>NW_012122931.1:213492-222194 GCF_000951035.1 Colobus angolensis palliatus | reverse complement strand
AAAAAAAAAAAAAATAGCCAGGTGTGGTGCACACCTGTGGTCCCAGCTACTCAGGAGGCTGAGGTGGGAGCATCACTTGAGCCTGGAAGGTCGAGACTGCAGTGAACTGTGATCACACCACTGCACTCCCACCACTGCACTCTAGCCTGGGCTACACAGGGACAGCCTGTCTCAAAAAACAAAATATTTCCTGAGGGCACATCTAGAGTATAGGTAGAATTTAACATTCATGAGAACAATGCTACAAAGGCAGAAGGTAATAGACACAGATACAATGTTTTAAGTTTTTAGCATTGTCTGGGAAGTGGTGACCGTGTTATACTAATGTAACCTCTATTAGAAGGTATTAAGTCCAGCATACATGTTATAACCTCTAGGGTAACCACTAAGAGAATGTTGAACTAACCAGCTAATAATGGAAAAAAAAAATGGTTAAAAATACTTGAGAAATCCTAAAATGTGCATAGAAGTAGAGAAAGCATTACATGAACAGGTGGAATGATTGGAGAGCAACTGTAAATGGCAGATATAAACCCAAAGGTATTAGCGAAGGCAGATGAGTGAAATATTTCAATTACAAGCCAACACTGTCAGGATGGATTTTAAAGTAAACAATAATATTCTGCATGCAAGAGACACATCTTAAATATATCAGGTCACAGAAAGGTTGAAAGTAGGCCAGGCGAGGTGGCTTACTCCTGCAATCCCAGCACTTTGAGAGGCTGAGGCGGGTGGATCACCTGAGGTCAGGAGTTCAAGACCAGCCTGGCCAACATGGCCAACATCGTGAAACCCTTTGGTCTACTAAAAATATAAAATTAGCCGAATGTGGTGGTGGTGGTGGCAGGTGCCTGTAATCCCAGCTACTTGGGAGGAGAAGGCAGGAGAATCTCTTGAATCCAGAAGGTGGAGGTTGCAGTGAGCTGAGATTGCACCATTGCACTCCAGCCTGGGTGATGAGAGAGACTCTGTCTCAAAAACAAAAAAAAAAAGACAGTTTGAAATAGAAAGAGTAAAAAGGTAGAAAGATGCTTTATGAAAACACTGACCAAAATAAAGATGTCTCTCTAACACCAGCTAGTATAAACTTGGAGGCAAAAAGTATTACAAAAAATAAAGATAAACTTTTTTTTTTTTTTTTTTTTAAACAGAATCTTGCTCTTTTGCCCAGGCTGGAGTGCAGTGGCTACAGTGGCGCAATTGTGGTTCACTGCAACCTCTGCCTCCAGGGTTCGAATGATTCTCCTGCCTCAGCCTCCTGAGTAACTGGGACTACAGGCATGCACCACCATGTCTGGCTAATTTTTGTATTTTTAGTAGAGACAGGGTTTCACCATGTTGGCCAGGCTGGTCTTGAACTCCTGGTGATCTCAGGTGATCCACCCACCTCAGCCTCCCAAAGTGCTGGGATTATAGGTGTGAGCCACCATGCCTGGATAAGATGGACATTTCATAATAAAAGAATTACATCACCAGTAGAATGTAACAAACTTTTATGCACCTATTTATAAAGCTTCAAAATATGTAAAGAAAAATTTGGCTAAAAGGAAAAAAATGGACAAATCCATAATCACACTTTTTTTTATAACCAATAGATCAAGCAGACCAAAAGTCACCAGAAATAAAGGAGATCCAAATATGAGGAACAAACTTGAACTAAATGACAAATATAGAACAAATATAGAACATAGTGTCCAACAACAGAATAGACATTATTTTCAAGTGCATATGAAACATCAACCAACACTGACCAAAGCCAGGCCAAAAAAAACTAAAATAAGTTTTAAATGATTGAAATCATTCAGAATAGGTTTTCTTACTATAAGATATTTAAGCCGAAAACTCATAACCATCACAACAAAAAGAAAACTAGAACATATCAAGAGGTTTGGAAATCAAGTAATAGCATTTCAAATGGGTCAAAGAAGAAATGACAATTAAGTTAGAAAATATTGTGAACTATATGATAATTTTTAAAATGCTATATTAAAACTGTTGGGATGTGGCTAAAGCTATGCTCACAGGCAAATTTATAGCCTTAAAATAGCTGTATAAGAAAAAAGGCAGAAAATCAATCATGTAAGGCATTGTAGTGGATGCTATGATGTCCTGCCCAAATGTCCACTCTAAGACTGAAGTGCCCGTGTTCCCAGGTGCTGGCCGCGTTGCCAAGCTGAGTACTTCTCCAGGAATTGCCTCTGCTGAAGAGGCTGCCTCCCCCAGGTTTAAGTCAGTTTCCTATAACTGGATGATATGGGAGCACAGAGTTCCTTGCTTTAACTGGGGACTCCAGAATCTAGAATGGTTCTGGCCTTGGGACCAACGACAACGGTGGGTCCCTCAAAGACAAATGAGAAAGTCAACAATTGTGTCTGGCGGGTATATGCGCTCAGTCCCGTGGAGAATATACCTACTGCAGGACATGAAAAGGCGTGCCACGGAGGCAGAGAATGCCGTTACCGTCTAGACATCTGACAAAACACACATCTAGATGTGTAAAGAACTGTGGACCTATAAGCAGAAGACAACCAGTTGAAAAAACGGGTACGAGTCTGAACAGGCACTTTTAAGAATAGGATTTCCGTCGGGGTGTGGTGGTGCACGCCTGTAATCCCAGCTATGCGGGAGGCTGAGGCAGGAGGCTTGCTTGAGCCCGGGAGGCGGAGGTTGCTGTGAGCTGAGATTGTGCTATTGTACTCCAGCCTGGGCAACAAGAGCGAAACTCTGTCTCAAAATAATAATAATAATAATAATAATAATAATAATAATAATAATAATAATAATAATAATAATAATAATAATAATAAAGAATTGGATTTCTGAGTGGCCATTAAGCATATGAAAAGTTGCTCAACCCCACTAGGTATGAGGGAAATGTAAGTAAAAGCCCTGTGCTACTGCTAGAACGAGTCAAACCGAAAACATGGACACACCCAGTGCTGGTGCAGGTGCCCCTGGAGCAGCTGGATCTCACACCGCTGATGGGTGAGTGGGGCCGCTTCAGTCCCCCACTGGAAAACTGGTGTTATTTTTTAAAGCTGGACAGGCTTAGACCCCAGGGCCCAGCAATCCTACCACCCAGAAGCAGGCGGACACCACTGGAACTAGACACAAAAACAGGAACTACGCACGTGTCCGTTATCAGTAGAACTGATACGTTCATTGTGTGTATTCACCGCTGTATACACAGCTCTGGGGGTCGACTCTGTAGCTACTCGCAGTGACACCGATGACATGATGACATGCAGAGAGGAAGGAGCTCGGAAAGGATATCAGAGAGGATTCCACGTGCATGGATTTTGAAACCAGCAAGTCTAACTATGGCTTTGGAAATCAGGACAATGGTTTTGTGGGGGCGGCTGATGGCTGGAGGATGGCTTCCAGTTCTGGTCGCGGCGTATTGATCAGCATTTTGTGAAAATTCGTCAGGTTGCCCGGTTTGGGGGTGTGGTGTTCTGCATAGTAGGTGCAGGTTAGCAGTTACCTGTTAGTGGCTGGTAATCTGGGCACTTGGGCACTCTGCCACCCAGCTCCCTCAGGCCCCTGACTGTCCACTGGCCTGTAACTGGTCCCCACCTTACCTGTCTATGCAGCTGTGGACCTGGCCAGTTTGGGCCCAGTGTGTTTCTGGTTTCTGGCATGGGGTTTCGTGGCCTCGGTGTCTTGGGCCGAATGACCATGGTAGTCACAGCTTCTACTACCTGTTCTGGTGACAGCGTCTTCCCCACTGTTATGGACTGAACTGTGTCCCTCCAAATTCATATGCTGAAACCCTAACACCCACGGTGAGTATATGTGGAGATGGGACTCTTAGAGAGTTATAGTTAAGGTTAGATGATGTCATAAGGGTTGGGGGCCCTAATCCAATAGGGCTGGTGTCTTTTAAAGAAGAGGGGCTGGGCACGGTGGCTCACACCTGTGATCCCAGTACTTTGGAGGACAAGGCGGGTGGATCACTTGAGGTCAGGAGTTCGAGACCAGCCTGGCCAACGTGGTGAAACCACGTCTCTACTAAAAATACAAAAATGAGCCTGGCTGGTGGTGGATGCCTGTAGTCCCAGGTACCTGGGAGGCTGAGGCAGGAGAATTGCTTGAACCTGGGAGGTGGAGGTTGTAGTGAGCCGAGATCATACCACTGCACTCCAGCCTCTCTGTTTCAAAAAAAATAAAATAAATAAATAAATAAAAGAAGAGGAAGAGGCACCAGAGACCCCCCTCTCCACGCACGCACAGCAGAAAGGGCCTGTGGGGACACAGACAGAGGGCAGCCATCAAGAGGAGCCCCCACCAGAAACCAACCAGGTCGGCAACGTGATCTTGGACTCAGCCTCCAGGACTGCAGGAAATGAGTCTCTGTCGTTGAAGTCACCCGGTCAACAGTATTTTGTTGTGGCAGCCCGAGCAGACTAAGACCCCAGACCTAAGGGCGGCACTGGGGGAGCTGTTTCCTGACCCGGGAAGGCAGGGCCCACCCCCTCTGCTCCCACTTCGCCCCAGGTGGGCACCACTCCTCGTTGTGGGCACCAACTTGGGTCTCAGAGTCCAGAGGTTCTTGAATCTCAGCTCCTCCACTTTCTGGTCTCACTCCTTGGCCTCCCTGGGCCTCAATGTTCCTGGCTGTCAGAGGGGCCAATAGCACCTACAGCACCTTCTGTTGAGGATCCGGGCAGATGAATTGCCCCAGGGGAGCGCTCAGTGAATGGGGAGCCCTTGCTAAGTGGCAGCAGGCTGTGTCTGCCTGATGACCTGAAGGCTATGCCCCAGGTCCAAGCCCTTCCCTGAAGGGCTATGAGTAGGGGCAGGCGCTGGAGTCTGGAAGATTGTCCCTTACCACACCCTTACTGTTCAATAACCCTTACTGTTATTGACTTCCATGTGGAGATGAGAGAAGGGTGGTCGTGGAGCCCATCCTCAGGGACAGAGCAAAACTGTCCCTAGGCTGGGCGTGGTGGCTCAAACCTATAATCCCAGCACTTTGGGAGGCTGAGGCGGGTGGATCACTTGAGGTCAGGAGTTCGAGACCAGCCTGGCCAACATGGTGAAACCCCATCTCTGCTAAAAATACAAAAATTAGCCTGGCGTGGTGCACATGCCTGTAATCCCAGCTACTCAGGAAGCTGAGGCAGGAGAATCGCTTGAACCCAGGAGGCGGAGGTTGCAGTGAGCCGAGATGGTGCCATTGCACTCCAGCCTGGGCGACAGAGTGAGACTCTGTCTCAGAAACAAAAACAAAAGCTGTCCCTAGGCAAGGCACAGGGCAGACCCATCCTCACTCTCCCAGTTTTTAAAGGAGGCCATTTATGGCATTGTCACTTTTTAATTAGGCTTAGCAATTAAAGAACCAGGAAGGTTCCGTGGGTGGGGGCGGGGCTACAAGAGCGAGTACTCCATCCTGGCAGGGTGTCCGATCTCCCGACTCCACTGGGCACTGTCTCCAGGCCTTCCCACACGGAGTCCTGCCCGCCCCGGGGCCTCCTGTGAGCCCCCATTGCTGGCACCTGGCCGCAGGGCTTCTGCCTCTCCTCTGCTCAGGTCCTGACTCCAGGAGCCTCCTGAATGCCCGGCCCCTGGCTCCCGGCCCTGGCGCCCCTGGAGGCTCACTGTGCTCCTCTTCCGTGCAGGCTGCTGGGCAGCCTCTGGATTTTTAGCTTTGATAACCACAAAGCTGCGCACGATGAGACTGCGGCATTTGGAGTTCTTCCCGTGTCTGCAACCCAGGCACGGATAGACAGCGATGACTTCGGGCTCGGTGTCTTCCAACAGCAAATACATAGACTGACGAGAGTCACAGCTCTCGGGAGGTTGGTGCAGATTATATTTGTGCACTGGGTGGAAGAGATTCCTCTAAGTTTAATTATAATTTAAGTGTAAAATATGCGGCTTCTGCAGGAGTCTCCCGCCTTGTGCATAATTACCACGCTGCTCTCTCCCGGCCATAGTTACGACGCCTCGGTGTGCAGCGAGCGATTAATTTATAGGCTGGTAATAGGCTAAAACAATATTTAAAGTCACTTTACCCAATGTAGCTTTTAAGGAGGGGTTGAGATAATGACTTTAAGACCCACTTTGATCCCTTGGCGTGGTTTCTGAGCTACTTCAGCCCTGCCCTTCCCACCCCGGACCCGTGCACCTGCTGTCAGCTGCGCAGGGCTCCTAGCAGCCCTCATTTGGCAGTGATGACGCACAGCCCAGTCAAAGTGGGCACCCAATAGATGGAGGCCCAGGGGGCGCTGGCCCCTCATTAACCAGTAAGAGCAGAACTTATCGGCCGCTTGGGAGGCTGTGGACTCCGAGGCTGGTGTTGCAGGAGAAGACATTGTGCCGCCCCCCTGAGTCTTGGGTAAGGGACAGATGCATTGGGGGTGGGCATGGAGGGTGAGCCCACCTGTCCCAGGAGATGTTTTGTGGCTCAGTCGTGGCCAGAGACAGCAGTGACCAGAAGAGAAATGCACGCGCACTTGCACAAAACCCCAGGCAGCCTGGCAATGCTCACAGGCTTCATCTTCCCTTCCGGAGGGTGTGACCCTGAAGCACAGGCAGAGGTCAAGGAATGGGCTTGGGAACCAGGACAAGTGGGCAGGTCCGGGGTGGCCCTGGCAGGAGGAGGTGTCACAGGGACGCCGCTGGGAGGAGGAAAGCGGGGCCTCAGTGACAGCGGCTTCCAGAGAGTCCCATGACCGCTGGGTTGGATCTGGGGAACATCCCTCCAATGCCCAGGCCTGGGGACTGCCCAGGGGATGTGGGCCCCCCTCGGGAAGGATGTGAGCTTCGGGGCCC
This sequence comes from Colobus angolensis palliatus, assembly GCF_000951035.1. Lineage (NCBI taxonomy): Eukaryota > Metazoa > Chordata > Mammalia > Primates > Cercopithecidae > Colobus > Colobus angolensis. The sequence continues at coordinate 215,417 of NW_012122931.1, read as the reverse complement.
CGCAGAGCCGAGACAGGATGCCAGCTTTGCTTCTTACTGTCAGGGTGACCTTGGAAACCTCAGGCACCCTGTGCACCGTGCTGGGGGCGACAACAGTGTGGCTCTAACGTGCTGCCCGGGAACCCTGAAGGGCCTCGTGGCAGCAGAGCCCTTGAACGCCTGCATCCCTGCTACTGCGTGGGCTCCGGAGGGCGCTTCGTGGTTTGCCGCCTGACAAAGGATGTCAGGGCATCCTCTTGTGCCGAGAGGCCGGGTTGGAGTGGGCTGGGGAGTCTGGCCGCTCCCAGGCAGTTAACTGAGGGTGGGGTTGTGTGGGGCCCACCCTGAAGGGGTTCCTGGAATCTGAACCTGCAGTGTGGATGTGTGTTCCTCAGTGGCAGCAACTACAGGGGTCACAGAGTCCAGAGTGACATCTTCTGGACCATAAGGGCTCCCTGCCCTGCTGGCTACTTCTTGAGGGCTGCGTTTTTATTCTTCGAAAGTCATTATAGGCTGGGCACGGTGGCTCACGCCTGTAATCCCAGCACTTTGGGAGGCCGAGGCGGGCGGATCACCTGAGGTCAGGAGTTGGAGATCAGCCTGGCCAACACGGTGGAACCTTGTCTCTACTAAAAACACAAAAGTTAGCGGGGCGTGGTGGCGGGCACCTGTAATCCCAGCTACTTGAGAGACTGAAGCACAAAAATGGGCTGAACCTTGGAGTTGGAGGCTGCGGTGAGCCGGGGTTTCACCGCTGTACTCCAGCCTGCGTGACGGAGTGAGATCCTGTCTCAAAAAACAAAGTCATTATAAAACGCTCTGCTTTCTGTATTCTTTTGGCCTTTGGTATTCCTAGTGTCTCTGCTTGGTGAATGTTTCAAAGAGTACACGGATGGTTAAAGGGATGAATTCATAAATCCTGGCATTGCCTCGTTGGCAAGAAATTCTTGGTGGGGATAAGCCGGAAGCTGAATGTTTGGCCTCCCTTGACCGTGTCCATGACTCAGTCTCAGAGCTGCTACAAGCAATGGATGCTGGAGAGAGAGAGAGAGAAAGACAGAGAGGGGGGTAGAGAGAGACAGAAAGAGAGAGAGAGAAGAGAGAAAGAGAGAAAGAAAGAGAGAGAGAGAGAGACAGGAGAGAGAGAAACAGAGAAAGACAGAAAGAAAGAGAGAGAAAGACAGAAAGAGAAAGACAGAGAAAGAGAAAGAGAGAGACACAGAGAGAGAAAGAGAGACAGAGAAAGAGAGAGAAAGACAGAGAATAAGAGAGAGAGAGAACAAGAGAAAGAGAGAAAAAGAAAGAGAAACAGAGCAAGAGAGTAAGACAGAGAGAAAGACAGAGAAAGACAAAGAGAGAGAAAGAGAGAAAGACAGAGAGAAAGAGAAAGAGAAAGACAAAGAGAGAGAAAGAAAGACAGAGAGAGAGAAAGAAGGAGAAAGAGAGAGAGACAGAGAAACAGAGAAAGACAGAAAGAGAGAGAGAAAGACGGAGAGAAAGAGAAAGACAGAGAAAGAGAGAGAAAAGAGAGACAGAGAAAGAAAGAGAGAGAGAAAGAGACAGAACAAGAGAAAGAGAAAGAGAACAAGAGAAAGAAAGAGAAACAGAGAGAAAGACAGAGAAAGAGATAGAGAGAGGGAAAGAGAGAGAGAAAGAGAAAGAGAGAGATAGAGAGAGAAGGAGAAAGGGAGATCTAGGAGAGAGAAAGAGAGAGAGAGAAAGAGAGAGAGAGAGAGAGAAAGAGGGGGAGAGAAAGAGAGAGAGAGAAGAAGAAAGAGAGAGAGACAGGAGAGAGAAAGAGAGAGAGATAGAGAAGGAGAGAGAGAGAAAGAGAAAGAGGGAGAAAGAAAGAGAAAGAGAGAGGAGAGAGAGATAGGAGAGAGAAAGAGAGGGAAAGAGAAAGAGAGAGACAGAGAGAGATGGAGAGAGAAGGAGAGAGAGAAAGA
>NW_012122931.1:208460-213187 GCF_000951035.1 Colobus angolensis palliatus | reverse complement strand
AAGGAGAAGGAGGAGGGAGATGGGAAGGGAGGGAGTGGGGGAAGGAGGGAGGGAGGGAGGGAGGAGGAGGACGAGGAAAGGAAGGTGAGGGAAGAATGCCATCTTCCTCCCGCAGGAGGCCAGCCTGGTGGGAGAGTGGGTGCTGTGGGCCAGAGGGCAAGGCTTTTGCCTGGAGGTGAGAAGATTCTGTGTGAAGACCGGGGCACTGTCCCCTTCCTCCCCTGCCCTTGGCAGGACATGTGGTCCACCTTTGGGAAAGTCACTTCCTTTCCTGAGCCTCAGTTTCCCCTTCTGTTCAGTGGGGTGGGTGAGATCATGTCTCACTTGTCTCTGAATTGTCTGGGTTGCTAAGTGCCCACTGACCACGAACATGTAGTATGTATACACCATGGAATCCTACTCTGCCATACAGAGGAATGAAATGATGTCTTTTGCAGCAGCTTGGATGGAGCTGGAGGCCGTTATTCTCAGTGAAGCAACTCAGGAATGGAAAACCAAACAGCGAATGTTCTCACTTATAAGTGGGAGAGAAGCTCTGAGGATGCAAAGGCATATGAGTGGTATAATAGGGTTTGGGGACTCGGAGGAGGTTTGGAGCCAGGTGAGGGATAAAGGCTACACATTGGGTACAGTGTCCACTGCTCAGGTGATGGGTGCACCAAAATCTCAGAAATCACCACTGAAGAACTTATTCCTGTAACCAAAACCCACCTGTATCCCAAAAACTATTGAAATAAAAATAAATTTAAAAAAAAAGCAACGACAAGGGGCTTTTAAAGGTATTGCATGTCCACGTGGGTTCTTGTATGCTGAGTTGTAGGCACCAGACAGCAGCGGTTATGTTCCCACCACCATGCTTGTGAAGGTGAATCTCAGCCGGGGGAAACTCAGAGTGATGAAAATCTAGACTTAGAGAGAAAAAAAGAAAATATCTGGTACCTTCTGCTATATACCTTGCTGAGGGCCAGGAAATACGTTAAGCATTTTATTTTATTTTTTCTCGACATGGAGTTTTGCTCTTGTGCCCCAGGCTGGAGTGCAGTGGTGCGATCTCGGCTCACTGCAACCTCTGCCTCCCAGGTTCGAGCGATGCTCCTGCCTCAGCCTCCCAAGTAGTTGGGGTTACAGGTGCCATGCCCGGCTAATTTTGTATTTTTAGTAGAGACGGGGTTTCACCATGTTGGCCAGGCTGATCTCGAACTCCTGACCTCAGGTGATTTACCTGCCTTGGCTTCCCAAAGTGCTGGGATTACAGGCATGAACCACCGCACCTGGTCAGCATTTTAGATAGGTTATATCATTTCTTTTCTTGAACATCCTTGCGAGGTTGGCACTGTCATCTCACCTCAGAGGACATGGCAGCTCCTGAAGGCACAGGAGTTGCCTGTGACCACAGATTAATAAGTGAGGGCGGCAGGCTCTCCTTTGCCAGTCTTCCTACATGAACACACTCAATCACTCTCTGAAAAAAAATCTGCGTCGTCTGTCTTGGTTACCCGCTGACACTCTAGGGTCCTGTGGACAGGCACGCAGTAGGGGATCAGAAATGCTGGCAGTCCCTGTTCTTTCAACAAGGCTGTGCAGGCCCGAGTCAGGCTCAGAGCTGGTCCCTGCAGGCAAGAAGCATGAGGCCCAAGCTTTGACATCCTCCCCTGCCAGCCCCCAGTGTGTGGCTGAGGCTGGGCTGTGGCGGAAGCCCAGAGTGGAGCCTTGGAGCCCAGGGGATTACAGAGGGAAGGGGGCCCGGTGCTGGTGGTGGTAGGGGGTGAGGGTTGCTGGTTGCGGGAGGGGAGAGCTCAGCAGGGGGTCTGTCTGGAGAGGCCTGTCTGGCAGGGTCTTGTGGGGCCTCATCAAATGCACCTGATCCTGCAGGTGGGAGTCGGGGACTTCTAAGGAAAGCATGGGCCAAGTGAACCCCGGTTGGCCCGGGCCTTGAAGTTAGTTCTTTGTTGAGGACAGAGAGATTAGTTCACCTGTCTGCACCCCCAGGGTTCATCCACCCAAGACTCTTACTCCTCTTTGGGGTGAGTTTTGCAGGCCCGGCCTGGTTGAGGGGACCAGCTTCAAGGGGAGGCGGGTGGCATCCATGTGTCTTTGGCAAAGAGCCTCATAAAAGGGTCCCGGACTGAAAATCGATTCTCTAAAGCTGAAATCAATAACAATAACTAATATTAATACTGATGGTCCTCTCCCTACTGCACTCTGCAGCAGGGGGATGAATTGTTTGCAAGGATTAGCAGAGGCGGCTCTGCAGTGCGGCTGGGACAGGATCAGCCGGGAGCCTGGTGCTGGGCAGGAAGGTGGACCCAAGGGACCTGTGCAGCCTGATACTTCCTCTGCCTTCAGTTCACCTTTTCCAAGAGCTGGCTTCCTCGTCATTGTCCTCAAATGAGTGGGCTCACCAGCTGCACAGATTTTTGAGCCCTGTGGGATGAGGGAAGCCCATGACCTCAGGGGCTTAGGATCAGGGTGCAGTGAAGGGGAAGAGGGGTTTGGGACATTTCTCTGGGGCCCGTGAGCTTCTAGCCTTGGCTTCTGCCTATGAGGCGATGTGAATGATGCCGTAGGGAGTCCCGAGGCTGGAGTGGGCAGAGAGGGACGGCAGCACTGCACGGAAGTGGTCACACGGGTCCTGCCTGGTGCCCCGGCTCCCTCCTACTCTTTCTGGGGCTCTCTGCTGGGCGTATCCCGGATTGTGGGGGTCTCTTTGCTGGGAGTGTCTGGGACTTGTCAGAGTCTACAGAGAGGGGAGCCCAGGGTGAAAAGGGGGTGCCCAGATTTCAGGCCTTGAGGCCTCTGCTCTCCCCACTGAGAGGAATAATCACTAACTCCCGTTTTCCAGGTGCACAACAGGGAGCTGGGTAGGCCTCCCCAGGACCAGGTGTTTATGGGGCAGAGCAGGATTGAGAGCCGCAGCCCTGTGTGCCCCGATGCCCCCAGCACTGTGCACCAGGGGACGCAGCATTGTTGAAAATGGTGTTGGAGCTTGGGGGATCTGTGAGAATAATGAGAGTGAATATTCACGAGGCAGGTAGGGACGGTGTTATTTTTCAGGGAAGACTCTGAAGACTGTGTGTGCGTGTGTGTGTGTCCATGTGCGAGCCCACACAAGGGGACATTTTGAGCACACAATTAGAAATTTTTCCTAGACAATGTTAGATGGCTGAGTAGCCACTTTCTGTGTATAAGTTGGAAATCTGGAAAACAATATATACTGAAGCATAGAACTGAAACATGAAAACTGAAGAGAAAGTTCAGGAATAGTCTAGTGGGAAGAGGAAAGAGAATTACCTCAGGAGCCAAAGAGGAGCTACTGCTGTTATTGGTCACTTAATGTGAGTCTGAGCTTCCTGGTGGCCACAGCAAGAAAGGAAAGCACAATGGCTTTTGCGGTTTTTGCCAATAAGAAGATACATTCAAGATCTCCTAGAGGAGGAATTTTCCTGGTGTGGAAGTCCAGAATTGATGATCAGATGTATCCTCATGAAAGAGAAAAATAGTTCATGCCTCAGGGGCTTTTTTCTGAGTCCTCCTTAGAGGCAGGGCCAGGTTTAATAAAGTTCCCTCGAGGTGTGGGGGTAGCTGAGCGGACACTGTGGCTTCCTGGTGATGGGGTCCTATGTGGACTTAGAGCAGAGGGAGCTGCAGCGCACAGGGCGCAGCCCACCTCACTCCCGACTAGGTCCTTGGACCAGCTTGGTGGCCACGAGTACCAGGTGCTGGTTTAACCATTGTCCTTCCTCCCCCAGGACGATGAATGAACGAGGGTCACCCTTTGGAGGGAGGAGGCATCATGGAGTGAGGGAACAAGGCAGAACCCTCTGGGGTGCTGCTGGGGTGGGGACTAGGAGAGACACGAGAGCTGGGTTGAGGGTCCCAGGTAGGCCTGAGGCTGCCTGGGCTCCTGTTGGACAGGTACGTGTGGTGGTGCTTGGTGGCCACACCCAGACCACGCTGCACAGTGCCCAGACCTGGGCTGCAGGTGTCGGGGGCTGTGAGCTCTGATTCCTTCTGGAAATACGGCTCAGGGGGCGTGGGCTGCACTCTGGCCATTTTGTTGGCCAAGCGTCCTCCCCGCTGCCCCGTTGCTGGGGCTCACAATGCCTGTTCCACAGCCATCTGGGCAGATGGCAGCGCAGGATGGGCCGTGGTCAGCTGCTCCTGGCATGGCCGGGCCGAGGGGAGGCAAGCCCTCCAGGGCACTGCATTGGTCCTTCTACCATAAACCACATCTGTTTCCCTCAGTGAGAGCCATTAGTGAGTTCCTGAGCCCCCAGCGCCCTGACACCATGGTGGCCAGAGGCACTAGCCAAGGTCTTGGTCTTCTCAGAAGTTTCTGGAAGGCCAGTGCCTGGCGGGGAAACAGTTCAAAGCAAAAACACTTAAGAGTTGAACCAGGTCTCTCCCTGAAGTTGTTTGGATGACAGCCTAGGTTGGGAGCTCTGGGTGAGATGGGGCTGGGGGTGCAGCAGAGAACGGGGCACCCCCCCCTCCCCTGGCCCCTCGATCCCCAGCCCCCAGGCCTCCATGCCTTGGGGCTCCCCGTCCACGTACTAGAGGACCGAGCAGGCAGGAAGCTGGCGTGTAGCCCCGGCCCTGTTTCTGATGGGTGCCCGTGTGGCGTCAGCCCTTGTCTCTGGGCGCTGGTGTTGCTGCTGTGGGATGGGGGATAGAGGCCATGGTTCCTGGGCACAGGGCAGCCCTGGGGAGGGCCTCTCCTTCAAGAC
>NW_012122931.1:205619-206915 GCF_000951035.1 Colobus angolensis palliatus | reverse complement strand
TTGAACCCGAGAGGTGGAGGTTGCAGTGAGCTGAGACTGTGCCACTGCACTCCAGCCTGGGAGACAAGAACGAAACTCCGTCTCAAACAAAACAAAACAAGATGAAAAAGGAGGCCCTGGTCTCTGCCATCCGTGCTGGCGAGGGCACCGGGGGCCATTCCCATCACACGCATTCCGACCCCCCTCCCACTCCCTGCTTGCTGGGAGCCCAGAACCAGCCCCTGCTAGGGACAGACCCTGCCTGCCCCAGCGCTGCTCATGCTTCATGGTACAACCCCCCGCTCTGGCAGCCTCGATGGAGCTCAGGCCTGGACCCCCCTCATCACACTCCACAGAGACACTGCCCTCGACTCTGCCACCATACAAGAGCCACCGCCAGTGGTCTACAAGACCAGAGAGTGCCCAGCACCACCCCATCCAGGTCCTGCTCACGGTGTCCCGAGGTCAGGCATCCACCCGCCTGCTCCTGCTGCGTGTTGCTGCCTGACCTTTTTGGGAAGGAGGCAGTCACCCGACAAGTGACTGTCTGTATATGACCAGAGACGAGGCCTGAGCAGGGGTGGGGGCATTTCAGAGATGTGGCAGAGGTTCAGCCAGGCCTGAGCAGGGCCGTGCTTTCACAGTGATCCTGCTTGCCCAGTGGGCTGAGGGTGGCCAAGCAGGGCTTGCTTCTCCAGAGCTGAGTCCAGCACAGATCTGAAATAACTCCTGCCTCCTTTCACCTGAATCCAGGCCCCCTTTCTTGCAAAGGGGCTCCGACTCCCCTGCCTGGGGCTGCAAACCCCAGTGAGAGATGAGGGTAGGGGCCACATGAAGTAGAGCTCCTTCCTGCCACTGAGACACGGACCGCTTCTTCCCATCCCTGGCAAAATGCCGCCCAGATTCTGCTCAGATACCTTCCATGATGAGAACTCACCACCAGCAAAGGAAGAAAGTGTCCCTTAGGGCCAGCGAAGAGCTGCCTCCTGGAGGCTCCTGTCCCTTGGCCATTCCTTTGTGGTTTCGTCCACTGTTTAGAGGGCCCACAGCTAGATGCAGGGAGGGAAGTGAGCAGGCTGAGGCCTTGGGGGTAGAGGTAGTGCAGGGAGCTAGAGGGACATGCAATGGGGCCCCCTTTTCTGAGACATGACCAGGAAGCCTCTCCAGAAGAAGTGACAGATGAGTTGACATCTGAAAGGTGAGGCCGGGTTGGGCATAAGAGTTTCCAGCTTAGGGAAGGCAGGATCTGTGGCAGGGTCATGAGACGGCTGGGTGCATTTGGGCGACGAAAACAATTCAGTGGGTCTGGATCCCGAG
>NW_012122931.1:143380-197574 GCF_000951035.1 Colobus angolensis palliatus | reverse complement strand
GGCTGACCTATTCCCAGGGACTTTCAGAAGCTCAGCATCAGGCCACCTGGAGGGGCTGGGAGACGGGAGGATGGGACCCTGGGCCTAGGCTGTGAGCTGGGAGGGAAGGAAAGGGCTTATTTTCACTCTTGGCACGTTTGAGCCCCTCCCCTCCCCTAAGCCACTCAGTAAAGGGGTGAACAAGGTCCGTGCTGGGGAGCACTTTCTTTCCAGGGTTGTATCAGGGCCAAGTCAGGAAACCTGATGTGGGCGGGGAGGGCAGGAGAGCGGGAAGGAGAGAAGGAGGAGGTCTGTGGTCTGCAAGTGGGGTTCAGGGCTCGTGGTTCTGCGGTCAATTATTTGGAGTGTTTCTTTCACCTAATCAGCTGCAGTGTTTCCATGAGGAAAGGACTGCAGTTCCTTCTTGAAGAAGATGCTGCAGAGACCCTGGTCAGCCTGGCCGGGGCCCAGGAACAACTGAGGGGCCAGCTCTTTGCTAGAGTGTTCTCTGAGTTTCACGTGGCCGTGATTGTGTTCAGCGGCCCCTCTCCCTCCACTTCTGCATGAAAAGAGGGAGGGTTTCTGTGTCAGCTGGGGCTGGCGGCCCTGGGGCTCCCTGCTCCCATTCTGCTCTCCTGTCCTCCATGGTGGCCTCCTTGGACTCAGGAGAAGGGCAGCCTCTGCAGGTCTCTCCCTGCCCCTGAGCTCAGAGTCCTGCAGACATAGCTGCTAGCTGGAGACTCAGGGAGACGGCCCGAAAGTTCAAAGCCCACTCCCAGCTCCATCACCACCTGGTGAGGCCACACGGCCAGGCTGGGCCTCAGTCTCCTCATCTCTGAAATGGGGATGGTGGAGTGTTCCTGGCAGTTTTCCGAGTGAGCAGAGCTAACCCAGGAGCTGAAGGCAGTGGCAGCAAAGGCTCACCGGCACAGCCCCTGGCTTGTGGGATCTGCAGAATGGCGGCGGGGGTCACAGTGCCCCCTCTTGGCTTTTTGCATTTCTGTGGCCACAGGAGGGGTCAGCTAGAGGTGCTGGAAGTTGATGCCCCTGAATAGCCCTCCAACCAGGGAGATGACGGGCAGGCGTCGCTCCTGGGGATAATTCCACGGTGTGCTCTGCAGTCTCACAGAGGCCTGGGGTATGGAGCCCCCTTGCCTGCAGCAGATACCCACCCCATGAAGGCCCGTTCTTGTCCCTGTCCCTCCCCAGCTGCTCTTCACAGTGCTTCTGGGGGTCTCCACCTATACCTGCATCCTTGTCCCGGGGGCTGCTTTCAGGGGAAGCCTGGCTAGGAAAGGTGGTTGCTGGTTCATCACCCTGTGACCCGCTGAGAGTGGAGGAGACAGGACAGTGGCCAGGGCACAGCCCTGAGAGTGCTGACTCCGGTGGGTGCAGGCAGAGTGGGGTGTCAGCACTGTGGGCAGACTTCTTAGCGGAGGTCCCTTTTGAGAAACTGGGAATGGAGGGTGGAGGAGGGAGTTAGGTGAGGCTCTGAGCTCCTGCGGCCCCCACTGCATTCCCAACCTGAGAAAGCTGTGGAACCAGGATGGTTTTTGACCCCCCGTCCCTGGACTGGGCAAGCCGATACCCCTGTGGCCAGAGGGACTGTGACGGCTTGGCTGACACCTCACAGATTCCAGGTCGGCTCCTTTGAATGGTCTTATTTGTGCAAGTTAATGTTGTGTCATTAGCAGTTGGAAGCCTCACAGGAGATTAAACATTAAATGGTGTGTGCTTGGAAATGTGGTCTCGTGCCCAGGGCCAAGGGTCAAGGTTGTGGCCCTTGGTCTTCATTTAGAGATTCTCTAACAGACAGATTTTCTAAGTGGCCATTACTGAAAAGTGATGAACCAGCTCTACCTCCCAGGGTGCCCCCCCAAGAGATGAGCCAGTCCCTTGAAGAAACTCCCAAATGCCCCTACTGGGCTAAGAATCCCTGGGGTGAGGGCTGGTTGTGTAGGGCAGTGCCAGGGGCTTTCCAAAGACTTGTCAGTTTCCTAGGGCTAAGTCTAGCAAGTCTCCTTCCCAGGAAGGCGTAGGTCAGTCCCCATCCACATGCAGGGATCCTGTGGCCTGGGACTGGGGACAGCAGGAGGGGACCTTCCCCATGGGCTAGGAGTCATCCTCAAAGAAGGTGCCAGGTGTCACATGTGGGTCCACAGAAGAGACGGAAGGCAGTTCACCAGGCCAGAAGGACAGACGGCCAGGGCCGGGAATCCCTGGTGGGTGGGTCACAAAAGGGAGCTCTGACCATTCCTCCTCCTTCCCTCCCTCCCTTCATTTCTTCCTTCTGCAAACACTTCTCAAAAGCATCGGCTCTTGCATTGGGTCTGTGTGGGGATGGCTGATGTGAACAGGATGGGACAGGCCCCTGCCCCTCCAGGGAGCCCCCAGTCTCAAGGAAACAGACAAAGAAGGCTGTTGAGGTGCAGAGTGTTCAGTGCTTCTCAGGGACACACAGGAAGCATTAGCTTTGGGCTGCAGCTTGAGGAAAGGTGGGATTTGGATATTTAGACTGGAGGGAAGGATGTGACTTCAGAACATGCAAAAGTAAGGGGATAGGAAGCAGCAGGGAAGGCTGGCAAGGGGCTCAGCAGGAAGCCCCTCATGAGATGGTGCAGGGACAGTGCACTGCACAACCTCGGCACATGGTCCTGTTGGCTAAGTTCCATCCACAAAGAATGCCTGTACCCTATGTTTCACAAGCATCTGTTTATGTGTCTGTGTCTGTCTTAAGGGCAGACACCAGGTTGGTGCATCGGGACCTTCTAGGACTAAACAGTAAGACACATGATAGGTGCTGAGTGAATTCTGAATAGGCAAATGGATGAATAGATGGATGGATAGATGAATGGAAGGGTAGATAAATGGATACCTGGGTGGGTGGGAGTTAGGATATTTGGATGGATGGATAGATGGATGAAAGGAAGGTAGATAAATGGATACCTGGGTGGGTGGGTGGGTGTTAGGATATTTGGATGGATGGATAGATGGATGAAAGGAAGGTAGATAAATGGATACCTGGGTGGGTGTTAGGATATTTGAATGGATGGATAGATGGATGGATGGAAGGGTAGATAAATGGATACCCGGGTGGATGGGTGTTAGGATGGTTGGATGGATGGATGGATGGATAGATAGATGGAAAGGATGAACATGTAGATGGAAGGATGGGTGAGTTGATGAATTAATGGTAGGTAGATATATAAATGGGTGGGTGATAGGATGGATGGATGATGGATAGAAAAGTGGATGGATAGATGGATGGGTAGGTATTTAGATGGGTGGGTTGATGGATGAATGGTAGGGTAGATGGGTGGATAGATGGGTGGATGGATGGTTGGTAGGGTAGGTATATAAATGGGTGGATGGATGGTAGGGTAGATACATAAATGGATGGATGGATGGATGGATCCCTTTCATCCACCATTTCTGTCTAGATCAGAAGTTGCAGGTTTCCACAGACAGCTGTAAAAACCTACTGATTGAGCCACCTCTGTGGGGTGGAAATGGACTGCTTGGTTTTTTAGCAAAAGTTCTCTCAACCCTTAAACGCAGCCCCACTGAGGCCGGGTCTCCAGCTACTGAGGGGGGTGACACTTGTGGGTCCCCCTGGTCCCCTTCATGGTGGAAGTGGAGCCCTCTCCTTGGGGTGCAGTTGCTGAAATCAGGTGGAGGTGGGCTCTTGGGGTTGAGGGTTCTCCTCCCCAGAGTAGTTCAGCAGAAGTGCACTCCTCAGACACACTCCCCACCCACTATAGTCCGACCAGAGGCTTGGTGAATGGGTTTGTAATCCCCAAGCCTTTGGGACCTGGGGGTTCCTTGAGTACCTGCCCATCAGTACTTAGAGAAGCATCCATGCTCTTGTCAGTGGAACCTTCTAGAGAGTCAGGACAGGGCAGCCTTCAGGAAGTGGAGAGCCCATCCCTGAGCTTCCCTCCCAGAAGGAGAAGAGCTTGCAGCCAGAAGGAGGAGCCAGCAGGTGCGTGGAACGCATAGCTGGAAGGGCGCAGGACTCTGTCTTCACAGAAGAATCCCTGCCTGGCCCCAGGGGGTTGCACCTCCTCACCGGTTGCCTTCAGAACCCCTGGTTCTGCACTCTCATACATGTGCCAGGCTGTGGACAAATTCAGGCTCACGTCCACATCTGTTGGCTGGACATGGTGTCAGCAGGTGAGGCCTGGGGTCACTGAGGGGGCTGCCGAGTGGCCAGGAAGGTGAGACTTTGGGTGCTTTGGAAGAACAGGATGGTGTTCTTGTGAGTGTGGCCCCAGCTGTCTTCCTAGGTGTCATAGAACTGACCATGACCTGAAATGGGAGCAGTTTCTGGAATGGGCGGGGAGGTGGTCGGAAGGGCAGGGAGCAAAGGCTCCCGCTGCTCAGGGTCTAAATCCTGTGCTTGTTGCTGTCCAGCTGGCGAGGCCTCCCACCCCCAAGGACTGGAGTCAGGATGGAGGGTGCAGGGCCGGAGCTGCAGTCAGCAGCACGCTACAGGCATGGCACTTCACCAGGTGAGGGCTAAGGTCGCCCGCTTACCCTGACCTTGGCAACTGATTGTCATGCATGTCTGCGTCATGGGACTGCTGCTCTCCAAGCGTCACTCTTATCAGGAGCCAGCGCTGGAGCACGTGAGGAGGGGCCTGTCATTGTGAAAGGCACCAGCGTCCCCCCTAAGCAGATCCCGGTGGGCTCCCTGCCCCTGCCATGGCCCAGCTCTGAGGCTTGGGCTGGATCATGCTTCTGCTTCCTCGCCTGGACACTGGGACAGTGGAGCTTCCTTCTGCAGGTCATGGAAGGATCCAGGAGAGAGTGCTGTGGGCGCCTGTGAATGAGAAGGACCCAGGAGACGGGGGCGGCCTTAAGACTGTTCGTAAATAAATGGAAACCCGATCTCCAAAGCCAACCTCGCTTCTTACAGTGTCTAAACCTCACACACGTCCTGCCGTTTGAGTCTGCAATGAGCTGCCAACACCAAGCCCCTGGTGTTGCTCATCACAAGTGAACCTGAGCAGCTGATCTCAGGAGCTCAGCTGCAGCCTGAGGGCCCAGGGTCACCTGCATCCTCCTGGTTTGCGTTGGTCTGAGAGCTGGCAGGGCAGGAGGGGAAAGCCCATGGGGATGGGGAAGTGGCTGCAGCCCTCTACCCCTCTTCTGAATCGTGTCTCAGCGCAATCAGACCTGGTCCTGGGAACTCAACCCCAACACGATTTACAATTCAATTGTGAAATGGGATAAAAATTACACACCCCCCTTCGGGCATCTCCATTTCCTTTGTTAAAACTGGTTCTTCCTAGTAAATTTATCTATCTCTAGATGAACTTTTATGTTGTGTTGACAGGCAAGGGGCTGGGCTGTGGGAGGGTGGTCTGCTGACTGCTTTCCTTCTTCACTCTGGGAGCGGCTGCAGTGAGGACCCAGGGCTACAGCAGTCACGTTCACTCACCACATGGGCTGTGACCTGAATGGTGGAGCTGAACGGCGAGGAGGCAGTCCTGGTGGGAATCCCAGCTTCCCCGTTCACAAGCTGTGTGACCCTAGGTGGGTTACCAACATTTCTCCTTCTGTGTGAATTGGGAATTTATAATGCAGGTACCAGGCAGGGGGCCAGGGGACAGTGCCTGGGACAGACCCCGAGAGCAGGATTCAAGACTGTGTGTATAAGTGTGTAGGTCACCACTGTGGGCTACCAGAGCTCTATGCCACCTGGGACCATGTGAACCAGTGCAGAATTGGCATCACTGCGTTACCCAATGAGGGGTGAGAGCTGGGGTGAGTGTCCACCCTTGCCCCGTGAGTGGCAGGCAACCCCTACAGTTCTGGCCTGTCCTGTGCAGGCAGTACTGGCTCATGTTCAGCAAGTGTCCTCAGGCAGGGCCCTGAGGGCTGGTGGTTAGGCCAGCCACAAGGCAATGGTGGGTGGAAAGGGTGTGGGTGGCTTATTGGGCTGCCATCACTGCAAAACGAATTCCCACCAGCTTAGGGTTTCCAGCACCTCATGGCTGAGCATGGCCCTGTGGGTCGCAGTCTGGCACATTTTGTCTGGATACTCTGCTTAGGGTCTCGCAGGCTGAAATAAAGGTGTGTCCTGGGCTGTGTTCTCACCTGCAGCCTGGACTGGGGAAGAGCTGCATTCAGGCTGCCCCATGGGGCTGGCAGAGTTGTTTCCTTGCATCTGCATGCCTGAGGTCTATTTGTTTGCTGGCTGTCCGCTGAGGATGCTCCCAGCATCTGCAGCACCCCCAGCTCCTTGTCTACGGTCCTCTCTAAAACAGGACATTTTGCTCACTTAGGCCAGCAGGAGAGGTCTGCCATTGCCTAACACACTCTGACATCCTTTGCCTCTGACCTCCAGATCCAGATTTAAAGGGCTCATCTCCCCTTTGATGACATCAAAATTCTGATTAGAAGCCTAATTGCATCTGCAAAGTCCCTCAAGTATGGGAGGAACAAGTGAGTGTGATAGGAAGCACCCTTCATGGAGTGTCTTCATGGAGTGCCTTCACCCTTCACCCTTCACCGTTCACCCTTCACAGAGTATCTTCACCCTTCACCCTTCACCTTTCACGGAATGCCTTCATTCTTCACCCTTCATGGGGTGCCTTCACCCTTCACCCTTCACCCTTCATGGAGTGTCTTCACCCTTCACCTTTCACCCTTCATGGAGTGCCTTCACCATTTACCCTTCACCCTTCATGGAGTGTCTTCACCCTTCACCCTTCACCCTTTACTCTTCATGGAGTGTCTTCACCCTTCACCCTTCACCCTTTACTCTTCATGGAGTGTCTTCACCCTTCACCCTTCACCCTTTACTCTTCATGGAGTGCCTTTACCCTTCACAGAATGCCTTCACCCTTCACCCTTCACAGAATGCCTTCACCCTTCACCCTTCACCCTTCATGGAGTGCCTTCACCCTTCACCCTTCACCCTTCACCCTTCACGGAGTGCCTTCACCCTTTACCTTTCACCCTTCATGAAGTGTCTTCACCCTTCACGGAGTGTCTTCACCCTTCACCCTTCACAGAGTGTCTTCACCCTTCACCCTTCACAGAGTGTCTTCACCCTTCACCCCTCATGGAGTGTCTTCACCCTTCACCCTTCACCCTTCACCCTTCACAGAGTGTCTTCACCCTTCACCCTTCACAGAATGTCTTCACCCTTCACCATTCACAGAATGTCTTCACCCTTCACCCTTCATGGAATGTCTTCACGGAGTCCTTCCTGTCACACGCACTTGTTCCTCCCACACTTGAGGGAGTCCTACAGGCATCTAGAATCCTGCCCACCACAGCGGGCACCAACCTTGTTTGTTCATATGGTGACCAAACAGCAAGGTCCTGGTCACCAAGATCTCACTGCCCAGTTGTAGAGACAAACAGAAGGTATGCACAAAATGAGATTCTAAGAGGCCTAAGCCTAAGTGGCTGTGAAGGTGGAGCAGAGGTCCCGAAAGAGGATGATGCAGCGTGGTCAGGGTCAGCAACTCTGGGAGAGTAACTTTTTTTTTTTTTTTTTTTGAGATGGAGTCTCTCTCTCTGTTCCCCAGGGTGGAGTGCAGTGGTGCGATCTCTGCTCACTGCAACCTCTGCCTCCAAAGTTCAAGCGATTCTCCTGCCTCAGCCTCCCGAGTAGCTGGAGTTACAGGCACACACCACCATGCCCAGCTAATTTTTGTATTTTTAAGCAGAGACGGGGTTTCACCATGTTGGCCAGGCTGGTCTCCAACTCCTCACCTCAAGTGATCCGCTTTGGCCTCCCAAGGTGCTGGGATTACAGGTGTGAGCCACTGCGCCCAGCCAAGAGTCACATTGAAACTGAGTCCTGGAGGATGGGAAGGTGCTGGAGTAGGGGTGAGGGAAGGGAGCATTCCAAGTGGTGAGAGCACCGAACAGCCCGTGCAAAGGCCCCAAAGCAGGGAGAGCCATGTGCATCTGAGTAACAGAGGGAAAGCCAGTGTGACTGAAAGGGGTGAGCTGGGGGTAGGGGAGGGGATGGGAGCCTCCAGGGAGTGGCAGAAGCAGCCATGCAGTACCCTCAGGGCCAACAGTGATGGGGGGAGGGGATACCCACCAGCTTTATCTTGAAAGAACTGAATTAAGGGCCAGCCACGGTGACTCACACCTATAATCTCAGCACTTTGGGAGGGCAAGACAGGCAGACCGCTTGGGCCCAGGAGTCCGAGACCAGCAACATGGTGAGACCCTGTCTTTACAAAAAATAATTTAAAAAATCAGCCAGGCTTGGTGGAGCACCCCTGTAGTCCCAACTACTCAAGGGTGAGAGAAACACCTGAGCCAGGGAAGTTGAGGCTGCTGTGAGCCATGATCGCACCACTGTACTCCAGCCTGGGCAACATGGCAAGACTCGGTCTCAAAAATAAATGGAATGAAATTCTATAAGCACATCAGGTGCCAGCACACAGCCTGGCACTCCATAGGTGCTTGACAAGGACAAAATTCTGAAGTGACCCCCATCCTCTGTGACCCTCTCCCCTAGGTGTGGGTGAACCCTGTAACTTGCTTCCAGCTAGTAGAAAATGGCAGAGGTGAAGAGATTGTACAGATAAATCCCCTACTCTGCAGGATTTAAGTTAATCAGAAGGGAGATGATGCTGGGTGGGCCTGGCCTAATCAGGGGAGCACCTTGGAAGCGAGACCAGAGGCAGAGGTTTGCAGGAGTAGATTCCCTCCCTGATCTCCCTGCTGCTTTGAAGATGGAAGCATCTGTGAATTCTACAGCCCCAAGGAAACATGAGGAGGGCACCCGGCTCAGCCTTGCTTGGACTCCCGACCCACAGCAATGGTGAGGTCAGAAAAGTGTGTTCCAAGCTGCTGAGTGCGTGGCAGAACAGCAACAGAAAACAGATACGAAGTGTAAGCATTCTTGCTCTTCTGACCACTGCCTCTCTGAGGAGTGCACACTGCACCCAAACAGAAGGAGGCTGTTCCTGCTGCTGCCTGGGGTCGCCTCACCCCTGTCATCTATGCATTAATTATTGCAATTAAGTTGCGCATGCCGGCAACCCGCTGTTTGTGTTCAAACCCCTGCCTGTGGGCCGGAGGGGCATGCTCTGCTGTGTCCACTCCACACTCCCACCGTGGCCGTGTCTCGCGGCGGTGCCGCCTGCAGAGCCAGAGTGCACTTCAGTATCCTCCTCAACACCAGGCTCTGGGCAGTGGCACCTGCTCTTCAGAGCTGCTGGAAGATGGCCCTGGTCTGTACCCCTACCAAGACCAAGCAAAGCACTGCATCTGGCACTGTGAAGCGGCCAGAAATGAGGGGACAAGGTCCCTGGGCCAACAGGCGACCCCAGGAAGGGCAGGTGCGGTGCTCTGGCCCTACAGGAGGGATGGGGGTCTTGAGAAGTGCAGAACGTAAGGGGGGAAGGGGACTTCCGGGAGGGGAACACCTGCACCCGAAGCAAAGGGGCGGAGCTACAAAAGGGGCCCTTCCCAGGTGGGCTGTGAGGTGAGTGGCAGGCACGTTCTCATTTGCTCCTGGTCCTCACAGGTGCAGAATCCTGATGCGTTTTACAAACAGAGCTGAACCCAGCCTGTCTCAGTGACTCGCTCAAGGCCACTCAGCTGCTCAGTTGTAAATTTGGGGTCAAATCTAAGTCCATCTGACCCTTCAATTTGTGCAGAGAACCAGGATACCCCAGCCTCCCAGGGCCCTCCCCCAGGCTGGGACAGATCCTGTGATCAAGCCCAGCTGCTCCTTTCCCACCGCAGGGCCCAGGTCAGCGCAGTCCCTGCCAGGTGCTCGAAGTCCTCTGTAGGTCCCTGTGTCAAACACTCCCCAGCCCTGGCCACTGCGGCTGTCTCCTGCCTGCCACCGCCCAGACCTTGATTGCCCAGAGCCTAACTGCCTGTTGTCCTGACTGCCAAGACATCCTCTGGGAATTCTTTGCCTCCCCTCTCCAGCTCTGGCAGGGAGGTTGGCCCTGGGGGTCCTGTCCAACGACGGGCCCCCTGCGTGCAGGCGTCTGTAGAGGGGCATTCACCCCTACTCTGCATAGGAGGGCTGGAGGGATGCCCTGAGCCTGCTCAGCCCCGGGCCCAGCCCAAAATGGGTGATGGAACAAAGGTGTCCGGGAGGCTGGGTCATCTCCTGAGCTCCTGGACAGAGCCAGACATGCCTGCGCCACTGCCTGCCAGGGGCCTCTAGCCAGAAAGAAGCAGCGATGGCCCCGCATTCTTCTTGCAGCCCCCACACAGCACCTGGGCGCAGCCCTGGAAACCCTGCCTGGCCTGCAGGTCCCCAGGAAGCCTGAGCTTTGTCTCACTGGGTCCCTGGTCCCCGTCACAGATGGCATGAGCTTGGGGGACACCGCTGGTGTCCATCCTGAAGGCCAGGCTGCCTGCACCTATGGGGTCCAGATGGCACTTTGGGGACAGAGATGGGGGCATTCCACCAGGACAGGTGTCCCTCAAGGTTCTCACCAGGGACCTCCTGACACGTGTGCCAGGGAGGGCTGTGGAGATTGGCCCCAGGACTGGAGTCTGAAAGGCTCCAGCTCACTGTGTGGACTTGGTCAAGTCCCTGTAGGGCCTCGGTCTCTCCAATTGTGAAATGAGGGCTCCCTAAGCTTTCTCGACTTCCTTAGAGGAAGGTTGTCCTGTGTGAGCCACAAATCCAGACTCAGGACCCAAGTGGACCTGGGTTCAAATCCTACCTCAGCTTTATTCTTGCTGTGTGACTCTGGGCAGGTGGCTGAGCCTCTCTGTGCCTGTTAATTTCTGACTGCGCCTGAGGGGAAGAAGAGTGGCGGGTGTAAGGGCCTGGGCGAAGGAGGTTTCCAGGCCAGAGAGCAGCTGTGCTTGTTTCTGGCTGCTGCAGCCTCTCATGACAACAGCCTGAGACTCCTTGAAGGAGGGAGAGGGAGTCCAGAAGTTGAGGAAGACCAGGCCCCTCTGCAGGAGGCATGGCAGACTGGCTTCTCCATCCCCCAGGGGCTGCCTTGGCACCCTCATTCTAGACGTCACTGGCTTCTTTTTGTAGGGTCCTGGGTTGAACGGGGTGGCTGGGGTCTGGACCTGGCTCTGTGCTAGTGAGGAGCAAACTCACTCATCACGAAGGTAAGCCAAGCCTGCTCCACGCCAGCACCGAGGAGAAGATGAAGGGAAGGTGGCCTGGTGGCCTCTGAGGAGACACAGCAGTTTGCTGTTTGCATGTTTGGGACTGAGCTATGGAGAGCTCTGGGCACTCAGTGCAGCAATGACAGAGGAATTAGAGGAGGTCCCAGGAAATGAGGATGGCCAGTGTTCTCCTGCATTTCCACACTGGATCTTCACAGTAACCCCCATTTTATGGAGGGGTCTTCTGAGGAAGAAAGAGGGTACCCAAGGTTTGAGGGGAGGAGAGAACTCCTACCCTGCTCAGCGTCTGCCTTCAGGGAGCTCCCCGTCTGGCAGGGGGAAAACGGCAAGAATACTAGCTCATCAGCGACCTGATGAACCATGAGGCGAGTCCCATCCCTCCCTCCACGCAGGGGAGGAGCCCGGGCTTCGAAGTGTAGCCCTACTTCCAGCTTGTGGGACAAGTCGGGGAGGTTCCCTGAAGAGGGCGCCATGCAGTGTCTCCCTCTGTAGAATGGGGACAGCATAGAGTCCCCCACCCCCCAACCACAGGTTACTGCAAGGAGTCAGTGAGGTCAGGCCTGAAAAGCAGGACCCAGGACCGGGCACCCAGGAGGCGTCTAACTACGGCTCAGCTCTCACTCCTGAGGCCGGATGGGGACAGACAGAGGCGGACACCTGAGGCCCTCCCTTCCGGCCCTGCCCTGACCCCAAACCCTGCAGGGCAGCCCCGGTCCACTGCCCAGCAAGGTAGCCAAAACTTCAGGGTTTGAATCCAGGCACTGCAGCTTCAGGCTCTCTATCTCCTCCCTGTGAGGTGGAGGCAGAAAAGGTGGGGAGGGGAGGGGCTGCCTCATCAGTGCAGTGACCAGCAGACAGGACTGAGAGAGGGAAGTGCCTCGGGGGTGGAGGGAGAGGAGTAGACCACCGCGTCCCCAGGGCTAAAGAGAACCCTGCTTGGAGTGAGTGAGCCAGACTGGGGGCGGCGGGGGAACCTCAGGGCATTCCCAGCCTCCCCACATCTCAGGGCAGCTTTCCTTATGTCCCTTCATATCTAAGAATAGGCACATCTGCGATGAAATAAATAGTGCAGGGCGAGGTCCTCCCCTCCCCACCCACCCTGCTGCCGAGAGTCCCTGCTCCATCCCCCCGGGGGCCAAGCTTCCAGGGCTCACGATGCCCACTCTCAGTCTCACTGAGGATGGCGCTGGGACCCCACCGGTATTTTAGAAGGCAGATTGGAAACGGGTATCTGAAGCATTTTCCTTCAGAAGAGTCACCCCAGGAGGTGCCCACTGGCTGTGGGAGGAAGTGAGCCTCCCGCCGCTAGTGGTAACCAAGCAGAGGTTAGAGAGGCATCTCTCAGAGGTCTCAGGTCAGATTCAAGGCCACAAGATAACCTTGGAACCCGCAGCCTCGGAGTTGACCTCACGGTCCGAAGGCCCCACTGCCTAGTGGATGCCCGAGGAGGCCCTCCCTCGCCGTCCACCTCTGCTGGCCCCAGACTCAGGCCTCGTCCCCTCCCATCCCCTCTTGGGAAACCTGACCCTCGGGCTACTTGAAAGAAGAGAGGAACTTGGGTTTGATGTTTTGAAGAAGTGGCTTTTTATCAGAAAGCCCTCTGGGAGTCTGGGGCCCACAACCAGTGACATTATCGCTGCTATTTCAAGGCGGGAAGAAAACTTAGGCTGATGGCCATTGAGATTTATGGCTTCCCCTGAGTCTAATTGCCTTGAATCTTTTTAACAGTTGGGCTAAGTGGTGCTAAGAAGGACAACAATGGCTTGGTGGCGGCAAGTACTCCCTCTGTCCCTCCCTCCCTCGCCTTTCTCTCTCTTCTCTGTCCCTCCCTCCCTTCCCTCCTTCCCCTTTCTCTCTCTCCTCTTTCCCTTCCTCCCCTTCCCTTTCCCTCTCTCTGAGTCTCTCTCTGCTGGGGCTGAGGAGGCGCAGGCAGCTACGGGCGTCCAGATCTCTGAATGCCTTCGGCTCGGGGTGCTGTGTCTGGGGGCCTGTAGGAGATGGGGTGAGAGGGCGGTGGCAGTCCTGGCCAGAACAGGGCAGGGCTCTGACTTCCCAGTGGGCTGCTCTGCAGTGTCCGTGCTCCTTGAGGCTCCCAGGCCCAGGGAATGGTGCCCATGCTGTTATGCTGCATTCAGCTGGTGCTCAACACATGCACACTCTGGTTGTGCCTTGGCTGACTGAAGATCTGCCCTGTGGGAGCAGAAGTGGGACTTTGGAGCACTGCTCAGGTCAAATAAGGAAGAGCTTTCTAACTGCTGCCTCAGTGGAAGTGAGACACCCATCTCCAGAGGCATGTAAGCAAAGCCAAACAACCGCTGGCATGGAGGCAAGAGGCAGGGATTCTGCATCAGGGTGAGATGGAGCCAGACTTACTGGGGTTTGTAAGCCTCTGCTGGGCTCTTCTGCGCAGTTGCCATGCCCCTGTCTGCTCTCCTTGTTCATTCATCAGACAATTCAACGCCAATCACTCTGGCACTTCCCACCCCTCCCTTGCCCTAGAGGCTTCCCGGGCTGTCTCCCCAGCCCAGCCTCCAACGTGGACAACGTGGATACCTGGTGGCCAGGTCTGGAGCACTTGGGGCTCACTCGTGAGGGAGGTTGCTGGGCAGACCCCAGGGCGGAGTCAGCGGCAGCCTCCTTCCTGGGGCAAGCTGTGTTCAATGCCAGGCCCCTGGAGCCAGAGGCAACTGCGTGCCTGGATGGGGCAGGTGGCACTAGGGGGCCACATGGACTCCAGATGTTAGAGATGTACTAGTGCCAGGTGCCAACCTGGTTTCCTTGGTGTTGAGTGGCCAGTGGGTGCAGAGGCAGGCTGAGTACAGGGTCTCCTCCAGGCATGGTGGAGTCTCAGAGGCTCCTGCACAAAGGTCCAGCGGGGGCAGGTGGCAGGAGACCCCCAGAGGACATCCTGACCCCTTGCAGCTCCCAAGGCTTTTAGGAGAGCAGGCTTGGTCCTTCGCTGTGGCAGGGCAGGGCAGGGGACTTGGTTTGCTCCTTACTGAGCAGTGACGGCTTATGTGTCCTGAGCACAGCTTCACTCACTGCTCCCCAGTGCCTCGTGATGAAGGCAGGGCCTTGGGTACGGTGCCCAGGTCCTCACTCCTCTAATAGGTCACTCCCTGCCTCCCACTGTGGGTGAGGAACTACCCCGCCCAGCCGTGTTGGGCCTGGGTTTGGGCCTAGCCTGGGCTCAGGGACAGCCAGTCAGGTGAGTGGTGAGGCCGACTGGTGCATGCTTCTGCAGCATCTCACTCTTCTATGTCCTGCTGAGCTGTCCCGACTGAGCATGTTCCGTGGAGCCACTGGTCCAGGGAGAATGAGGAAATACAGGGAACAGATCTGAACCCAACCTGCCGCCTGGGGTGGGTCCAACCAAGCACAGCTGAGCCTGCCAGGGCCACTGGCCACCCACAGGCCTACAAGCAAGGAAACCACCATTTGCTGTCGTAAGCCACTTAGTTTTGGGGTGTTTTGTTATGCAGCAAAAACTGACTAATACACATGAGTACTATTATCATCATCCAATGCCACCAATGAAGAAAGAGGCTCAGAGAGGTCAAGTCACTTTGCCAAGGTCACCCAGTTCTCAAATGGCGGACTGAGAGTCAAGCTCAGGCAGTCCCGCCCCTCAGCTGTCACTCAACCTGCAACTCCCCCTTCCAGGTAGAAGCCTGCCGAGCTCACCAGGCCTTTGGACAAACTTTCAAAATCAGTCTCTGGATTTGAAGGTTTCTGGGCAGACACCAAGACCAGATACATGTATTTGCCAAATGCCTCTCCTATTGCCCCGACCAGGATGGCTTCACTTTGTCCTTCAACACCGTGGTGGCCCCCAGCTGGACTGTGGTCTGCCTCCAGTCCAGCCTCCACCAGCACCTAGGGACCTGCTGACAGTGTCAATCTCACCCTACCACACTCTGTGGCTCCCTAGCAGTGCAGGATCCAGTCCTGGCACCTGGCATCTTACTGTGGTCCACAAGGCTCTGCGACCTGCAACTTGCACATCAGACCTTGCTCATACACTCACACACATGCCTCTACAGCCACACACTCGCACATGCTCATTCACACACTGCCACATCCTCACCCACTCACACTCACCCACTCACAGTCACACACTCACAACTCACACATGCTCATTCACACACTGCCACATCCTCACCTACTCACATCACACACTCACACACCCACACTCACACATTCATTCACACACTGCCACATCCTCACCCACTCATATCACATACACACTCACACACACTCACACTCACACACGCTCATTCACACGCTGCCACATCCTCACCCACTCGCATCACAGTCACCCGCACATTGACACTCACGCTCATTCACAGTGCCACATCCTCGCCAACTCACACCACACACAAACTCACGCAGTCACACTCACACACACGCTCATTCATGCACTGCCACATCCTCACCCACTCACACCACACACACACACACTCACACACATGCTCATTCACACGCTCCCACATCCTCACCCCCTACACAGATTCACACGCAGGCCCATTCACACAGTCCCTCACCCACTCTCACACACTCAGATCCACACATTCACACACACACTGATTCACACATTCACACACCTCATATTCCCCCTATACCCTCACACACTCAACCCAGCTCCAGCCAGGCTGAGCTCTTGGCTCCTGGAGCTCCCAGGCTCCCCCCGCCTCCTAGCCTTTGTGGCCACTCTTCCTCTGCCAGGCGTCCTCCTGGCCCTGCTCCTTCACCTGAGCTTGGCTGGTCACCTCCTCCTGGAAGCCTTCCCTGGCAGCTGCCCCCACACTCTGCACACCCGTCTTGCGTCTCAGCAGACACCCATGCCTTCCCTTCATGGTGACAGGAGCGCATGCCCAGGACGTAGCAGGAGTCCCTCAATGTGGGTGAGTCACTGGTCACCACAGAGCATTGCTGAGAGGACGGCTTGGGCCCCAGCAGCCCCCAGGAGTGGGGAGTGGTCTCCTTTGGAAGGAATCTGCCAGACCCCGGTGTTCTGGGGCTCGTGCAGGCCCAGGGGGCTGCTCCTGTGTGTTTATCCTCAGGGTCTCTGCTTCCCCGCCAGCTCCCTGTGCCCCCAACCAATGCATCTGAGCCCTCCTTTCTCCCAAGGTACAGACACAACTTAGAAGATTCGTCCCCACTAAGATGCAGACACAAGTGACAAATAAATGGAATCAGAATGTCTTTAGGCCAAGCTGCACTTTGCCACCATCAGCGGTCACAGGGGCAGCCATGGCCCAAGGGTTCCATGACCGGGGGTGGGTCGCAGAAGGACAGTCGCATGACCCACATCCTGGGGGACCTCTGGTGGTACGGTGGCCTCAGCACAGTGGACTCTCAGGGGCTCTGCAGGCCCCTCTCTTCCCCACAGAGGCCCCTGGCCCTCCACCTACATCAAGGTACCTGGCCCTGGCAAGGGTAGGGCTGGCAGGATCTTTGGGCAGCAGGAGCAAGGGAGGGGCACGGAGGGTCCGAGGTGTCCCTCCACCGTGGGCCAGGTATGTGGCCACCTACACACAGCACGGGGCCTCACACAGAGCTGGGTGAAGGAAGCCAGACACCAAATAAGAAATTAGCTTGTTTGTTTAAAGCTGGACACAGGCAAAGGCAACCTCAGATACTGGGAGTCAGGAGAAGGGTGTGCGGGTGTGACTGGGATGGGCCCAGGGCGTTTCAGGCCTTGCAGGGGGCGGGAGTGCCTGCCCCATGCCTGAGTGGTACTTACACAGATCATGGCTTTGTGACAATTTAGTTATTCTCTGTACACTTTCCTGTGTGCTTTCCGCATCTTGATGAAAAAAAAACAAAGGGTTATACTTCAAAAGGAGGGTGGTGCCCCAGGCAAGCCCTTGGTGACCTGCGAGTCCCAGCTGCCTCCCCCGTGTTTGAGCTCCAAGCTGGAGCCGTCCTCTCCACCCTAAGACAGGGGTCCGGGTCTGGCCAGGTCTGTCAAGGCTACCTGCCTCCCCCATCTCCAGGCTGGGTTCAGAAACCTCTGTGGGGGCAGACGTGAGGACGGAGATGGGGACTCAGAAGAGACAACGCCCTGTGAGAGTAGCCGGCCAGGGAGGAGACCCCTGGAATGGTGGGACAGGGCCTCCACCAGATGCTCCTGAGACAGTGTCCTGGCAGCTGCAGGAGAAAAGAACTCTCTGAGTCTATCGGTGGCCTGATTACCATGGCTGACATCGGAACAGTCCTGGTGCTGGGCACGAAAGCACGCTCAGGTGAGACTGAGTGTCTCCGCCAGGCTCATGTGTGTGGACGCGCACACGCGTGCACATTTGTGCTTATGGATGCACATACGCAGTCATGTGTGTGTGCGTGTGTGCACGTGTCTGCTCGTGTGTGCACGTGTCCACGTGTGTGTGCGCCGTGTCCCTGCCCAGTTTACACAATGCACACAATTGCCTCCAAAGAAATGGGATGTTCTTTAGAAAGAGGATGCTTTTTTGCATTTCAATTGACCGCCTCAACAATGTCCGTTTAATTAGTGTGTTTTGAAGGGGAAATGAAGGAAAATTATAACTCATCCGAGAAAATGGCTTGTACGTGCTCAGCTCTTCTTGCGGGTTCCGGTGGAGCCACCCCCCAGGTCCGGCAGAGCCTGGGCCCAGTGCCGTCCACCCAGAGGAGGAAGGGAAGAGCTGGCATGGCATGGTTCCCGGGGGTGGGGGACATGGGGGACAAGGGCAGGTGGACGCTGCGATCTATCTGGTGGCCGGGCAGTGAATGGGCTCAGACACAGAAGCCGCAGGTACCACCCCATCCCTTGTGAGGCCGTGGGGCAGAGGCAGTGCGGTCCAGCAGAAAAAGGACAAGGGCTCACTCAAGACCTGAGTTCGAATACCGGTTCTGCCACTGTCATCTGCAAGAACCTGCCAAGATTTGGTTTTCTTGTCTGTAAAAACATTTGTAAAATGGTGCTGATGGCTGTGAACTCCATAAAGGGATGACCAAGAAAGGGCTTTTCTAAGTTGTTGGTCTCAGAAGGATGTGGTAAGAGGCATCTCGAAGGATCCAAGGAAAGTCCCACATTGGAGCTGCGGCTTGGCTGAGGCGGCTCCGTGGCCTGGGCTCCCTGTGTACTCCTGAGTGCCTCCCGATTGCTCAAGACCGCCCTGAGCCAGCAGGTTCTGCCCTCACCCTGCCTTGGGCTCCTGCCTTGAGGCTGCCTCCAGCAGGGTCCTGAGTGCAGGAATCGGAGAAATCCACAAGCACAGCTCCTGGCCCCGGCCCTGGTCACACCCACACTGAGGGCTCCAGTCTCTTCTCCAACCCCCAGGCTCTGGGCTCTCCCCACTGGCCGCGTCGCCACCACCTAAGCTCTGGCCTGGGCTGGGGTGGGGAGACTTACTCTCCTCCCTACACCTGCCCATCCCCTCTGCTCCTCCAAGCTCCCCACTGCAGAAGCCAGAGGTCTGTGGGCGGCTGTTGCATGACAGGCTCCGGAGATCAGGTCACGTGGAGGGGCGGCTCAATGTGAGGGTAGGGACAGTACGGGGGCTCCAATTCTGGAAGAGCTGGAGGTGGGAGGCAGTCTGCATTCCCAGGGTCCCCAGAACCCCTCCACTGACAACCCCACTGTCCAGTGAGGAAGGTTGCCCCTGCCCCAGCCTAATGGACCCCTGTTCTCTGCCTAATAGAACTATACCTTCCCCATTTGAAGGTGGGGAAACTGAGGCCCAGCAACGTGGAACCACTGGCCGGCAATGGCACCCTTGGTAATGACAGGTCTGGGTTCAGGCCTCAACTGTCTGACTCCAAAGCCCCTTTGCTGTGTCATCAGGTGGGCAGCAAGATGTGGGGGCTCCCCGCAGAGCTGGGAACTAGGACACAGACTACCCCAAGCCACTGTTCCCATGTGTGCCCTCCCCTCCCGCCTTGCCCTCTGGCCCACTAAGTGTGAGCGGCTGTGTTGCTGTGGCTGGCGTGCCCATGCTGCCATCCTGCCCCTCCCCGCCTCTGCTGCCAACCCTCCCAGCGCCGTGTGCCGACCGGGCCCGTACAGCTGCCTTCCCGGCCGCTGGCTTTCCCGAGCCCCATTGTTGGGCACCTGGGAGGTTTCCAGTTCTTTTCTGTATGAATAGTGTTGTTTTAACCATCTTGGCACAAGCTGCTTCTTTCCCCTCCCGCTCACGTTCTTTCCCTCTTGCAAGGGTTTGGGCACTTTCCCTGACACGTTCATTCTCTTACGCAGCCAGGAGCTGGCGGGACGCCTCCCAGGAGAAGTTGGCGGCCGGCCAGGAGGCCTCGGTCTCCGCCTCTTGCTGCGGGTGAGCCTGTCCTGGGAGCGCGGGGCTCCTGCCTCCTTGGCGAGTGAGTGTGCCCAGCTCTGCGTCCATTGCTTTACATGCACATTGGTTCAGTGAGGCAAGAGCCAGTGTCCCCATTTCACACACGAGGACATTGAGGCTCTGAGAGGTTCAGCCATGACACAGAGGATGTAGGAGCAGCCAGACTTGACCCAGGCCAGTCTAACCAGAGGCCAGGCTCAGTGCCGAGACCTTGTCCTTGGGAGCCCCGTCTATACCCACCTGTCCTTGTGTCCACTGCCCTGGGTTCACCCCAGTCTCCTTGCTTCCCTGTCCCAGGAGGCAGGTCCCCCAGGAAACACAGGGGTCCTCCATGCCAGCCTGCGCCTCTCCTCAATCCCATCCTAAACTCCTTCCTGGGGCTGGCAACGAGCCCCCTGACTGGGTCATCTGGAGGTGCCTCCTGTGAGCCACCCATCATGCCTGCTCCAGGGCGGTCTGTGTGGATGGGGACCTGAGCTCCGTGGTGGGCTACAGGGCAGCACTGTGAGGAGCCATGTTGGGAAGCCCACGGATCCCACTCCAGTGCCTCTGCCTCCCACCGCCCCCAGCCTTGGCAAGAGCTACTCGGATGGGCAGACAGGTGGACGGGTGGACAGATGGACGGGTGGACCAATGGATGGGTAGTGAGAGGACAGGCTGAGAGGCGGCAGGATGTGCCATAGAAGCCTTGGAAAGTGCCACAGGTGCCCTGAGAGGCTGCGTCTGCCAGGAGGGGAGCGCCCACCTGGATCCCAAGCTCTGGTAGGTTGGAGGCCTTCTTGGTGATGGAATCTCAGCCCTCCACTGGACGTGGCAAGCCCAGGTCTCCCTACTTGCAGCCCAGCCCCTCCTGTACTGTGGCAGACATGACCAATCCCCCAGGGCTCGCCCTCCCACTGAGCCTGGCTCCCGGCCCTTCCTGGCACGCCGAGTCCCTCGGAGTTCCTCATGTGTTCTGGGATGGCAGGAGATGCCAGGGTGAGTTTCGGACATGTGAGACCAGAGGGAGCAGCTCCAGTGCTGAGCTCTGCCACCCCAGATCCGAGTTTCTGCTGAAAACCCAGGGGCTGAAACGCAAGCGTGCCGGGTGCCACCAGCCTGGAGAGCACACAAGAGGCCCTGGAGGGATGGGGCCCAAATTCATTCTCTGGTTGCTCCCCCCACCCTCCCTGTCTCCTTCACTTCACTTTCCACTAACACTGGGATTCAGTGTTCACCCTAAAAGGTCCAGGGCCACAGGAAGAGGCCCAGCTATGCGAGGGCATTGTTGGAGGGCTCTGGGCACTGCCCAGCCACGCGAGGGCATTGTGGGGTGCTCTGGGCACTGCCCAGCCACGCGAGGGCATTGTGGGGGGTTCTGGGCATCAGTGGGGGTGCTTGGTCCCCATGTGTTTGTGCCAGTGCGTCTGGGGTAGGGCCTGGAAACCTGCATTTTTCACAAGCAGGCGAGGGGCTCTGGGGACCACCCCCACAAAAGCACAGCCCTGGGTGGTCGGCTCCCTGGGGCGCCAGGATAAGGTGCTGCTCTCCCACCATGGAAGGTGCCAACTCCTGGAGGAGTGAGCTGGCCATGGACATGTCCCCTGGAAAGCTCCCCTTGCCTCTGCGTGTCCCCAGGACGCTCCAGCCTGGGGTGGGTGTGTCCCACTACAAAGTCATAGCTTGAACTTCACGGACCTCAGAGTCCTGCAAAGACCCCCCACCAAGTGCTTCTCAAGGTGTATTCCTGGGGAGGGAACCCGCGCTGCCGCTGGGCCCGGGGCCTTGTCCGTTCCTCCGGGTGAGCTGCACCTTCCCGACACTCTGCCCGCTGTGGGCTCTGTGAGCCTCCCTGGACCTGTGTCTGTGTGTGTCTGTGTGTGTGTCTGTGTGTGTCTGTGTGTGTGTCTGTGTGTGTGTCTGTGTGTGTGTCTGTGGTGTGTGTGTGTGTCTGTGTGTGTGTCTGCGTGTATGGTGAGTCTGTGGAGTGTGTGTGTGTCTGTGTGTGTCTGTGTGTCTGTGTGTGTGTCTGCATGTATGGTGAGTGGAGTGTGTCTGTGTGTGTGTGTCTGTGTGTGTGTCTGCGTGTATGGTGAGTGTGTGGAGTGTGTCTGTGTGTGTCTGTGTGTGTGTCTGCGTGTATGGTGTGTGGTGTGTCTGTGTGTGTGTGTCTGTGTGTGTGTCTGCGTGTATGGTGAGTGTGTGGAGTGTGTCTGTGTGTGTCTGTGTGTGTGTCTGCGTGTATGGTGTGTGGAGTGTGTCTGTGTGTGTTGGTGTGTGTGTGTCTGTGTGTGTGTCTGCGTGTATGGTGAGTGTGTGGAGTGTGTCTGTGTGTGTGGTGTGTGCCTGTGTATATGGTGTATGTGTGTGGTGTGTGTGTCTGTGTGTATGGTATGTATGGTATGTGTGTGTCTGTGTGTGTGTTATGTCTGTGTGGTGTGTGTGTCTGTGTGTGTTGTGTGTAGTGTGTGGTTGTGTGTCTGTGTGTGGCGTATGTGCGTGTGTGTGTGTGAAGTGTCGTGACCCATCTCAGAACCCTCACAAGGTAGAACCCAGGTATGCATATTTTAAAATTCTGAAGTCAGCTGGGCACAGTGGCTCATGCCTGTAATCCCTGCACTTTGGGACGCTAAGGCGGACAGATAACCTGAGGTCAGGAGTTCGAGATCAACCTGGCCAACATGATGAAACCCCGTCTCTACTACAAGTACAAAAAATTAGCCAGGCGTGGTCGCGGGCGCCTGTAATCCTGGCTACTCCCAAGGCCTGAGGCAGGAGTATCCCTTGAACCCGGGAGGCGGAGCTTGCAGTGAGCTGAGATCATGCCACTGCATTCCAGCCTGGGCAACAAGAGCGAAACTCTGCCTCAGAAAAAAAAAAAAAAAAATTATGAAAAAAACTTCTGAAGTCTACCCCAATTACGAACCACTGACAATTCAGCCTCCTCATTATTTTCATTTTATGTTTTTTATTTATTTATTTTTAATTTTCCTTTAGAGACAGGGTCTAGCTCTGTCGCCCAGGCTGGAGTGCGGTGATACGATCACAGCTCACTGTAGCCTCGACCTCCTGGGCTCAAGCCATCCTCCTGCCTCGCCTGCTGAGTAGCTGAGATTACAGGCACACAGCATCAGGCCTGGCTAATTCTTTTTTTTTTGTAGGCGGGGCAGGGGAGGTCTTACTGTGTTGTCCAGACTGGTCTTGAACTCCTGGCCTCAACAGATCCTCCTACCTTGGTCCCCCAAAACACTGCGATATACCTTCTGTTTATTGTTTTAAGAATGTCATATCACTAAAGAGAAGTCATGAAAAAATCATGTGTAATCCAACGTCCTGAACACGCGGGTCTTTTCACTGTTTGCTCCTCAGCATCACTTGGCCCCTGCACCCATCCCCCACCCCCAAACAGTGCCGTCTGTCCCCCAAACAGTGCCGTCAGTGAAGCTTGCACTTGGGGCTTGGCCTGGCAAAACGACCGCCCCACAGGCTGCCTGCAGCCCCAGGGAAATGAGGCATTCTGTCCTGGGAGCCGCCTCCCAGGTGGGGGCCGCTGTGCTGTCTGCTGTGGCTGCCCGCAGGCCGCCTCTGCCTGCCAAGCCGGCCACACACAGCCCTTGGCTCCCCCTGAAAGTCAACAGACCCGTTTTAGCAAACGTGGAAGCCACAGAAAAGCAGAAAGATGTCAACAAACTGCCCGTTCCCCGCTCCGCCCCAGCTCCGCCACCCTCTGGACTGTCCTTTTCCACGTTCGCTTTTACACAGTCCTAATAAAAGCACCCAGCCCGTCCTCCGAACCGGGGCCACGCCCCAGGCCTCTCTATTCTCAGGACAAGTATGAACTGGGTCTTAATGATGATGCTCATTTCACAGATGAGGAAACTGAAGCGCCAGGACAATCTCACAGTGGCCCGGGGCGGGGGACAGGGAACAGCTAGGGAGATGTGGCTGTGTGTGAACCCTGGTACCCTGAGCCCAGCTACCTGTGGGGCGTGTAGCTACAGTGGGAGGAAACACCTGGGAGGGAAGATGAGCGAGAGGAGAGTGCAGGAGACATCTGGGTCTCCTGAGAAGTTGCCGGGGCCCCAGGACCAGGCTGTGGCTCGGGCTGGAGTGTTTCAGAGTCCCTCGTGTGTCCTGGGATGGCAGGAGATGCCAGGGTGAGTTTCGGATACGTGAGACCACAGGAAGCAGCTCAGCGTCACTTGTGCCTCGGTTTCCACATTAGTAAGGTGGGGCCAGTTGTCAGACCTACCTGGCAGGACCCTCAGGAGGACCCTAAGAGTTCTGCTGAAAAGCACGCAGATCTGCTGAAAGCACGACCTGAAAAGCACCAGGTCGGGCGAGGGCACGCCGTGGCTCCTGCTGGAACTGAAAACGTGTCTTCTGCGGCCTCGCTGGAGCTCGCCACCGCCGTCCCCTCCGCCCCCACTCCGGCGTCCCTACTCACTGAGGCCAGGTCCCCAGGTTTTCTCGCTCCTGCTGCAATGGCAGCCAGTTGCTGTGTCCGACTGGGGTAGAGGCAGGGCCTCGACTCCAAGGAGCTCCCATATAAATCACCCCCACGTGGCAGCAGCTCAGAGCATCAGGCCTTCAGGGCCCGCAGCACTTCACCCCCACCTTCCCACCCCGCCCTCCTTCCCCCCGCTGCCCCACCCTCCACTTCTCCCTTGGGTCTGCCTTTGCGGCCTGATCAGCCGGCCGGCGGACATGGCTGTCTTCCAGGTGAACATTCCTTAGAAAAATGACTTCATTATCACCTTCAGTGGCCTAGTGTTGGGGGAGGGATGCGTGTGGCCGAGAGGGGCAGGTTGGGTGGACGTCCCCTCCCACCACTCCTCCTGCAGCTGGGCCCAGGATGGCAGGAAGGCCTGAAGCCCAGGCAGGCAGGGACCCCCATCCGGACAGGCTGACGGAGTCAGAGCTGTGGGATTAAGAGGCTGGAGGGAAATATTACATTATGATAGCAAATCACTCGGCTGATTGGAATTTAATTACGTCTCTTTTATCTTGGTGACAGTCACGCACCTGGGCTCGAGGCCCTGGCTGTCGGAGCTGGGGCCAGGCTGCTGCCGGGAGGGAGACCTTGGCCCCAGGGGATTAATGAAGCTGAATCCTCCCCTGCCCCTGCCCCAGAGGAAGCTGCGAGCTAACCCTCCCCTTCTGCTGGGGCGGGGAAGCCACTAAGGGGGCTGTTCCTGCAGGAGGATTGGGGTCTCAGGGTCTTGGTGGGGGTAGAATGGCCCAGGGGGTGTGGCCAGTCCTGCCCAAGTAAATCCAGGCAGGGCAAGCAGGCCTGGGCCAGACTCCAGGAGAGAGGCCACCACGGGCGATCCGGTCATCAGCACGTATCTATTGGCCATCTTGGATGGATGGTGTGATGTTCCAGGTCCGGGATGGGGACTTGCATGACTCTGTGGCACCGCAGAATGGGGCAGGACAGGAAAGGGGCTGAGTTGGTTCTGGAAAGATTGGAGAGGGCCAGCTGGGCCTTCTGGAAGCCCCAACCATGACCCTGCCCTGTTCAGAAAGCAAAATCCTGCTAACAGCCGCTTCTTTTTGAGGACAGATGTATCTATGGATTTTTGGGAAATGGCTTTGATTTTAGACATTTTGACCGCAGACCCAGTGAAATTCAATATTCTGGAGTTCCTGTGGCACTCCCAGGGCCACTTTGTCCAGCAGAGCAGAATTCGCCTCCTGGAATGTAAGTTCACCAGAGATCTTTGCAGGGCCACCCTGTCTGGGTCCTTCATGAGTGGTGAGGCCCTGGCGGGGGGCCCTCCTGGGTCTTGGTCTCCTCATCTGGAGAACGGGGCGAAGATCCCGAGCCTCCAGGTCTGGCTAGAGGATACATGAGATGCGTTTTCAGTTCTACGGTGAGCCACGGAGCGCCCTCATCCAAGCTGGGCACAGGTCTGGGCGATTTACAAAATTAACTTGCTGAGCCCTTGTGAGGGCCCTGCCAGGTCAGTCTGACATCTGGGCCCACTTTACTAAGGTGGAAACTGAGGCACAGGCTGGTGGTGTCACCTCCCCAAGGCCACACAGCAGTTAAGAGGTAGAGCCAGGATTCGGGCCCAGGGCGTCAAGCCCAGATGTCTGCTCTTGGGGGCAGCCGTCTTGCCTTCTGTCTCTAGCTAAGAGCAAGTGTCCCTAATGCAGACATTATTAGAATTGTCATTTATACAATGATGGTTCATTTATCAAACTAGAGATACCTTTGCAGTACTAGGCAGCAAAGCGGGTCTGTGTGGAAAGGGGTGCATCTTGGGGAGGGAGAACAGGGTTCTCATGCAGGACCCAGGATATGGATTGAAGACGCCAGGGTGCCCATGGCCCTGGGGACTCCCCTGACCCTCTGAGGGCCCCCTCTTGTGGTGGGGGTGCTCTGGGACTCTTTTGCCCCCCATTAGAGAATGTAGGGTTCAGGAGTTCATCACAGGGGGTGCTGTCCAGGCACTCTCCCTCCCAGCTCTTGGCTGTGGGGTCTGATTTGGGTGTCCCCCTACTCTGTCCTCCCAAGGGTCGGGAGGGGGGCCACGTGGGTCTGTCTGCTGGACGCGGGGCAGCCTGGCAGTGTGCACACTGTTTCACAGACTGGTGGACGGCTGCGCGTCATCCGAAAGGCGATCCAACAGCCCAGCTGCCAATGGCA
Organism: Colobus angolensis palliatus; assembly: GCF_000951035.1. Classification (NCBI taxonomy): domain Eukaryota; kingdom Metazoa; phylum Chordata; class Mammalia; order Primates; family Cercopithecidae; genus Colobus; species Colobus angolensis. The sequence goes on along the minus strand of NW_012122931.1, from coordinate 171,546 downwards.
GGGAGGAGAATGATGTTACTGCTTTGGGGACAGGGAGGTGGCAGGGTGGACCTCCGTCTCCCACCCAGTTCCCAGTAAGGGGTGGACAGTCTCTGGAAGAGAGTGGGGTGGGGATGGGATGAAGCATGATTTGTGTGAGCATGTGTGGGGCACGTGTGTGTTTCTGGGTGCACACGGGTCTGCAGATGTGAGTGAGTATGGGGGTGTACACAGCCCGTGGGTGCACTTTGAGTCCTAGGCACCGGTGTGTTACGTGCCCTGGTGCGTCTGGGGCCAGCCACAGGCCTGTGCAAATGTGTGGCCAGAAACATATTTGACACGTGTGCTCAAGGATTTGCACAACGGCCGTGGACTTGAGGGAGTTTGGGGTACAACTGAGCTGGACAGGGAACCCTGGGTCTGTCACACACAGCCTCTCACCTGAAGACAGTGGACACAGCAGAGCTACTGTCACTGTTGCCTTTGCCTTCTGTGAGGACCAGTGCAGAGTCCAGCCCAGTGTGTAGGCTCACGGGCACTGTTGTCAGTGCATGGAACCGGTGTGATCCTCCTTCAACTTCGTCCACCGCAGCTTCGCTTAGGAGCGCGTGCTGAGGTGGCACATTACTCAGGGCTCTTTGGAGAAACAAAGCAATAGGACGTGAAGAGGCTTATTGTAAGGAATCCGCTCACACAAGGATGGAGGCTGAGAAGGCCCCAGTCTGCAGTCTGCACGCTGGAGACCCAGGAAGACTGCTGGTGGCATTCGATCAGATCCTGATGGCCCAAGAGCCAGGAGCACTAGTGGTGTAAGTCTAAGTCCCTGGGCAGGAGATGACCCATGTCCCAGCTCAAGTAGGCAGGACAAGAAAGCCCATTCTCCTCTCCTCGGCCTCTGCATTCTATTCAGGTCTTTGGCAAATCGGGTGAGCCCGCCCACACTGGGGGACACCTGCCTTCCTCGGTCCAGCATTCAAATACTCATCTCCAGAAACACCGGCATGGACATACCCAGAAATCACTTCAACCAAACATCTGGGCACCCCGTGGCCCAGTCAAGTTGATACATAAAATTAACCACCCCAGGTGGGTTGGTGCGCAAACAGGTGACCACTCGTCCCTGCTTGTGTGGGCTTGGGTGTGGGTGTACAGGTGTGTGCGAGCCCCTCAAGTTTCCTGGAGATGGATGCATGTCCTAGTACATGCAGCTCTACACACGTGTGCATACCTGTCTGCGCTGCAGTGTGTGCTCATGAGTACTGGCCCGGGTGGTGTGTTTGCACACTTCCGTGCTTGTACACCACACCTGTGCATGCAGGGGTGTGTGCACGCGGGCATGTTCGTGAGGGCCCGGTACAGCATCTCTAGGGACCACCGGCCATGGGTGCGGGTCCTTCTCTCTCAGCCCCTGACGGCTCACCAGTGGCCCAGACTTCTCTGTGCAGAAGATGCTGTGTGGACATGGAGGCTGAGCTCAGCGGTCCCGGCCTCCACTGGGGTCCTGCTGGGCCTCAAGGTGCCACTGGGGATGGGGATCTCAGCCTCAGACAGGAAGGCTCGACGGGGGTAAGGGATGTGATGAACTTTGGGGTGGCCAAGGGACTATGAGGGAAGTTCCCTCTCTGCCTCAGACCTCATCACAGAGTGAGTACACACATGAACAGAATCGGGGTGTCCTGGGGCCTTGGAGCCCTATCCCTAGCCCTCAAGGGAGGGCTGGCAGCCCACGGTGGCCTCCTCCCCCCACCGCTGCCCTTCATGGAGGAGTCAATAAAGGCCCTGCCGGGATGGCACCAATGTGTTTACCTCCCGCCCATGGTGCTAAATTTGTCCCTGGTGTACAAGGATGCTCAGTCTCATCGAAGGCTGACAGCTTGCACCTGGAGCTCCTCCCAGCCAGTGCCACAGCCACAGGGTGGGGCTGGCACCCAAGCCTCTCCTCCCCCACGGAGAGACCAGAGACAGCCATCAGCTCACTGGTCCAAGGCCTGCACAGGCTGTTCCGGTTCTTTTCTGAGGGACAGCAGAGGCAGCAGCAGCCTTTTGGAGCCTCCAGCATCAGACAGGGCTGTGCTGAAATCCAGGAAGGGAGTTTTGGGCAACTTGCTTCACCTCTTGGTGCCTCAGTTTCCCCACCCCTGCCTTGGAGGCCTGAGGACAGGCATCTGTGTCCACGGTGTGGCGGACCTTGGCCGTGGTGTGTGCTCTGTATGAGTGGCCCAGGCTGAGGCTGCTGGGGCTTGGGTGCCTCCAAGTTGCTCCTGGAGAAGGGACAGGAGGGCCACCTGGGAGTCCCTTCCACTCTGGGCCTGGGGTTCCTCCGCCTGGGCTGGGGAGGAGTCAGCGAGATGGTGCGGCCGCCAGACAAATATGTGCTGGACAACTGCACGTTGCTTGAATGCGTGAACTCAGGCTCACCGGGCACCTGTGGCAGCCTGGCTGCTGTCGCCCTTGGGACCCGGGCTCCACGTCTGCGTCTGTAGGCTGCCTCGTTCTGGCCACCGTGAACTGTTCCTGAAATGCAACATTGCCCAGGACACATGTGCAGGTGGAGTATGGCCAAACCCCCGGGCCTGTCCTTGCCTTCCGGGTGTGGACCAGTCAGTGTGGACCATCTGGATTCCTCCGGGCAAGACGGCATCCGATGGGGCACCTGCCTCCCTTCCTGCGATGCTGAGTTCCAAGCTCACGCTACGGATGGAGCTCTGGTGGACACCCTATCCCCAATGGGGGCTTTGGACAGCTTGTCACTTCTTGGCACCTTGGTTCCCCGACCCCTGCCTTCGAGGCCTGGAAGAGATGTCTGTGGCCACGGGGTGGCGGAGCTTGGCCTTGGTGTGTGCTCCGTACCCAGCCCTCCCCTGCAGGACCCAGGGCCGTCCTGGTGGGACCTGGGGATGCCCAGAGGGTTGAGGGGCCTGGCTCCATTGCCTAAGCCTGAGGCCAGTGTCTGGGACTGGGCCTTCTGACAGTACAGGCTCAGCCCCTCAGCACTCCCGCCCTCCCTAGTCCCTGCCGCCCCTCTCTATTTCAGCCCCTGTGCTTGTCACCATCTGGGTGCCTCTCTCTTGCCTACTCTACGTAGGTTACAAGGGCATGGATCCCGTCTGGGTGGTTCACGGCAGGTCCTCAGCCACTGCAGGTGTCTGCAGAAAACGGGCTGAATGAATGAATGAAGGAAGGAAGGATTAATGAGCATGTCTGAGTCTGGAGCTTGGCTCTCCTGTGCTGCCTCTCAGTTCCCCCTGGAGCCTGACCTCCACCTTCAGCAGAGCAGCAGCTCCCGGTCTCCATGTGGTCACCACTCACCCCTGAGGCTCAGGCCTGGCCACCTCCGGGAAGCACGCCCTCCCCACCCTGCAGCCCGGGGGCCCCCTGGTCTCTGCTGTAGGTCGTTCTACCGCCTTGACCACCCCGGCAGCCCTGGGTCCTAGTCTCTGCTGGAGGTTGTTCCTCCGCCTTGTCCTTGCAGTGAAGGCAGGGGCTCCTGGAGAGGGAACTATCCTTGTGGTTACCTTTGTCTTCATCTCCACTCCCCCCACAAAGCACCTGTGTGAGCCAGGCCTGGGAGGCAGCACGCCGGGAGAAGGGCAGGGCGCGAGGTGGCCTGACGCTGCTGGTCTCTGAAGTCTGTGCTTGCCCCAAACACATGGCCAGGTCCGCAGCAAACCTGGAGGCACCCAAGGCAGAACAAAGACTGGCAGGGCGGCTTCTGTGGGGGTGAAGCCAGCTGGAGCTGGGCCTGGAAGGATAAGGGCATTCCTAGGGACACAGATAAAGGGGTTGGGGGAACCCGGGTGCAAAGACAGGGAGATGGAGGGCTCAGTGAGAGCCAGGACCCAGGGGGTCGCTGGAGCAGGCCCTGGCAGCCTCCAAAGCCATGGGAAGGAGCAGAGGTCCCTGGGACCCCCTCACCTGATGCAGCCCTAAGGGGCTGGTGGAGAGGAACCCTGGCCTCAGCCCCACCCGCGGGGGCTGCTTCCGCCCACGCCCTGCCCCCTCCACGGGCTTCTGTCTCTGCTTCCCTAGACTCTGTTGGCTCAGACTGCAGCCCTCGCCCTGCACCAACCCCCCCAACCCAAAGTGGAAACAGATGTGTCTGTTCACGCACACGGAAACGCACACACGAGCCGCCTTCACATCCAAATCCCCATTTCTGGGGAGAAAAATACAAGTGACAATAAGTATAAAGAGAGGAAAAAATTTCCATTTCAAACAAGCGAAAGCAGTTTGCACTCCAGTGCGCCCGGGAGGAAGCAAGCAGCTGGCGGGGGAACAGCACAGCGCCAGCTTCCCAGCGAGCCTCCGCGGGGCCTGGTCCTGGCTGGCGCGCGGGTGTGGCCCGGGGGGGTTGGTCCGGGGCTGCCTCTTGCTCCGTCTGGGCATCACTTTGATTTCCAAGTCAGTTTGCTCCATCCAGTGAGCTGGCTCAGGGGGCTCCTGCCCAGTGGGTGGACCCCTTTCCCAGGACGCCTGTGAGGAATGTGAGTTGGAGGTCGGGTGTGCTGAGGCAGTTACGTGCCCTGGGGTCCACACAGATGCCGCCAGGCAGCTCGGGCCTCACCTGGGTAGCTCCTCGGCCTTCCCTGGCCTGTGCGCTGCAGCCTCGTCCACCCAGCACCAGAGAAGGCTCCAGGGGGCGGGGCTGGGGCTGCGATTTGCATCCGGAACAGACACGCTGCCTGCCTGTGGCCACCTCTCCTTCCCAGCCTGGCCGCAGCTGCGATGAACTCCTGGTGAACGTGGAGGGCTTCACAGGACTGGCTCTCCTGGAAGCTCTCTGAAGACGCTCCTTTGCTCTGGCACCGCTAGGAGGTCAGGGTGTGTGTTGGGCTCCACCCGTGCCCTCAGCTTGTTTTCCCAGCCTGAGCTGATCGGACCACAGTGAAAACGAGCTGAGGGAAAACTGACCAGGAGGTCAGTGAAAACACTCTGACCTCCTGGAGGTGCCGCGAGGAGCGGAGTGTATTTGATAGGTCGTGTGCATAACACGCTCAGGGCGACCTCTGGAACCCTAACCCTGGCTGGAAATGAAGCTTCCGGATGACTCTCGGGATTGTTTTCACAGACACCTGATCCCTGAGGACCTGAACCCTCGAGGTGGAGGCGGGCGCCCTGGATGGAGAGGGCCAACTTCCATCGTTAGGAGGGGGTGGTCACTCGGTGTGAGACGGGCTCGCTTCCTGGCCTTGGTGTGCCCGGAGGTAACCGAGACCACTCTCCAAGTCAGTGGTTCCAAGCGGAGAGGGGATTCCCCCAGGGACCCTTTCAGGCAGCCCCAAACATGGAGCACACGGATGAGGCTCCCCTGCAGGTGGGGTTGAGGGGGGCGGGAAGGGCCTTGCCCCAGGCCCATGCTGGCGGTCCACATTAGGGAAGGCAATCTACTTTACTCTGCCGACTGAAATGTCAGTCTTTTCCAAAAACACCTTGAAGAAACCACCAGGGTAATATCTGACCCGGTATCTGTGCACCGTGGGGCCTGGACAGCCTGGTTGATGCCTGAAGTGAAGCAAGGCACTTAGCATTGCGATTGGATGACACAAACCCTCTCCCCGCCCAAGGCCCTTACCAATGCCAAGACGCCGCCCCACATCCCATCCCGTACCATCAGACAAGTGATTTTCTGAGGCGGACCATGGTGAAGACTTTGGGGGCCTTTCTTTACCTGCCTCTCGTGGCCACTTTTGCGACACCTCATAGTCCCCAGCCCCTGAAGACGTGAACTCACGCACAGCCCAGGTGACTGGCTGAGAGTCTGTGAGGCAGAAATCCTAAATTCCCCGAGGTGCCAGCCAGGAATGCGCCTGCCCCCGTGGGTCGAGAGAGGAGGGAGGTTCCTTGGGAGGGCAGCGTCTTCTGGGGAACAGGTCTGGTGGGCACAGTCAGGTGTCCTCTCGGCTCTGCTCCACTTCTCACCATTCCCCCCCGCTGCCCAGTCCCAGTGCTCGCACCCAGGACTCCACCGGCCTCCAGGTCCCCTCTATCTCTACCGGCCTCCAAGGCTTCTTCACACCCCACCATGGCCAGCTTCCCAGCCCTTCCATGGCTCTGCAGTGCCCTAGGTAAAACCCAGACTCAATGTGACTGACCAGACCCTGTGGGACCTGACTGTGCCCCTCCTGCACCCACCCCAACTCTGCCCACCAGCCAGACAAAGCCACCTGCTGCTTAGGGTGGGCAGCGACGGGCAGCATCCTCTCCGGCCTTTGCACCGGCCATTCCCTCTACCTGGGATACCCTCCCGGCTCTCCTGACCCCAGTCATCCTTTAGGCTGTTACCGCTTCTGACCTCCCAGACTGGGTAGGGGCCTTGCTCAGAATTCCTGTTGTCCCTGACACATCATGTCCACTTATAAGGACACAGGTCATATCAAATTAGGGTCCCCCCCAACCCCAGCATGACCTTATTTTAATGAGTCACACCTGCCATGACCCTATTCCCAATAAGAGCACTGTCTGACGTATTGAGGATAGGGGCTGCAACGTATCTTTTCCGGGGAGCAAAGGCACCCCATAACGGATGATTTTGAGGGTTAAAGTGAAAATATTCACAAAAGCATTGCCCTGACCAGGCTCTAGACCTGGGAGGGGAGCTGGGGGTGTCACTGTGCGGTTCAGCTTCTTGATGGGCCATGTGGCTTTGTCTCCTGGGGGTGGCACTGAGAGACTCCTGGGGAGCACCCGCCTCGAGGCAGCTCTGCCCTTTCCCTAGCACCAGGACGCAGACCCTGGTTGCCCACGCGCCACTCCCGAACGGCTACTGGGGCCCATCTCCGAAGCTCCATCTTTGCCAAATCAGCAGGATGGTGCCTTGCATCCCTCCCCCGAGGTGCAGCCAGAGCCTGCAGCCCTGCCCTGGGTCTGCAGCCCCCCTGGCTTGGTACTGGGCACCGCCTCTGTAGGGAGCTGGGAGGCAGGCACTCCTCTGGTGCTGAGGCTGCTGTGTTATTTGAGGGTGCAAAGGCTGGTGGCGGCGGGGGCAGGCCTGGGGGAGATGCAGCGTCCACGGGTCCATCTTCTTCCCACAGTCCCCCGCACTGAGCTCCGCCTTCCCTGGCCCAGGAGCCATAGCCCCCAGGTCCCTTTCATCTTTCCTGTTCCAGGGCTCGGGAAGAAAGGACAAACAAAGGTGTCAGCGGTATCATTTTTCTCCCCGTTCACCCTCTGGTCCACCCTTTTCTTCCTTTTATAATGTATTTTAATAGGGTCGACCAAGATGGATGGCCCCGCACTGGGATGGGCGGTGCCTGTCCCCTCCCGCCCCTGGCCCCTGAGCCTGGCACTGTGCGCCGGGAGCCAGGACGGACAAAGCCAGTAGGAGGAGGGGTGCGCGGGGGGCTGGAGGCAGGGCGTCTGCTCCCTGCCCTGGGGTCTCCTTAAGAACCTGGTCTGTGGTCTCCTGGGGTGCTGGACCCTAATTCCAAACTGCCCCTTGCTCCTGCCTGCCCCAGTAGGGCCCCCCAGCAGTCAAGAAGGCCATATATGGGGCTGGAGGTCTGGCCCCGTGCCCAGCCTTAGTGTGGGAGCTGCAGAGGGGACCCCCAAGCCTACTCCTTTCCCTGGCTGAGAGGTGGACTGACGCACAGCACACCCACAGGAGTCTTTGATTTTTTTAGGATGCATGGGATTCCTTATTTAAACTGTAATGAGCTCCTCGTCCACTCCTAGTGTTCCTTCCCCATCGACTCAATTATTCACGTCTATGTTAATGACACAGATGTCATTATCCCCATTTTACAGATAAAGAAACTGAGGAGCGGGGATTGAGCAGCCGGTGAAAGGCCGAAGCAGCATCCCAGCCCCCAGCCCCCAAGGCGGGCAGCAAGGAGGATTCACCGGACTCTCGAAGTCCAGGGCCTTCAGGCTCCCAGGCCCGAGGGCCTCTGCTGTGCAGTGCTAGGGGCAGGTGGGCCTCCCTAACCCTCGGCTTCTTGGAGTCTTTGGCAGTGTCATGTAACCCCACCCCTCATGGGGAGGCTGAGGCTGGGAAGGACCCGGAACCCGCCTACCACACCTTTGAGTATCAGGAAAATGGGGCTTGAAATGGCAGCTCAAGTTTCTGGGCCGACCCTGCCTCTTGCTCCAGGAAAGAAACTACTTTTGAAAATCCAAAGGGCCGACCGCAAAGGGGTCAATTCACACATGAAGCCAAATCCAAATGGAAACGCACGGATTGATGTTTCCCTTAACAAGACAGTTGTTCCTCGGTGTCTGCAGGCAGTTTTCCCTCCCTGGCATGTGGGGGTAGCTCTGCTCACAGGAGCTTAAAGACAGGAGCAGCCCTAATGTCCACCACCGATGAACGCACCAAGGATGCGTGGCAAGTGGAATATTACTCAGCTATGAAAAGCTATCACATGGATGGATTCTGTAAACTGTGATCCATGAGGAAAGCCAGACACAGCAGCCAGCATACTATATGACCCTATTAATATGAACTGTCCAGAACAGGCAAATCTGTGAAGACAGAAAGGAGATGAATGGATGCCAGGGACTAGAGGCGGGCGAGAAGGCTAAGGGCTTGGAATTTCTTTTTCTTTTTCTTTCTTTCTTTTTTTTTTTTTTTGAGACAAAGTCTTGCCCTGTCACCCAGGCTGGAGTGCAGTGGCGCGATCTCTGCTCACTGCAAGCTCCGCCTGCTGGGTTCACGCCATTCTCCTGCCTCAACCTCCCGAGTAGCTGGGACTACAGGCGCCACCACCACGCCCGGCTAATTTTTTGTATTTTTAGTAGACACGGGGTTTCACCGTGTTAGCCAGGATGGTCTGGATCTCCTGACCTCGTGATCTGCTTGCCTCGGCTCCCGAAGTGCTGGGATTATAGGCGTGAGTCACTGTGCCTGGCCTTTCTTTTTTTTTTTTTTTGAGACAAAGTCTTGCTCTTGTCTACTAGGCTGGAGTGCGGTGGCATGATCTTGACTCACTGCAACCTCCACCTCCTGGGTTCAAGCAATTCTCCTGCCTCAACCTCCCAAGTAGCTGGGGCTACAGGTGCCTGTCACCAGGTGCGGCTAATTGTTGTATTTTTAGTAGAGACGGGGTTTCACCATGTTGACCAGGCTGGTCTCAAACTCCTGACCTCAGGTGATCTGCCTGCCTCAGCCTCCCAAAGTGCTAGGATTATAGGCATGAGCCACTATGCCCGGCCAGTGCCATGGAATTTATTTTGGGGATGGATGATGAAAACTTTCTGGAGTTTGATAGTGGTGGTGGCTGCACAACCCTCTGACTACACGCCAAAAGCCACCTACTTGGTCACTTTAAAATGGTGGATTTTATGGTATGAAATTATATCTGTGTTTTTAGAAAGCACTAAGGGGGATGTGATGGTTAATTTTATGCCAACTTGACGAGGCTAAGGGATGCCCAGCTGGCAAAATGTTATTTCTGGGCGTGTCTGTGAGGGTGCTTCTGGAAGAGATTAGTGTTTGAATCAGTAAACAGAGAAAGGAAATCCACCCTCACCTTTGATTGACTGATTGTGGCATCGGTCAATCCACTGAGGATCTGAATAGAACCAGAGGACGGAGGATAGGTGGGTTCTTTTTCTCTGGTTTCGAGCTGGGACATCCATCTCCTCCCACCCTGGGACATCAGATCTCCTGGTTCTTGGGCCTTTGGACTCAGACTGGGTCCTACACCATTGGCGTTCCTGGTTCTCTGAAATTTGGGCTGAGACTGGGACTACACCAGCAGCTTCTGGGACCTCCGTCTTACATATGGCTGACCATGCGACTTCTTAGCTTCCGTAATCGTGTGAGTTGAGTCCCATCATAAACCTCTTTCTACATCTCTATACATCTACCCTGCTCATTTTTTCTCTCCGGAGAACCCTGACTAATACAGGGGAGCTGTGGTCAGTCAGGGCAACATTCTGTTCTCTGGTGCTTTCGAAAGTGGTGTGCAGGTGCAGCCCTGGCTCAGCCCCCGGAAGGGAGCTCGTGTCAGGAGTGGGGCAGGACTCTTGGATGATGGCCTTGGAATCTCAGAAGCTCACAGCTGGAACAGGCGTTCTAAGCTCAACTCCTTAATTTGACAGACGGAAGACTGAGGCCCAGAAAGGGACGGCAACTCCATGCAGAGTTTGGAATTCCCACCCCTCAGTCCTGAGCTCTTTCCCCAAAGATTGTGGTGGAAGCTGTGTTGATGGGTGTTCTAACAGGTTCATCTGAATACCTAGAACGTGGATTCCAATCCTTCATTTCAAATGTACCATAGGTTTGCATTTGAGTATATACAAGTTATCTACTGACAAATGAGAAGTTATCCCTCAACACGTAGTAGCTATAATAAAACCAACAATAACCATTCATTATCTTCCACAGTTTCTATAGCTCAGGAATTTGGGAGCAGCTTAGCTGGGCAGGTCTAGCTTGGAGTTTCTTGAGAGGCTGCAGTCAACGTATTGGCTGGGCTAACAGGACTTGATGGAACTGGAAGATCCAGTTCCAAGGGGCTCACCTGCCTCTCTGGCAGACTGGTGCTGGCTCTTGGCAGGAGTCACCAGTTCCTCCCCATGTGGACCTCTCTGCAGAGCTACTTGAGTGTCCTTACAACATGGCAGCCAGCTTCCCCCAGATCACATGACCCGAGAGAGGGCAAGGCAGAAGCCATGAGGTCTTTTATGACCTAGCTTCAGAAGACACACATGGCATTTCCACAACGTGCTATTGGTTACACAAGTTGCGGGGTCATCCAAGGGCATGAACACCAGGAGGTAAGGGTCACTGGGGGCCATCTTGGCGTCTGCCTAGTACAAGTATATTAAGTTTACATTTAAAGCCAAACTCTTTCTGGAGTTGGTGAATGCAACCTCTCAAGCCTTTGCTGTTGCTCTTTTTAGTCCTTCCAAATAAATTGATGATAATTCCCTGTGATTGCCCACACTGCACCAAATCTTGCATGTATCTATCTGCCCAAGGCGGTATTTTAAAAGCTGCCTAACACTGTCTCTTTAGCAGGTGGGGAAGCTGACAAACCTGGGGACTGAAGGCAAAAATGTCCCCACGCACATCCTGTCCCGCCCCCAACGGCTCACACAGGACAATAAAGATGGAAGCAGATTGTGGCACTGGTGCTCGCAGGATGGTCAATGCCATGATAATCAACAGTGCTCATAAATCAGTAAGAAAGGCCAGGTGCAGTGGCTCACACCTAGAATCCCAGCGCTTTCGGAGGCTGAAGCGGGAGGATATAGCTTGAAGTCAGGAGTTCAAGACCAGCATAGGTAACAACATGAGACCCCGTCTCTACAAAAAATTAGCCAGACATGGTGGTGTGTACCTGTAGTTTCAGCTACTTGGGAGGCTGATGCTGGAGGATCCCCTGAGCCCAGGAGGTCCAAGTTGGAGTGGACTATGATTGCATCGCTGCCCTCCAACCTGGGCAACAGAGTGAGACTAAAATAAAGAAAGGAAGACAGGAAGAAAAGAAAAGAAAAGATAAGGAAAAAATAAGGAAAGAAAGAAAAAGGAAAGAAAAGAAAAGAAAGGAAGAAGGAAGGAAGGAAGGAAGAAAGAAAGGAGGGAGGGAGAAAGGGAGGAGAGGGAAGGGAGGGAAGGGGAAGGCGGGGGAAGGAAGGAGAGAGAAAGAGAAAAGGAAAGAAGGTAGGAAGAAAGGAGGGAGAAAGGGAAGAGAGGGCAGGGGAAGGGAGGGGAGAAAGGAAGGAAGGAGAAAGAAAGAAAAGGAAGGAAGGAAAGAAAGAGAAAGAAAGAGGGAGGAAGGAAGGAAGGAAGAAAGAAAGGAGGGAGGGAGAAAGGGAGAGGAGGGGAAGGGAGGGGAGAAATGAAGGAAGGAGAGAGAAAAAGAGAAAACGAAGGAACGAAAGAGAAAGAAAGAAAGAATGAAATTAAAAAGAAAGAAAGAGAAGCTGACTGAGCCGCAGGTCATCCTTGGCCTCTTGGGAGCCTCCTCCCTAACCTCCATGTGGCTCTGTGGCCTGGGAGGCTGACCCTTAGGGACTGAACGAACAACTCAGCCCTCCGGCCTCAGAGAGGCGTGTCAGGTATGGTCAGGGTATTGATTTCTCCAGCTCCCTCCCTGAGAGGTCACCTTGGGTGAGCTGCGTCATACCCCCTGCCAGTGTCCCCTCCCTGCCCTGTGTCTCTGGGCTCAGGTCACCGCCTCCTCCCCTTCCCCTGGCAAGCCTGCGGGGGAATAGTCCCTCTTTTCTATCAGAGCCTTGAGCAGGGCCCAGGCCTTGCAGTTTACTCGTACCCATCACCAACGCTTCCTTCACCAGCACCCCTCCAGTTCCTCTCTATGAGGGTGCTGGAGGTTGGGGACCCCAACCGATACGCATCTCAGGGGGAAAATGGGCACGGGGCAGTTGACAAATAGACCCTGCTCAGATAAATTCTGTCTCTCTGCAGGGGGATGCCCGGTTCTGATCAGTTTTGTGGATGGTGAGAATGTGAAAAAAAGGTTCACATACCTGAGTCATAAAAGAACTGAAAACCAATCCTCAGTAAAACACCAACAAATAGCTCTCAAGAATACCGTAAAGGTGGCAGCCAGGTCCTTCCTGAGCTCACCAGGCTGCAGGGATGCAGTGAACACACCTCCGGCCTGCAGTTCCCTGGCCAGGGAGTCATGCTAAGAAAACAGCCCAGGACCCACAGAGACGTATGGACAAGGGTATTTATCAGAGGAGTTATCTTAGAGAAGAGCTGGGTTAATTGCTATAAATCTGTCTGCCAGACCCCGTTGCAACCATTACCAGTGAGAGCTTACGGGTATTTAACGAGACAATAAAATGTGTCTAATTGAAAATTAATTGAAAAATACTTACAAGTTAATAATTTGGTGGAAAATGTATGTTTGTAATTAATAATTAAATAATCAAATTAAATTAATAATTTAATTGAAAAACAGGGTAGAAAGTGGTAAATATAGTATGATCTGAATTATGTAAAAAATGTATGAATTTATTCACAATAAAAAAGGCTAACAGGAAATGAAACAAAGCATAAATAATGGTTATTTCTTCAGGGTGAGACTTTTTTTGATTTTTTTTTGTCTCTTATTGTTTATTTATTTTTGGTTTTTCGTGTGTGTTTCTTATCCTTTATTTTTAAAAAATTTCTAAGCGTTCTCAAATGAATTTCTTTTTTCATTTAAAGAGGAAAGGACTTTAAAATTCATGCCTCCTGGGACAACATACATAGAAAGGCCCACTTCAGACAATTGACCTAATGTGATGGAGATAATACCTCTTGCACCTGTGCCCTGTACCCTGCAGTTTACCAATGCCTTGTCCTGAGAGTCCCAAGAAAAGACTCTGACAGAGGCTCCAGAGAGGTGGTGACAGGTGACCAAGAGCTGAATCAAAACTAAAGAAGCAGGGCTGGACCATGAGGGATGGATGGGGTAGCCTAAGGTTAGCTCTGGGCAGTTAAAGCCCTATAAGCATGGTCAAGAGGGTGACAGCATGGACCATAAACAAAGAACAGCTTTAGGGGAGATGGCGGGAAATGAAGGTGTATGGATGGATGGGGGTTTGCTGTGAAGGTGGCAAAGCTGGAACTTCTGCACCCTCACTTGTCGCAGGACCTTTCTGCAAGGCCGTAGACCTAATTTTAGATTCCTAACTTAGTATGCTTTTTCTTTGAGATGGAGTCTTGCTATCTGTAGCCCAGGTTGGAGTGCCTTGGTGCGATCTCAGCTCACTGTAATCTCTGCCTCCTGGGTTCACGCCATTCTCCTGCTTCAGCCTCCCTAGTAGCTGGGACTACAGGCATCCGCCACCACGCCTGGCTAATTTTTTTGTATTTTTAGTAGAGACAGGGTTTCACTGTGTTAGCCAGGATGGTCTCGATCTCCTGACCTTGTGATCTGCCCGCCTTGGCCTCCCAAAGTCCTGGGATTACAGGTGTGAGTCACCGTGCCTGGCCTTTTTTTTTTGGAGATGGAGCTTCACTCTTGTTTCCCAGACTAGAGCCCACTGCAACCTCCACCTCCGGGTTCAAGTCATTCTGTCGCCTCAGCCTCCTGAGTAGCTGGGATTACAGGCGTCTGCCACCACACCTGGCTAATTTTTATATTTTTAGGAGAGACGAGATTTCGCCATGTTAGCCAGGCTGGTCTTGAACTCCTGATCTCAGGCAATCCGCTTGCCTCGGCCTCCCAAAGCGTTGGGATTACAGGCGTGAGCCACCGCGTCCAGGCAGTATTCATTTGCTTAAAGAGGCCTGCAGATTGAATACGCTTTCTTCCTCTTCCAAATCTAGACCTGCCCTGACATAAACACAGCCAAGCTCCTGGTGCAGAATCCCTGGCTTAAGTGAGGCAGGTCCTGGGCACTGTCCCTGCCAGCACCCCCGCCCCCGCTCACCTCCATCCTCAGTCCCCCTTCCCATGGCAGGACCTCCTACAGCTGGGTCCATCCCTCTTCCCTTCTGGATCTGGGCGTCCAACCGTGTGGCTCCTTCAGCTGGAAATGTGCTTCCCTTCTTTTTGCTTGGCTGCTCTGAGACTTATGCCAAGCCGCTTCTTTAGAAGGCCTCCTCCCTTCCCAGCCTGAATTAGGCATCGCCTCTGCCATCAAAGCCTCTTCCCCCAGCCTAATGTTCACCACCTATCCCTGTAATTGTAAAACTGTCAGCCCCAGGGCAGGAGCAGTCGCTGCCTCAGTCACTATTGTGTCCTCCACGTCTGGCACTACCCCTGGCACGTGAGGGATGCTCAATATTTTTCCTAAATAGACAGCAGGGCAAAGGAATGGATAAAACCAGACCCTTCCCAATCCACGTGGCCCAAACAAGTACCTTGTGCAGGTCTCCTAAGCCCGCAGGATCCCTGGAAGGCCGTGTGCCTCTTGCTACGGATGCCCCGTCTCTGATCCACCCAGCCCCCCTCTGCCTGCACTTTGTACCCTGAGCAGGGTGTGGGCTCTTCAAGAAGCTCATGTCTGGCTTCTTCTTCCTGTTCCCCTGGTCTCCCAGCCGGACCCCTGTCTGCCCACTTGGGGTCACTGAGCTGGGATTCATTCAGGCCGCTGGCCACCCCCGGCTTGGCAGAAGGGGCGTCTGTTGTCCTCAGCATGTGCCCTCTCCTCACCGTCCGCTACTGTCCCTGGTCCCCGACCCCTGCGATCATGCTCCCCATTGCAGCTGAGCCCCATGGTCAGGCGGGCCCTGCTGCTTCACTTCTGACTCCTCATTGTTGATAATACCCTATTAAAACTTGAAAATACATTTCCTCCTGCCGATCTCTTTTCTTTTCATTTAGCAAACATTGATTTTTTTTCCCCTCCTGCAGATGGAATAGAAATGAAATCACACACGTCTCTTTGGGGTGATTTAGTTGTCAGAGCCGGAGGCAGCGGGCAGATGCGGGCTGCTCTTGTCACCTCATCCACGGGTCGCTTTGTGACCTCCGACGGTCGTCTGGCCTCTCTCTTCTGCTGTATCTCCCCACCCCCAGCTAGAAAAGGAGACCCTGGTGCCCCTGGCTGGGCGAGCAGGAGGCCCTGTTCACCAGCCAGAGGAGCCTGCTGGAGAGATTTGGATAAAAGCCTCTGTTAGAAAGCCCAGCTCAAGGTTGTGTCAGCACCAAACACCGTGAAGGGGCAATTATCCAATTAGCTTGATCAGTGTAGACAGCACTGCCAGCTGCTGCTCTGCACAGCCCATCTTGTCCGTCTCCTGAGTTCAGACAGCTGTGCAGGACCTGAATACTGGACGCAAGAGGCTGGGCCTCCAGGCACACCCGGGCTGGCCCTCTCTGGGCCCTGATTTCTCCACTTCTCGTTTGGGGATAATAAAGACTTCCTCACAGTCTGTGGTGAGGATTCATGGGCTGGCCTCAGCGCGGCCTCTGGGAGACAAGAGGAGCAAGTGCTTTGATGGTGACCACTTGGCCAGTGGTGTGGTGTAGGCCAATTTGTACTCAGGGCCCAATGCTTCTCTCAGGGTCATTGTGGGCAAGCCACATTGTGACCCGGTTTCTTCATTGGTTCCAGAGGGATTCTGACAGCACTGGCCTCAGAGATGCATAGGCACAGGGTTGGTGCCCCACAGGGAGGGTGATTGCCATGAGGGTGATCATGATGGTGATGATGACCATGGTGGCGATGATGGTGGTGATGATGGTGCTGGTAAGGGAGATGGTGGTTATGATGTTGATGGTGATGACAGTGGTAATGATGTTGATGGTAGTGCTGATGGTGATGATGGTGGCAATGATGCCGGTGGTGGTGGTGATGGTGATGATGGTGGTGGTGATGATGATAATGGTGGTAATGATGTTGATGGTAGTGATGATGGTGGTGATGGTAATGATGTTGATGGCAGTGGTGATGATGGTGGTAATGATGATGCTAGTGCTGATGGTGGTGATGGTGGTAATGATGTTGATGGTGGTGATGATGATGGTGATGGTGGTGGTAATGATGTTGATGGTGGCGGTGATGGTAATGATGTTGATGGTGGTGATGGTGATGATGGTGGTAATGATGTTGATGGTGGTGATGATGGTGGTAATGATGTTGATGGTGGCAGTGATGGTGATGATGGTGGTAATGATGATGGTGATGATGGTGGTAATGATGTTGATGGTGGTGATGATGGTGGTAATGATGTTGATGGTGGCAGTGATGGTGATGATGGTGGTAATGATGTTGATGGTGGTGGTAATGGTGATGATGGTGGTAATGATGTTGATGGTGGCGATGATGGTGATTGTTGGCAACGATAATGATGGTAAAGAAGCTGATGGTGGTGGTGATGATGTTAATGGTGGTGATGATGATGTTGATGGTGATGATGTTAATGGTGGTGACGATGATGATGTTGATGGTGATGATGATGGCAGTAAGGATGTTGATGGTGATGATGATGATAATGTTTATGGTGATGATAAAACCCCTTTCTCATGGGTTCACTGTACAGCCAGCCAAGGAAACAGACTTGTCAGAGAGCCCTTCCAGAGCAATCCCTCTCCTATTGAGAGGTGCGATCTAATTCCTCTCCCTGTGAATCTGGGTTGGCTCTGCAGCCTGCTTAACCAACAGGATACAGTGGAAATGATATCACATGATTTTTAAGCCTGGCCAGAAGAAGCCTTGCAGCTCCCCTTCTGAGCCTCTGGGACATTCTGGGAGCCCTGAACTGTGACACAGAAGGCTGACTACTCCGAGAACACCATGCTGGATAGGCCGTGTGCAGGAATTCTGGGTGACAGTCCCAGCTGAGCCCAGCCTTCTGGTCACACTGCCAAGGAGCCAGACTTGTGCAGACAGCCCTGTTAGAGCCTCCAGACCAGCTGGCTGCCAGCAAACACCACCCAGTGAGCCTCGTTTACACCCCATGGAGCAGAAGCAGCTGGGTGGACCCCATGGGATTCCTGACCTACGCAATTGTGAAATGTAATGAAATGGCTGCCAGGAGCTACTAAATTTGGGGGCAATGTGTTCTATGACAATCGGCACCAGAACAGTGGGTCTGATGGTTCTGGCCTCAGCCACCTCTTAGACAAGTGCCGTGGCCGCCTGGCTGAGCGTTACAGGCTTGAGCCCTGACCTGGGCCTTGTCTTGCTGTGGGGTCCACAGTTTCCAAATGGTGGTTGTTTCTTTAGACCAAGAGCCATCCAGACCTCTGACTTCTCAGCATGGGGGAGGCAGGCGTGTTGTGAGGCTGGCACTTGCAGAGCCGTACCAAGCCGTAGAAGAAAGGCTGTGAAGGCCGTGTGTGGCCCCAGCACAAAGGGAGCCAAGAGCTGCCCCGGGGCCCTGGTGGAGCATGGTCACTCCAGAGCAGGGCAGCCCCGGAAGATGAGGCAGGCTGGAGGGTGCCACCCAGCAGCCCTAGGGATCCCCATGCTACCCACAGCTGGGGACTTTCTCCTGCCAGGCCTGCCAATAGGGAGTCACCATAGGGTCCTGGCTGCCCAGGGCTTCCCTGAGAGGAAAAGGGGCATGGGCAGTGGAGAGGGATCAGAGTGGGAACAGAGCAGCCTGCCTGCCCCAGAACTTGCCTGGGGGAGGAGGACTTCCTCTCCCACCCATTTCATTTACAGATGAGAATTTGGGGGTTTGGACTTTGGGGACTGGACTGAAGTCATGCTCCTGGGGCCGGAACTTGAACCTAGGTCTGTCTGATCCACAAGCCTGTGCCCCCTGCCTCTTCCCAGGATCACCCCATAAGAAATTGAGGGGTTTATGGTTACAAGGCAGGGTGCTTTCTGAAGCTCTTTTCCTCCTCAGAGGGCTCAGTGTGGTTATGGCATGGAGCACAGCCCACTGATCTTGGAGCTAACTGAATCCCGCCCCTTTCAGTGATTAACTCCCCCCACCCACATCAGGTGAAGTTCAAAGTCTTCTCTGATCAGACACGCCCAGTACAAATAGCTAATTGTATTTTAGGTGTTGGGGTGGGGCGGGGAGCGGCCAAATGTCGGAAGGCTTAGATGCGAGGCCAGGGAGCCCGGTACAGCCCACTGCTTGCTGTTTCCTGGGGGACAGGAACATTTTTTAAAGACTCACAGGAGCTGCTTGTGGCCCAGATACAGAGCCAGACCTCGAGCAGGTGAGGACAGTGGAGAGTACGTCGACGCTGGGACCTGACTGCCCTCAGGCCCTCAACTCACATACTTCTGGTATGGGTGCTCTTGCCTCTCACCCCAGCTGTACCTAACACTGACAGCTTCTATCAGAATTCCCTCCAGGGTTCTGGTTCTGAGCCCTGGACCACACAGCCAGTCCCTCCCGGACCACAGACTCCCTTCTTAGGCACCCCAAAGCTGTCCAAGTCTGTATGGTTGCCCTGCTCCTTTGCTCTGCTTATGCACCTCTTCCTGCCTTCACCCGGCACCTGCACCACGGACACCTGCACCACAGCACCTGCACCACGGCACCTGCACCACAGGGACACATACCACAGGAGCAGACACCATGGGAGCACACACCACGGGAGCCCACATCATGGAAGCAGACACCACAGGAACCCACACCACAGGAGCACACACCACAGGAGCCCACACCATGGGAGCCCACACCACGGGAGCACACACCACAGGAGCCCACACCACGGGAGCACACACCACGGGGGCAGACACCACGGGAGCCCACACAACGGGGGTAGACACCACGGGGGCCCACACCACGGGAGCCCACACCATGGGAGCCCACACCACGGGGGCAGACACCACAGGAGCCCACACCACGAGGGCCCACACCATGGGAGCCCACATCATGGTAGCAGACACCATGGGAGCAGACACCACAGGCGCCCACACCATGGGGACACCACAGGAGCCCATACTACAGGAGCAGACACCATGGGAACCCACACCATGGGAGCAGACACCACATGAGCAGACACCACAGGAGCAGACACCATGGGAGCCTACACCACGGGAGCCCACACCACAGGAGCAGACACAATGGGAGAAGACCCCATGAGCGCCCACACCAGTGGTGTCCAATGTGGCTCCCCACTCCCAATCTTGGGAGCTGATGCTCACTGAGCCACTGATCTCTCTCTATGATACATCAGAGTAGACCAGACGGGCTCTTATATCCTCCCTATTTTACACTATTTTACAGCCAAGGAAGTGAAGCATTGGAGAGGGGAAGACACACAGCTAACAAGTAGCAAAACCAAAGCTGGAATCTCCAGGGCCCACAGAACCTTCTGTCTTGCTTCCTTTGTTGACATATTGCAGGAGTAGGGGAGGAAAGCTCCACTCTGAGGGCACCTGCTGTGAACACTCACATGCAAGTCTTTCTGAGAACACGTGTCCTAGCGGTGGATGGTTGGGTCATATAGGAGATGGATATTTAACTTTTAAAAAATTACCATTTTTTCCCCAGAGTGATGATACCATTGTCTAGTCTTGTGACCAGTGTAGAAGAGTTTCAGTTGCTCTATATCCTCCCCACCACGTGGAATAGTCAGCCTTTGATTTTAGCCATTTCAGCGGGTGGGTGGTGATATTTCATGGTGGTTTTAATTTGCATTTCCATAGTGAGTAATAATGTTGAGTGTTTTCTGTGAGCTTATTGGCTGTTCATATATTTTCTTCTGTGAAATGTATGTTCAAATCTCTTGACTGTTTAAAAATTGGTTGGTCTTCCTACAGTTGTGCTTTAAAAGTCCTTTATATATTCTAGATAAAAGTCCTTGTATGGGGCCGGATGCAGTGGCTCATGCCTGTACTGTCAGCACTTCGGGAGGCTGAGGCAGGTGGATCACTTGAGGTCAGGAGTTCAAGACAGGACCTGGCCAACATGGTGAAACCCTGTCTCTACTAAAAATACAGAAATTAGCCGGGTGTGGTGGCAGGCGCCTGTAATTCCAGCTACTTGGGAGGCTGAGGCACGAGAATTGCTGGAACCCAGGAGGCGGAGGTTGCAGTGAGCTGAGATCGTGCCGCTTCACTCCAGCCTGGGTGACAGAGTGAGACTCTGTCTCAAGAAAACAAAAAAACAAACAAACAAAAAAACAGAAACCCAAACTCCTGAGTGTGATATATGTCTGGCAAACATTTTCTTTCAATATGTGCCTTGTGCTTTTATTTTTACTGGTATATTTTGTAGAAAAAAAGTTTTTAATATTAATGAAGTATAATTTACCTTTTAAAAAGTGTCATGATTTTTGTACTCTAGCTTACAGTTCTTTACTAGAGATTGCAAAGCTCTCTTTTTATATTTTCCTCTAGAGATTTTATAATTTTAGGTGTACATTTAGTTCTATGGACCACTGCAATTAATTTCTGTGTTTCATGAAGGGTGGATATTTAATTTTTATGTGGATATTTAGTTGACACAACACCATTTGTTGAAAGCTTTCCTTTCAACCAATTTTCTTTTTTTTTTGAGACGGAGTCTCACTCTGTCGCCCAGGCTGGAGTGCAGTGGCCGGATCTCAGCTCACTGCAAGCTCTCAGCCTCCCAAGTAGCTGGGACTACAGGTGCCCGCTACCTCGCCCGGCTAGTTTTTTGTATTTTTTTAGTAGAGACGGGGTTTCACCGTGTTAGCCAGGATGGTCTTGATCTCCTGACCTCATGATCCGCCCGTCTCGGCCTCCCAAAGTGTTGGGATTACAGGCTTGAGCCACTGCGCCCAGCCCCTTTCAACCAATTTTCTATCAAATTGCCTTGGCACCTGTGTGAACAACTGATTGTATATATGTGGGCCTGTTTTTAGGTTCTAATATATTCTATTCCTATTCTATATATTCTATACATACATATGTATATGTGTGTATGTATACATATGTGTGTGTATATATATAGCCAATAGCAAACTGTCTTGATTAATGTGATTTTATAGAAAGTCTTAAAATCAGGCAGGATAAATCCTCCAACTTTGTTCTCTTAAAAATTTGCTTTGACTATTCTAGATTATTTGCATTTTCATATAAATTTTTGAATTAGACTGTCAGTTTCTCTGAAAAATCATGTTGCGGTTTTGATTGGAATTGTATTGAATCAAATTGGGGAAATTGTCATCTTATCTGATATTTAGCCCTTTACTCCATGAACATGGTATGTCTATATTTACTTGTGCTTCTTGACTCTTTTCTCAGTACTATCTTGTTCTTTTCAGTACAGCATTCCCGGACAAACTTTGTTAGATTTGCACCTAAGCATTTTACTTTTTTGTGTTATTTAAGTGGAATTTTTAAGATTTTATTTTCCAATTGTTTATTCCTAACAGATAGAAATAAAATAGATTTTAAAAATATTAACCTTGTGTCTTGTGACCTTGCTAAATTCATTTACTGGTTTTGATTGTTGTTTTGTGCATTCCCTGGGATGTTCTACATAAATACTAATTATATCATCTGCAAATAGAGACAATTATACTTCTGGGCTCTACGTATTTTATTTCATTTTCTTGGCTTATAGCAATGTCTAGGATCCCTGGTACAATGTTGAATAGGAATGGCAAGAGAACATCCTTGCTTGTTCCCAATCTCAGGGGAAAACAAGTAAGCTTTTTACTGTTAAATATGATATTTGCTGTAAGGTTGTTCTGTTTTTATTTTATATATTCTTTTAGTCAGTTTGAGTAAGTTTCCTACTATGCTTAGTTTTCTAAATGTGTTTAGTATAAATGGATACGGAATTTTGTCCATGGCTTTTCTGAATCTTTAAAAATAATCATATTTTCATATACTTTTTCTCCTTTCATCTGTCAATATGGTGAAATCTATTGACTGTTTTTCGAATGTTAAATCAACATTGCATCCCATTGGTCATGAGGTATCACCTTCTTAATTTAACGTTGGATTTAATTTGTCAATATTTTGATAAAGGTCTTATTACATTTTTAAAATATGTTTTTCTTAAATATTTAATAAAAGACTTGAATGATTGATAGAATTCACCAGTGAAACCATCTAGGCCTGGAGTTTTCTTTTGGGAAGGTTTCTGACAACAAATTCAATTTCTTTAATTGCTGTAGGGCTGATCATATCTTCTGTTCCTTTTTGTGTCGATTTTGGTAAGTTGTCTTTTTCAAGAAATAATAGAATTTTGTCTACATTGTCATGTTTTTGGCACAAAGTTGTTTTTAGTATTCCCATATATCTTATTAATGTTTATAGGGTCTGTGATGACAATCATTTTTTTCATTCTTGAAAATGACGATTTTTGTACTCTTTCTTTTTTCCTTGACCATTCTAACTAAGGGTTAATCAATTTTGTTATTTTCAAAGAACCAGTTTTTGCTTTTGTCAACTTTCTCAATGGTCTATTTGTATTTTATTGATTTTTTTCCCTCTTATCTTTATGATTTCCTTCCTTCTACTCACTTCTGACTTAGTTTACTCCTTTTTTGTTTGTTGATTTGTTTGTTTTTTGAGACAGGGTTTCACTCTGTTGCCCAGGCTAGAGTGCAGTGGCATGATGATAGCTCATTGTAACCTGTAATTCCTGAGCTCAAATGATCCTCCCACCTCAGCCTCCCAAGTAGCTGGGAGTTCAGGTGCATACTACCATGCCTGGTTAATTTTTAAAAAGTTTCTTAGAGACAGGGTCTCACTATGTTACCCAGGCTGGTTTCAAAATCCTGGGCTCAGGTGATTTTCCCTCTTCTGCCTCCCAAAGTGTTGAGATTATAGGAATGAGCCAGTTTACTCAGTCTCTCTCTTTTTTTTTTTTAAGTCATCTTAAGGTAAAATCTTAGGTCATTGATTTTAGATCTTTCTTCTTTTCTAATACAAGCATTTAATGCTATAAAGTTCCCTCTAAACACTGCTTTAGCTGCATCCCACACATGTTGACATGCAGGGTCATTTTTCAATTGCAATTTTATTCCCTAGTTTTGGAGAGGGCAGGCTAGATCCAGATGCCACGTATGTGGTATCATTTCCAGTCACTAGGGCAGAAATAGGCCCATGATTGGGTGAATTCTTGCAGTGCGGGCCTGCTATGGGAGCACTGGGTAATATCACGGATTCCTGTACAAACCCCATTTCCCTTGGGCTCCCTCCACCCCAACATCTCAGACCTCACCAGCCTCCTCTCAGCAGCTCTTCCCAGCCTCAGAAGTTTCCAACAACTCCTGACTCCTCTTTGGAGCAGGGATTAGTGCCTGTGGGTGATCTACACTGCCTGCCCCAAGCCTGCCTGAAGCCTGACCCTCTCTGTCCATTCATTCTCTGCTGCTGTGGCATGACCAGCTAGCCCTGTCTTGTCACACCCATTGTGCCATTGCTCCAGGCCGTTGGTCCAACCCCCGTGGTGCCAGAGTCCATTCCTCTCTCTGGACCTCTGTTTCTTCCTGCATGAACTAGCAGTCTTGGTCCTCATGGCTGGCATGAGTTCTGTCCTTCTCCTCACTTGGGAATGTTTGTCTCCTCCTCCTCTAGGCTGGCACTTGGTAATCACAGTGGTAGCACAACCCACAGTGCTTTGGTCTCCTCCTCACCCTGGTCCTTGCAGAGACCTTATTGCCCCATTATACAGATGAGGAAAGGGGGTTTGGAGGTGCTGAGAGTCTTGCCCAGGCTTATGGGCACATGACTCATCTACAGAAGCGTGGAAAGTGCAGGACAGGTCTCACTGCTGCCAACAGCTGTGGATTCCCAGTGGCAGGGGCAGCACTTGGTAAGCATCTAGAAAGTTGGTTCAAGGCTAATAAGGAAGTGGTGCTGGTGTCTGCTTCTTCTCACTGGAGCTGCCGGCTGGGCCCAGGACTGGGCCTTCTGCTGTCAGAAGGAGTGCCTTCTCCTAAAGAGGCCCTGGCACAGACACAGGCCAGGGAGGCTGGCTCAGAGGTCCGGGACACATGGCTTGAAGGAGAAGAGTCAGCCTCCTTCCTTGGCCACATAGATGAAATCTGGGGCGTGTCTGGGAGTTCTCTTCCCCTCTTCCCACAGTCAAATTCTAATTTTATTAAAGCAAAAGTACATGATTTGCCGTAGATGTGTACTGTGCCCTGTTTTTTGGCCCTACGACTCCCCAGGGGGTGCCACTACTGGTGCCCATTTTACAGGTGAGGAAGCTGAGGCTCAGGGCCGAGACTTGTCCCAGGACACAGCCAGGAGGTGGTGGAGCCCAGATCTGCCCACTCCCATGGGCCAAACCACAATTCCCTTATCACATGGGGCTCCAACCCATCTTGGCATACCCTGGAGAGTGCTGGTAACTGAGGCATGGAGGCCTTGCCCTCTGAGTTCCATTTCAGAAGGGAGAAGCCAAAAGTTACCTGAGGCCAGTGAGGACCAGTGTCAGTCCCCTTGGAGGTAGCCACAGCATGGATCTCTTCCCAGGACACACTGGCAGCCCCAGACAAAGGCCTGAGAACACGCTGGGGGGCAGTCCCAGTGCTGTGGACACCGCCTGCCAGGACCCAGCAGACCCAGCACACCGATGAGAGGGTCCACCTGAAAGGGATAACAGACTTGTTCCAAGTCGGCAGCATCCTCTGAGGGCTTCATTTACCCAACATAGCAAGGACGTTCGGCAGGTACACAGGACACCTGACCTGCCTCCCGATGCCGACAGCAGCCTTCACAGAAGGCCCTGCCACCGAATCTGGAAGGAAGGAGGGTGCCACCACGGCGCTCATTTTGGGCCTCCTGGACGCGAATTTAACCTGAAGTGCTTAGCAGGCCCCACTGGTTCTGCACCATAGCACGGCCCCCAGCAGTGTGGGGGGGGCTGTCTGACTGGGCCGTCTGTCCAGCGTCTTCGCCTGCTGGACTGAAATCTAGCTTAACTAGGAGCAAGGCTGACTGTAAAAGGAGAAACCATTCAGAGCAGCTCAGGCTGGTGGTCCGGGCCCGGGGAGGGGACTCGTGCTAATTCCTCTTCAGACGCCGAAGGGGGTAATCACAGGCATGGCAAGGCAGAGAAATCCTGTTAGTCCTTTGCTCCCCAGGGCTCCTGTCGAGTGGCTCCCTGACAAAGCAGCTCCAGGGCTTCCTGAGGACAGCAGGCTTGAGGCAGGCGGTGTGGACCCCCCACAGGCACTAATCCCTGCTCCAAAGCAGAGTTAAGGGCTGGGCGGCAGCCTCCCTGGGCTCCAGAGACTGCTGGAAGCTTCTGAAGCTTGGAAAGGCTGCGAGGCTCTGCACATGGGGTGGCATGGGCAAGCCCCTCCCTTCTTCTGGAGCCTCAGAGTTCCCATGTGCAAAACTAGGGGGAGGGGTGGGGTCGGGGGAAGAGAAGACTTCCAAGGCGGTTAGGGTGGTCTTGGGCATCCGAGTCTTGCCCAAGGCAAGGGCAAGCTGCATTGCTCTCGGGTCCTCTGGAAGGCAGTCAGGGCAGGGTGAGGCCCCTGGCTCTTCTCAGGGTGCAGGGCACCGTGGCCCCAGCAGCTAAACTGGCCTGGAGGGTGTTGGGGTGGGTGTGCGTGGCAGCTCCCCAGCTCCTCCCCTGAGGAGGTCAGGATAGCTTTGCCCTCTTGGAACCAGCCCTAGCGGCTTCCCGGGCCCCAGCAGCACAGCAGCGGGAAGCAAGTCAGCCCCCTCTCAGCAAAATAGAGCCAATAATTGCACCATCTCTGCTGGAGAATGAAGCGCCTCAGGTGGTCACACTGGGACGCGCCACCCAAGTGCAGGTCCCTCTGGGCTCAGAATCCCCTTTCAGCAGCCCCTCAGCTTGGGGATCAAGGCCCTTCCAAACCTGGGCCACCCCAACCTCCGAGAGGCTCCCCGCCGAGCACCCAAAGCACCTGTGACCCCCACACCCTGCCAGTGCCTTTCTGCCGCCCACCTGGCCCCATGCCCGCCCTTCTCCTCATGGACCTGCCGCCTCGACACCTGGACAGAAGGCGGCTCTGGTCCCTCATCTCCTTCTCTCCTTGGTCTTGTGCTTCAGGCCCTGGTTGCTCTGTGAGTTTCTGGTCACTGTGGCAGCTATAGGTTGGCACCCAGAATCTGTGTTGGACACCGGTGCTTCACCTGGTGCTTCCCGGTGTTCCCCTCCTCTGCCCTGTTCCCCTCCTCTGGCCAGTGTTTCCCTCCTCTTCCCTCCCGTCGCCCACAGGAGGTGCTGCAAAGCCTGCATGGCGTTGGCGGGGTGCTGGGGTCTGGAGGAGCCCAGCCAGTCGGCTGTGTTGGAAAGAGACGGTCCTGAACAAGAGCCAAGTGGTTTCTGCATCAGCTTTTAAAACCACCGAAATGAGCTCACTTGTCGTGCTGTGGTCCAAATATTTTGGCCATTTAGGTGCAACCTTTTTTTTTTTTTTAGATGGAGTCTCACTCTGTCGCCCAGGCTGGAGTGCAGTGGCCGGATCTCAGCTCACTGAAAGCTCCGCCTCCTGGGTGCACGCCATTCTCCTGCCTCAGCCTCCCGACTAGCTGGGACTACAGGCGCCCGCCACCTCGCCCGGCTAGTTTTTTGTATTTTTTAGTAGAGATGGGGTTTCACCATGTTAGCCAGGATGGTCTTGATCTCCTGACCTCGTGATCCGCCCGTCTCGGCCTCCCAAAGTGCTGGGATTACAGGCTTGAGCCACCAGGCCCGGCCAAGTGCAACCTTCTGTGCTTCTGAAATGAGGTGTATTATTAATCTCATCCACCCAGTGACAGGGTGGGCAGATCAGACAAGGATCCTTGCAGCGGGATGGGGAAGGGTGAGCATGTTCTTATCGGTGCAAAGCTGACACGGGGTGTTTCCAGAATGACAGTGATGGAGTGCAGCCTGCCTGGGGGAGGGGTGGCTGGGAACCCCCTGTGATGAGGAGGGCATGGGCACAGGGGTTCCTTAGGGAGGAGAAGAGAGGCTTCTAGATACACGGTTGCTGGCTTCCAGGATGTCACACGGGGTGACATGGCAGGGGGTTTCTGCAGATGGGCTTCTGAGATAGGGCGATAGGGCCAGCTGGGGTTGGCTGCAGGTTCCAGGAGTTAGGTTCCAGATGGATTTCAGACGGGACTTTCTTGCTAACCCTCCATTTTTTCTGATTATAAAAGTAATAAAGACTCCTTGTAGAGAAAGAGGCAAAATACAAAGGAGAGTGTGAAGTCCCCATCGCTCCATTCACGTTCACCAGTGGGAGGGTGGGAGCTGTTTTCCTTCCTTCTGTGTATACATTTATAACTGGCACCCTTTTGTGTGCAACGGTAACTGCCTTTTGTTTTCACTAAGCAACGTATTATTTTGAGCACCCATTTTAGGGGAGTAGACAGCCTGCACCGTGGTCAGCCCGCAGACAGGCTGCAGGGATCCAGGCACCTCACGGGCTCCGAAGCCCGGGAAGTGACCCTGCCCACGATGTCAGAGTAAGAGTGTGCCTGCTTGGCTAATGTTTCTCTGAACCTGGAGAGCGGAGAGGACCCGTGGCTGGACTGCTGTGTGTCAGGGGCTCTTGAGGCCAGCCTGGTGGCCGACTCCTTGGCACTTGACAGTTGCAGGGGCTAACAACCTTGTGAGGGACAGCCCACTTCCCCAGGATCTCTTGGCTCTTCCTCTCTGCTGAGTTGTGACGAGGTGTGGGCTTGGTGAGGCGAGAGCTCTCCTCTCTTCCAGTGTCCATGTGGTCACTCTGACAGCAGGAATCCATACCCCCCAGCCAGCTCACAGCAGGAGTCCATACCCCCTCAAGCACCCTCACAGCAGGAATCCATACCCCCCTAGCCCGCTCACAGCAGGAATCCATAACCCCCCAAGCACCCTCAGAGCAGGAATCCATACCCCTCCAGCTCTCTCACAGCAGGAATCCATACCCTTCCAGCTCTCTCACAGCAGAAATCTATATCCCCCAGCCAGCTCACAGCAGGAATCCATA
>NW_012122931.1:134034-141693 GCF_000951035.1 Colobus angolensis palliatus | reverse complement strand
GAGTCCGTACCCCCCCCAGCCAGCTCAGAATGGCCCTGGGCCCTGCTGGGAGGCACTTCTGTTCCCCTCCTGCCTTTCTGAGTGTAGAACTTCTCAAGACTAAGATCCAGGGTCCAACCCAGCCAGGTGCAGCTCACGGGGAAGAACCCTTCAGGCAGCTCCGTGCCCATGGGCTCAGGGTAGCGGCCCGTCATCCCATCCGTGGATGGACTTGGCTAAAACGGCCCTGGACCCACGCAGAAGATCAGGGACGAGTCTATCAATGCCAGGCCAATCTGGAAGTTTTTGGCCACGCTTAAACCAGTTAAGGCTGGGGCCTGGCCACGGGCAAGCTTGCCTTTTGCACAACTGCCGGACTCCCTGCTGAGCATGACCACGGGCCACGGGGCTGAGACGTCCCCTGATGGACCGTGCCGTGGAGAGCCTCACCCTGGCTGGTCTGATGATTCCATTCACTAGGATGTTTACTGAGTGCCCATGCAGGGCTGGCCGGGGCTGGTGACTGTACAGGCATCTCATTCAAGTCACACGAGGGTGCTGCAGGGTCAGCCCCTTCAGAGGGAGAAACTGAGGCTTGGGGTCTCGCCCGTTGGCCCAGGGGGGACTCGGGATCAGATAGCTCCAGCCCCTGGGCCCCTCAAAGTCCAAGATGCCCTCTCCTACCACTCAGCAGGGTCTACCATGGATACACAGGTGCGATTAACCTGGAAAACACCACATTTTTTTTTCTCAAACACTAAATATCCCCAATCACGACAGCAGAACTTCAAACAGCGACTGTGCCACAAAAGCAAAATGAAGTCAGCTGACCCCTGGGGTGCAGAAATCAGACGGAGTCCAGTCCCTCCCTTGGCTGCGGGCAGGGCAGGGGGAACCTGGGGGATGCTGGCTTCCTTTCCTGGGCGTGTAGAGCCCTCAGCTGTTCCTACAGCCCTGAGCTTCAGCATCGCAGGGCAGAGACATGGGGCTGGAGCCCTGTGGTTACTTCCAGGGTTGGGTGGTCTGCAACTCTGTAGAATCTAGTGAGTGCCTCAGGGCAGGGGCCTAGTGGGCAGGCTCTGGGGCCCCCGAATGGCTTCAAGCAGGGCATGTCACCCCCATCTAACATCCCCTTTCCATGTTCAGGGGATTCTGGGAAAGGGCCTGGTAATTAAACCCTTTTAAAGCCCACTGGCCCTGGGCAGATGTCCAGGGCCTGGGACCCAAGGCCTCCTGGTCCTATTTCCCTTTGCCTTTTCTAGGTCTCTGTCACCCCTGGGCAGGAGGAGACAGTGATGATGGGAAGGAGGTGAGGACAGGGTGACGTCAGCCAGCCCACTCTGAGAGCGCCTACTGCATGCAGGGGTCCAGCAGGCTCTGCGGGGGAAGCAGGGGAGCCCGAGACCCAGGGATCTGCTGCCCAAGGGAGGCCCCAGCAGGAGGACAGCAAGTCCCTGGAGTCTTGGGTGGGAGGCGGAGGGCCTGGTGAGAGCCCCACACATAGATGCTCCAGTGGCCAGCCCTGCAAATGAAGCAGGAGGCTGGGAACATGGCGGGCAGGGGCCCGGGAGGATGGGGCCACGCCTACAGCTTAGAAAGCAGGCATGGATGCCTCTTTTGGCTCCTCAGAGATGCTCTTTCAGTCCAGCCAACGACCTGCCTACGACGGTTGTGCCTCCACCCTGAGGAGTGGCGCTGGGGCCAGGCTGCAGACCCCTGGCGCTGGAGGGCTGCAGGCGGCTGGCGTTACTCCTCCTGGGTGATCTTATTTCCAGGGCAGCCCCTCCCCTCCCTGCATCTCAGCTCAAGCGGCTCCTTCCTTGGGGACCCTCCTTAGTGGGAGAAACAAAGGCCAGTTGTCACCAGGAGCTGGCGATTCATCAGCCTTTGGCCTGGACTGCCCCTCAGGGAGCGTGGTGGCTGTCTGCTGGGGGCTCCGAGCTGGGGGCTGGCAGGGCAGGAGCTGGTGGGGCAGTGATATGGGTGGGGTGAAAAGTGTGCCCCCCATTCTAAACTTCGGGGGAAAGAAAAAATATTTTAAAAGTGCTGCCCATCCCCTCCGTCCAGAAGATATTTTTCTCAGTGTTGTCTTTGGTGCTTCCTACAGCAAAGCCTACCAGGCTCCCTCGTGGGTAAATGCCCCTAAGCCTTCAAGGGGCCTTCATCCCTGGGGCCGCAGATTCATTTACTGATAGGTAAACCGAGGCCCTGGTGGGGAAGATAATTTTTTTCTAAGTACAGAAGAACTGAGATGTCAACAGGTATCCTGGTGGCCCACTAGGACTTGGAGAGAAGCCACTGACCTGGTGGCCGAGCTGGGCCCCTTGAAAATAGTGTCTGGGAGCATTCTGATCCCACAGCTGTGCCTAGTGGGGAAGGTGGAGATTGGAACTCCCAGTTCCTGCCCTCAGCAAGCTCTGACCCTGGGAAGACACGACCAGCTGAGGGCTAGAGGCACATGCAGGTTGCTGTGGGGTGCAGAGAAGCCAGCCCAGGGAGTGTGTGTGTGTTTGGGGGCTGGGGTTGGAGATGGGCAAAATGCTGAGGGACACATTGGAGCTTAGGCAGCAAGGAATGCAGAGTGGCCAGGTGTGCACGGCCTGCAACAGCAGTCTCTCCTGTGCTAGCCTGGGGGGCTCTTGTGGGAAGAGCTCGGTGCGGGCGGGAGGGAGATGACGAAGGGAAGGGGGGAGGGAGGGCCTGGTGAGTTTTGCTCAGGAGTTTGGACTTTATCCCAAGGGCAGTGGGCAGCATGAAAGAGTTTTTAAGCTGGGAGTGTCAGGGTTGGGGGCAGGGGGTGCTGCCTGCTTAGGCCAGGAGAGGTTGGGAGCAGGCTGACGGAGACGGAGAGGGGGCGGGGGCCCAGGCCTTCAGGGACCTAGCCACACGTGGCTGTCCTGAGGCCTCCTCGGGGAGGATGGCAGCCTCATCGGACCCTGAGCTGCAGCCTGGAGCCACGCCAGGCCCTCCACAAGCCAATGAGTGGAACAACGTGTGCCGGGCTGCGGCTGCCCCTCCAACTTGCTGGCAGTGTGGGGGTGGAGGGAGCCGCATTTTAAAGTACCATTTCTTTCGATGCAAGCACCAAGGGGCATTAGGCAAACTCCTGGACTCGCTTCCTCATCCTTCAATGCAAAACGACTCTTCTTTACGGCCCCGTCAATAACCGCTGCCACCTCCCCGCCGCCGCAGAGGCCACATAGATCATATTTAAACCACATCGCTGGATGACAGAGACGTACGGATATTTTTAATCCCAACAGACTATTACGGTTCATATCACGTCTGTCAAATAAATATTATGAATCATTTCCCGTTATCTTTATGGGGGCTGCTTGACTACATCAGGGGGACTGGGCTCGGGGCCTTCCCGCACATCCATCTGCCTTGTATGTACACACATGTGCAGGGGAAGATGTATGGAGAAAGTGTCGATAATAAATGCCCCCGATAAAACACATAATCTCCTCGCCTGATGGGCGTCTGGGGGTGCACGGTGGAGAGGCGTCAGGGAGGGGCATGCCACCTTCAGAGCCAGGGAGGCTGGGCTCAGCCCCAGGCTGGAAGCATCGGCCTCAGTGTGTCTCCTTAGTTCCTGTGAGACAGGCTGTCATTCTATTTCCTTGTAGTCATATTCTTATTTCTGTGATTAGCTGGTTCTTTTCTCTATTTTGTAGAAGAAGAGACTGATGTCTTCAGGGTACCCTTGTCCAAGGGCCACGTAAGAGTTGGTGGCAGAGCCAGGCTATGGCCTTCTCCTCCCGGTACCTTCCCCAGCACCCTGGTTTCCAAGTGTGTTACCTGTGTCCCTTCCCCCTGGACTTTGGTCTCACCCGGCACCGGTTGCTCAGGCCAGCCGACCTGCACCATGAGAAGCGGGGAGGTGGTGTGGCTCATTGGAGGCTGGGGGCGGAGGTCAGTGGTTGTCTGGGGGCTTTCCTGGGGGTTCTGACCACTGACCTCAGCCCTGCGTCTGGTGACTGCGGTGCCGGAGTCACCACGTGGTCAAGTCAGTCATTGCTACTCTCAGCCTCAGTGTTTCCATCTGGGAAACGGGGAAACTGGAGTCTTGGTCAGCCGGGATGCGGTTAGAGGGGATGGTGCCTGGCAGTGTGCAGCAGACTGGCACCTCGGAGGCACCTCGGAAACCTCACGTTCCGCCTCTCCGGACTCTCAGAACTGTTCCCGCCCTTCTCTGAGCATCTGCGACTCCTCAGAGCCGGTGCTGGGATTTGGTAGGGGCTCTATGGTGGCTCCTGGAGGGAACCCACTGTCTCTTGTGTGGAGCTGCCCTGAAATCCTGGTTCTTCTTCACAAACCAGCTCCTGTCCCCTTAAGCCTCACTCACCTGAACTCTTTGGCTCAAGCCCCCATTCAGCTCTCCAGAGTTCTGGAAGCAAGACCCCAGCTGATGACGGAGGCGGCAGTTGACCTTCGGAGGACCTCACCTTTCTCTTCCCCTGTGCTGGTTTGGGTTTGGGGTGTGCAGGGCCCCAGCCAGCTGACTGCTACCAGGGCAGATGCTGTCAATGGTGACTGCCCTACAGGCCTGCAAACATTTTACCAGAGGCCCAGACCCAGGAGCAGAGGCGTCCTCTTCTCTTCCTCTCCCTCCCCTTCTGTCCTCTCCTCTTCCCTCCCTCCTATCCTTTCTCTTTCTCTCCACTCAGCAGAACAGGCTGGAGCCCAGGTGTGGACAAGTACCTTGTGTGTTTCCCTCTAGACTGATGGAGAGATGAGCTATGGCTGAGAAAGGGGGTTGGGCCTGGGACCCCCCCAGTTCCACGTGGCCCTGCCGGGTGGCCCCCTGCCCCTCTGAGCTTTCGCCTCTACTTCCCAGCTCAAGTCATCATCAGTCACCACAGACAAAAGGTGTTGGTCCCCAGAGGAGCCACAGCGGAGGTGAGAGTCCCCTTAGGCCGAGGTGCTTGGGGACAGATCGGGCCACCTTGCCCAGGAGTGCCCTAGCCCTTGGCCTGCCTCGTTGGAGGCCAAGCTCCCCAAACCCCTGTGAGGTCCTGCTAGTGACCAGCTCAGTACCACATAGAGCCTGTGGAAGCAGCTTAGCACCCCGTTGGTGTCCTGGGAACTTCTGGGAGCAGTCCACCCAGACGCCAGCTTCCTCATGCTCAGCCAGCACAGACACCGGCCTTTAAAAATATTATTCAACAAGCAATTCCCGGGACTGTTTACAAGACTGAGCCGAGACAGGCATACGAAATAGGCCAAAGTACCTTAAAAAGCATCCTTCAGGGAAAAAAAAAAAAAAAAAGACCCAAACAAAAAAACAGAAAACAAAACCTTCTTAGATCACAGGTTGTGAATAAATGGACATTACTATAAAAATAGTTTTGGCTGTAGCAGCGCATGGTGGGAAGGCTGGGGTGTTTTTTTCCATGGCTGGCTCAGACCTGGCCATTTCATATGGGGCAGCCACTATCCAGGGAGGTTTCGTGTAGAATCATTTACACCAAAAAGTTCCAAACTGAGGGGGAGGATAAAAAATAGTGGCCGCAGAAATAACAAGCGGCATCGTCATTTTCCATCAAGGACCTGGTGTGTTTTCGGCGGCCGAGCACCCAGGTCCCTCTGTCCCATGGAAGAGAGAGGCAGGGCTGAGAGCCATTCACTGTCTGTGGGCACGGAGGCTGGATGGGAGCCCAGATCTGCAGGACTCCGGACTCCGTGCGCTCTCCACATGGTCTCTAGGGCAGGGGATGACGCCTTCCAGTGTTTCTTAGGAACAGAGGGCCCTTCTGGAACCTTCAGCCTTCCCAGGAGGAACCCACGTGGAAATCTGTCTGCCTGTGCCTCCCCAACTGCAAGCACCAACAGCTCCTGAGTTTTGAGTTTTCGTGGACAAGGAGTGAGATGGGGATGGGGTGGGGAGTACAGAGTGCCACGCAGCCCACTGTTGGGAGGTGACCTCAGACACTTCAGCCCAGCCTTCCCACCATTGCCTGGCGTGTCTTGACTTGCCGGCTGCGGCCTGCTGTTCCTTCCCTCCGCAGGCCGCTGCTCGGCCGGCCCTGCTGCCTGGGCGGCCACTGCCTGACGGAACCTCCCTCCTCCAAAACCTGACTCAAGAACCAGTGATCCCAGAAGCTGCCTGAGTCCTTCGGCTGGATAAGGCCTTGCTCTTCCAGCACTGAGCATACGCAAAGGGCCTGCCTAACTCAGCGTCATTTCATCATCATCATCATCATCACAGTAACCATCACACTGAGCTCCTCCTCCTGAGGGCCGACTCTCCATATTATCTCATTTAGTCATCTCAGTGACTAAATGAGGGACTGGTTGTTTCCACTTTACAGATGAGGAAACTGAGATACAAGGAGGGAAGTGACCCAGCCAGGCCACACGGTTGATAGGAGGTGGACCTGCAATCTGGCCCAGGCCTTGTCCATCTGGGACCTCCCTCCTCCACCTGAGTACAGTCAGAACGGGGCCAAAGCAGTGACAGAGACAGGCCTGGAACCCGCCGGGCACATGGCACTTGCGTAGTGTATGCCGGTGTGCTTATGGGGGCTCTTTCGCAGTCCTATCCAAGGTTTGCCGCCCCTCCCTGGCAGGAGAAACTGTTTTAGAAGGGCAGTGGGTTGGGCCGGCATGCCATGTGCAGTGGGGAAGTGGGTTTGTTGTGGCTGTGACCACAGGGGGTGAGGACCAGGTGTCAACAGTGGCCCTCATCCCAGAGGGAGGGGGGCAGGCTGTCTGTTGGACAGGGTGTGTAACGCGGACAGGGTGGCGTTTGGTAGGGACCCAGGCATCAGTGAAGAGGGGGAGGAAGTGAGGGCTACCTTGGCCTCTGGCTGTGCTGGGGGTGGGCTGCCCAACCAGGGCACTCCTGTCCCAAGTGGAACCAAGACCTCCCACTGGGACAGGCCACCGGACCCCTTGTGGAATCCAGCTCCAGGTGGCCCGACTTGAGGGGCACCCAGGCAGCAGGACACCTCTCTGGTCTCGGGCTGTTATCTCTGGGCGCTGTCATGCCTGTCCACACATGGTCATCACCTCCTCACCTCCCTCCCCATTAGCGTCCCCTGACCCGCGCCACCACGTGTAGCCTGAGTGACTGGTCAGCCCCTGTGCCTCGCAGCCGGGGCCCTTAGGTCTAAGCCGGGAGCAAGCGCGCGGTGGGGGCGCGGAGCGTGGGCGCGGCCGGGCGCCTCGGCGCCTGCTCAGGAGGGCTGGGCTTGGCGGCGCGCAGGTACCTCACACCCAAACCCGAATTCCAGCCGCCTGAGACGGCGGGCAGCGCGCGGCGTGGAGGAGGCCCCAGCTGTCCCGGGGCAGGAGTGCTTCCTTTCGTTTTCAAACAAATCTGGAATTTAAAAGTCAGGCAGAGAACTACCCGGGGTATAAAAATAGCCACCGGCCACAAAGTCTATGTCCAACTCCGGGCAGCGCCTGCCCAGCCTGGTGCCTTTGAAGAGGGGTCCAGGAGTGCGGGTTGATGAGGAGGCAAAGCGCGCGCCCCTCCTCGTTCCCGGTGGGCTCACGGGTCTCTCCGTGGGGGTAGGGCGCGAAAGTCGGGGGTGGACCGGGCGGAGCGTCCGGAAGACGAAACCTTCCCCGGACGAGGAGCTCGTCCTCTGGCATTGGGGCTCAGCGCCACTCCCGGCCTCAGTTTCCCCACGTGTCCGCAGCGGCGGGGTGCGAGGTATGGGTGCCGCGGCC
>NW_012122931.1:106377-132889 GCF_000951035.1 Colobus angolensis palliatus | reverse complement strand
CCCGAGCGGCCTCTGCGCCGCCTGCCCGTCGGGCTGCGGCTTCCAGCAGGCCGCTGGCCCTTGGGTGTGTGCCTGCCCAGGAAACAGAGTGGGACCCTGTTATTCCCAAAGCAGCCCACGCCCGGGTGAGCAGGGTACCCCGGGAGCTGTATGAACAGAACGTCAGACCTAGGAAGACCCCATCCCAGAAATGG
Organism: Colobus angolensis palliatus; assembly: GCF_000951035.1. Taxonomy (NCBI): domain Eukaryota; kingdom Metazoa; phylum Chordata; class Mammalia; order Primates; family Cercopithecidae; genus Colobus; species Colobus angolensis. The sequence goes on along the minus strand of NW_012122931.1, from coordinate 132,695 downwards.
GGCCCCTCGCTCTGACACTCCCGGGTGTTCTCCCCGGTTGGCTCTCCATTTGTGAGCAGGACAGCGCAGAGGCGCAGAGGGTCAGTTTCCCTCCTCCTCCTGCCATCCCGCCTGGTGGCTTCCTATCCCAGACTGCCCGCCAACTCCAGGCCCAGACCTACCGAGGAGGAGGAGAGGGCACGACTGGGGCTCCCACCCATTGCCCTCCCAAGGGTTTGGAAGCTAGTGAGAAGGGGGAGACTTTATAAGCGAGCTCCGGGAAGGATATTAATTTGGTGGTGGGACGGCAGCCAGGCTGTCAGGCCGGGTGAAGGATTTGTGCTGAATGGAAATTGAAACAGCTGATTATGAATGAAACCCCGCCATCCTTAGCCCCTCCTGCCCACCCTCCCTACAGCCTGGGGTGCAGCTTGGCCACCCCAGGAGGTGCTCAGAAGCCAGTGTAGCTGCAGAGATGTTTAGTGAGATGGGACATCAAGGGGAGCCAGCATGGACCCAGCCCCTCCTGGATATGAAGGTGAGAGTCTGAGTACTCCTACTACTCACAGGCAGGTGTGCTGCTCCGTGACTGGGGCAGGGGGTGGGTCAGGTTTGTCAGACCTGACACTTACTCCCTGACTCTATCATGATGGAGTGATGGGCTCGAGGCCTTGAATGAGCTCCAGGGCACAGCTTCCAGGGGTGGGCGCTCATGCCCATTTTGCAGATGAGAAAACTGGCTGGGAGAGGCTGAGCCCCCAGGATACAAAGTGGTGGATTTGGGATTATCACCCGCAGCTGGTGTTACTGCTGAATGTGAGGCAGAAGGGAACGCTGCGCTGTGACTGAGTGCACTGTGGGGTGGGCTGGGGCTGCCTTTCCCCATTAAAGCTTTGCACTCACACATCTGCACACACACATCCGCACATACAGAGCTAGGCTCTCCCAGACGATTCCTCTGGAACAAGAATGCTCAGCTCAGTGTCTGGCCCCTGGACATGGCAGGGGCCTGGCTGGTTGCACTTCAGCTGAGTACTGAGAACCGAACAGGTCCCTGTTTTTAATGCCCTGGGTGGGACAGGGATAGTCCACGGAGTTGGTGTATGTAGGGTGAGGGAGCAAGGGTGCCCAGTCCCCATGGTGGCTTGCTGGGGTCCCTGTGAAGAGGAGAGGTCGTGCCTCTGAGCCACTGCCCCAGAGATCTCCCTGGGCACTCCCCTGCCACAAGGAAGCTGGGAGTCTTCTGTTCTCGAGCTCTCCCGACCAGCCCATGGCCTCCCAGGCAGCCCACGCCCGAGGGCTCAGCAGAGAGTCCTGGGCTCTGATTACATTTTATTTTTTTCTAAGCTTGTGACCAGCTCTGAAGTCCAGAGCAGTCGAAGGTCCATTTAAGCGGCTACTTGTCTAAGCCCTTTTGTCAACACAGCCTAATCCCTCCTGGGGGTGAGTGATGGAGGGCCTGGTTTGTCTTGGCCCGGCTGGCCGACCAGTCAGACCTGGAGCTGCTGGGGAGACCCGGCCACCCCTTACAGCTGCCCAGCCACTTTTGGGGTGCGGGGTAGAGAGGGCTTCCTCCTCCCCGCATTCACTGCCGCTGGGCTTGGTGGGCCGGGGGAGGATCCCGGTCAGTGCCCACCGAGCCACTCAGTGAGGGCAGGGATGAGTCCAGCATCGAGATCTGGAAGGAAAGCAAGGCCGAGGGACTCGCCAGAGGCAGCCCCAGCCTCCTGGCCCTGCTGCCCAGGGCTGGCCGTGCTCCCATGCCTGCCGGGGAGAAGGCCCCGGCTGGCCTTATCCTGAATGGTGGGACTCAGGCGGAGTCCACGGAGTCCAAAGGTCTCAGACCACACCAGACCCGCTGGCAAAGCTGTAGGCCCACTGACCACTCTTGGAGTCGGGGCACTCAGGGACCTGGGTGAGCTTGTAGCCTGGGTGAGGGGCTTCTGGTGACATCAGAGCCCTTGGGACCCAAAATAGAGCACATTCCGGGGCCTCCCGAAATAACAGGGTCATGTGACTCTCTGGAGGCTGGACTTGGAGTCCCGCTCCGGCCTGACGAGGGCGCCTTTTAGCGTGGGCACTGCCCGATGGCGGGGTGTTTGTTTTGGTAAACTCTGGAGGGGCCCTGTTTGTTGACTGGGGAGGTGTCAGGGTGAGAAAAATGGCCCAGTCCCATGGTGGCCCTGGCCTTGCTAGCCTGCATCCTTGCCTAGGGCTCACTGCTGGGCCTGGACCTGAGCACACAGCTGTGACTCTGCCCAGATGTGGGTGGGATGAGCTGGGCCCTTAGGAAGGGCTGGTGGGGGGGCGGGTGCTCTGAGTCCGTTGGGGTGTGGGGTGCAGGTTGAGCCGGCAGCCCTGGTCACACGGGCAGCTGCTGTGACTGGCTCCCGGCTCTGCCAGCAGCTGGTGGTTCTTCCAGCTGTGCCTGTCCTTCAGGGCCTGTGGGGGGCTCGCCTCCACCAGGAGGCCCCTCTGACTACCCTCTCTTGGCCCCTGCCCCATCTTCCCCGTGGCTGTGCGGGAGGTCTCTGTCCGTGGGCTTTGTTTTCTCCCCTGGGAAAGGGTGCCTGGAGGATTTGCTGTGGAATTACTGTGGGAACGGGGGTACTCAGGGGTGTGCCCCTCTGCCCCTGGAGGCTGGTCGTGCATGTGGGGAGGCCCTGGCATCAGGAGAGGGTGGGACAGACCTCAGCTGCATGGAAGATGGTGTGGGGGTGGGGTGAAAGCCTTAAATGTCCGCCCAGTGCCAGTGGCGGCTGCCTGGGGAGTTTCATTTCTTGGGTGACGTTTGGTTTTGCCCTGGGTCAAATGTTTCAGGGCTGGGACTTCGAGGGGTGAGCAGTGCCTGTCCTCTGGAGAAGAGGGCACAGCTGTCCCAGCAGACACCAGACAGAGGCCCTCCCCAACCCCCAGCTGGCTCAGGGCTGGGGCACTGTCACTGGGACCCGGGCTTTGCAAGCCAAGACCTGCCCCTGCTTCCCTTCTCTGCCGGGCTTGAGTTTGTATTTTTTAGCTGGCTTTGGTGGCCAGGGCCTTGGGGTGGCCCGTTAACTGGTGTGTTTTTATGGGAATTAGCCATTTGCTGGGCTAGGGATGAGGCTGGGGTCTGGGGCTACAAGGGTCTGGGGGGATGGCCTGTGGCTGTTGGGGGCTGGTGTCCATTTGGGGGTCACCTTCCAGACCTTTGTCCTGAGATTCTTAAGCTGATCAGTTTCAGGGTGCTGTGGTGTGGGTAGAGGGGTCACTCTCCTCCCCCTGCACCTCACCCACCTGCCTGTGTGTTTCCATTTTATAGGGTGCAGCTCCGTCTTTCATCCTTCCTTCCTCTCCTCTGCCCCCTCCCATTCAGGGCCTTTGTCACCTGCAGGATGGAGGTAATGGTGGTTTTGCAGGGATCCCAGGATCAGCACCTTCCCAGAAAGAGGTTCCGACAGGCGGCGTCCCATTGCTGGGCGGGTGGTCAGGCCACCTGGGGTTGAGCCTTCTGTCCTCGCTGCCTACCTGGTTGGCTCTTTGGCCTCTCGGGGCCTTGGCTGTCCATCTGGAAAATGGACACGCTCGTTGGCTCTTCCGGATGCTGGAGAAGGCAGCCTCGCGTGTCATAGGCTGGCTGGGCGTTCGGGGAGTCAAGTTCGTGGGTTGTTACTGCTCGTCTGTGGCTAGGTCTTCTCTGTGCCTCCTGCTTGGGTTAGGGTGGGGCCGGGTTTCCAGCACTGGACCAGAGCAGGTCCCGATGGTCGCTGGGACTGTCAGGTGTGGAGGAACAGACTCAGGAATAGAGGATGTCGGGGACACTGAGGTAGCCCTTTCTGTGGGTATAGGCCTGCCACAGGAGAGCTCTCACTGCTACTGGGTCCCTGGGACCAGCCCCTATGCCGCTGCAGGGACCCTCCTCAGAGGCCCAAGGAGGCAGGTGGAGCGAGGGACCACGGTTTGCACACCCACCTGAGCCTGGTGCGAGATGTTCTGAGCAGTTGTGCCCCAGCGCCTCACAGACAGGGAAATTGCGCCCTAGAGTTACAAAGCAATTGTCTAGCTCAGCAGCTGAATGAGCGTGAAATGGAGCAGAAAGCAGCTAAGGAAAATTGGCCCGGCCACCGTGGGGAGAGCGGGTGCGAACCGCGTGCAGGGCCTGGGTGTGTTCACGCTCACCGTTGCACACACGCGGAGTCACAGGCTCTCACCTGGCGCTGCTGGCCGCTGGCCCATGTCCTGGCGTGCTGGCCACTGGCCCATGTCCTGATGTGCCCCCAAGAAGCACGGTGGTCCCTGCAGGATTTGTTCGCCTCCTTTTTTCTAAATCTCGCCAGCGTGTCCAGTACTCACCCTGCCTCCATGAAGGTGCCGATGGCTGCAGTGGGCACCTGCTGCCTGCCAGGGGCTTTATTTTTGGGACCTTGTGGAGGTGTCACAGAGACAAGCCCACTTAGCAGATGGGGACACTGAACCCTGGGTGAGGTCTGTGGGTCAGCCTTTGTGTCCCGCTATGGGGCCTGCTTTTTCTCAGGCGCTTGACTGGCAGGGGCCACCTTGAGCTCCAGCTGGGAGGACCTGTCCCCAGAGTGGGGGCTGTGCTGCCCCAGGTCCTCCTGCCCCTCAGCATCCTCAGAGGCTGCTCACCGACCAGGCTGGGTCTGTGCCCCATGCTGGTTCCCGGGAGCTCCATTGCTGGTCTTGGCCCGAGTAAGTGACGTTTTTGTTCTTTGGGGACACTGGTGGAGGGCTGAGGTCTCACCTTGCCAGCTCTGTGCCCTGGGACTGGGCATCTCGGCCCCTTGTGCTGGTTGAAGGCCCTCTCAGGAGTGGCGATCCTTTGATCCTCTCTCCAGGATTGTCCTTGGCTTGGGGTGGTGGCTGGGAGAAGTCCCCACTCCCAGCTAGAAAGCTGTAGTTGGGTGAGCAGCAGAGGCCCAGCCTGGAAGCTGTGGCTTGCCCACCTTCTCATGCCACCAGGGCAGCGCTGTCTACAGCAAATTCCTAAGGGACCTGGGGGAGTGGACAGGGTGAGGTTAGACCCCCCGGGTCCCAGGGTGGGGCAGGGGTGAGGTTCTTTCTGAGGTCCTAACCCAGCACACGTGGCCCACCCCACGCATGCAGGCGTCGGCCCCAGCCTTCCCAGGGTGACCTGGCAGAGCCTTGACAGCCCTGGCTGGGGAAGCCGGGACTGCTGGTGGGCTTTTCGACACGTGGCTTAGGGAACGCCCCCTGGTTGCTGGCCTGGTCCTGCTGCCTGTGGAGGAGGGGTGGGGAGGGGTGCCCAGCAGTAGGGGCAGCAAGGTCTGGCCTGGAGTGGGTGAAGGGGGTGAGGACGCAAGGGTGGGGTTGCAGGGCTGGAGCCAGGAGGGGGTTCACGTGGGAGGTGAGGCTGGGTAGGGCCTGTATGCCGGGCGCAGGTGCATGGGTGCCTGGAGACCAGGGGATCCCGGCGTGGTGCTCCTGGCTGGAATGAGGCATCCAGCATTGTGGAGAGGGTGGCTTGGTGGCAGCCAGGTGAGACCTGGAAGGTGGAGGTGACTCTCCAGGTGGCTCACTGGTTTCAGGTGGGCCTTGGGGCCCCTATGAATGGCCGTGCACCCTTTGCCCTGGCTGGGCTCCTCAGCGTGGCAGCCTGGGAGGGGGGGTGGAGGATTCCTAGCGTCTTCCTAGGGGCGTAGGCCAGGTCCCTGGGCTGGCCCGGGGGCTGTCTTTCCTGGGCATGGGTATGGGTGAGGCACCTCTGCCCTGGCCCTGGCTCCGCCTCCCCTCCCCGGGCACTGGATGAAGTGTGGGGCAGGCTGTCCAGGGGAAGCAGAGCAGCCAGGCCTCTTGTGGCCGGGTCAGGGATGCTGAGACTGTGGAGGGGACCAGACTTTGGGGCTGGGGAGTGAGACATTGAGGGGTCCTTGAGGGGATCAGAGCCTCTCAGGGTCTCTGTGTGAGGAGTTGCCACGGGGTCTGCCCTGCACAGCCCACATCCGTCTTTGATGATTGGCTTCAGTTCCGTCGCCTCTTCCAGGCGCTGCCCGCTGGGGCAAGGGACCCCGGGAAGCCCTTGGTCACAGACCTACCTCTGGGGTGACCCAGAGGCCGTGCCTGGCCTTCCTGCACCTCTGTTGGCCGTCTAAGCCATAGTAGTGTCCAGCTGGGCCTCGGTTTCCCCAGCTGTACCTGGGGCCAGGGCTGGGGGTGATGGGTGTCGGCTCAGGCTGCTGCCGTGCGTGCGGGGTCTGGAGCCTCCGGCGCTGAGGGGAGGGGAGAGTGAGTTGGGCCCGGGCCAGGCCGTGTGTAAATCCTCCAGCCGCCATGGATAAACCCTCGGAGTTCAAAGACAACCCCGGGTGCGGCCGCCGGCTGTAATGAGGTTACTGATTCAACAGGCTTCCTGGTGCTGCAGCCCAGAATGCAGTGAGGCTGGGAAGCCCCGGGGAGGGATCTAAGTATCCTGTAATTGACCAATTTAGCTTAAGTGTCCACATTGGCCCTGGGCAGAGGTCAGGCAGTGACAGCACAGGTGGCTGGAGTCGCTGGGGTGGGCTCCCAACAGCTGCTGTGTTCCAGCGCCTCTGAATCGGGTGCCCTTGGGCCTGGGCCACCCTGTGCCTCTGCCAGGACTCCCTCTGCCTGCTCTGCCCTCTCCGCCTGTGCAGGCTCAGCCTGCCTCCGCAGCCAGAGCCCACCTGCCGTCCTTGGTGCCCCGCAGCCCCCTTAGTGTGCACGGTATAGGGCTTGGAGTGGGGCTGCAGCTTTGAACTTGTTGCCCAGAGCCTGCATTCAGCTCCCGCTGGCAAGCCTGCTGGGTCTGTGCCTGACTATTGCCCAGTTTTCTCCCACCCGAGGGCCGTGGGGTGATCCCACACGTGTGTTTGGCGTTGAGGCCGCTGCTGGTGCAGGTGCCTGGCGGGTGGGAGCTCTCTACGTGCCAGCCACCTATCCAACCTCCCTTGCAGGGCCCTTCTGAGGTGTGGGCACCCCTGCAGTACCCAGTACGGATGTGCCGGAAGGGCTCGCTTGACTTAGAGAGTGGAATCAAAAGCACCTCTCCTGCCTGTCAGCAGTGGCTTCAGCACCTGTGCTTGGGGAGGATGTGCCTGGTGCATTGGAGAGAGGCTGGCTGGCCACATCCAGCTCCTGGTTTCCCGTCAACCCAGGCGTGGTGTCCAGAGGACCACCTTGGTGACCGTTTGCTCCTCAGAAATAGGACTGGGCATTGGGCAGCAGTGTCAGTGACTGCCGCAGTGATAGGATGGGCTGTGGCCGTGGTGGTGTGTGCCCAGCCGTCCCTCGATCTCAGCTTTCTGCATGGTGGGGCTGCTCTCTGACCAGGCTGCTGTGTAGCCCCAGGCAGGTCCCTTCCCCTCCCTGGGCTTCAGTTTCTCTGGGGGTCCTCTGGCTGTCAAAGCCTCTGCCTTGCCTTCCCGTCACCCTGCCTTTGTTCTGATGTGCTGTTGGCCATTGGTCAGGGTGGCACACTGGGGACCAGCTCCCTGGAAAATGGCTCTATGCCCTCCCCAGCTGAGGGGACAGGACCTGGGCTAGGGTAGGGTCTGGGTTGCTTGGGGTCCAGGATGCCATGGGCTCTGAGCCAGCCAGGGTGGGTCTGGGTCTGGATGTGTACTGGGCGTATCGTGGTGAAGCACTTTTGGGATGTGAAGCTTACAATGGGGAAATGGCCTGGGGGCATGGCAGAGCAGAGGCAGTAGGGGCCACTGATGAGTGGCGTCAGTCTCCATGACGGTTATCACTCAAGGCCAGGCTAGTCCTTCTCTCTTTGGGCACTGACCTCCCTTGCCTGGAACCCTCTATGGCACCATATTGTCCCCAGCACGGAGGCCAGGCCTCCACCTGGTGTCACGTGGCTCTGTAGTTTCTCACCCCTCATTAGGCACCTGTCACTGATTTTCTCATGTCTAAAACTAACTGGTGAGGTAGGCTGCCCCATGCCATGAGTGAGCGCCCCTCTGAGTCACAGGCTGTATGGCCCTAGGCTAGCAAATTCACCTCACTGGGCCTCAGTCGTCTCACCCGTAAACTGCCTGGGGGAGGTCAGGGAGGCTTCACAGAGGAGGTGATGTAGTTGGGCTTTGAGGGATGAGTAGGAGTTTGGTGGGTGGGAGTGGGGAAGGAATCAAGGCAGAGAGAGTGGGTGGACTCTCTCCAGGGGGATCTAGTTCCAGCCAAGGGTACAGGGAAGGGATGCCTGTGTGGGCATGAGTGGGGGGCTTCCCTGGAGGGTTTCTGAAGGAGCTGACTGTGTGACCAGGCTCCTCTGGCCTGCCTCTTGCTGGCTGGCTTCCAGCTCTGTGCAGGTGCGGACCCCTGTGAGCATGGGGCTATGGTCAGCTGGCCTGGGACTAATTAACCTTGTGAGCAGCTCAGGCCGGGGGTGGGCCTCACTGCAGCCTGGCCGTCCCCAGCTGGCTTGATGGCCCCTCTCCTTCCTGCCCAGGTCTGGAGTGTGACTCCCACTGGTGCCCTTGTGTGGCACCCCAACTGCGGGCTCCGGCTCCCGGGGCGTGCCTGCCGCTGGGAGGAGTGGCCGGGGCTCTTCCCCACCACCTATTCCTGTACCCCTTGGTCTATCCCTGTAGTGTCCTGTGGTCCTGCCTCGGTCCCTGCCTCTCCCTGTGGGCAGCTTAGGCGCCATTTGCCTGGAGGCCCCTGTGTGAGTGCCAGGCTGTTGGATGGCTTCTCGCCCTCTCCCCACCCAGAGGAAAGAAAAAAGCTCTGACCGTGAGCAGAGTCCACGGGAGGCGGTGAAGCTGTCCCTTCCCCACCCCTTCGTGGACTTTCTGCCCAGGATCAAGGTTGAGGTGCAGGGCAGGGAGGCGGGGACTTCGTCAGCAGGTCACTCTGGGTACAGACAGTGGTGAGGCGGGCCCGGCGGGCAGCACCGCCCGCACCATCCCGGGCCAGTGGAGGGGTGAGGACTGGAAGGGCAGCGGGGCCTTCCTCTTCCCTCCCCTCAGTCTTCTGGGCACAAGGTCAGAGCCCCCCGCCCTTGTATCCTGTGTGACCCAGCTTCTCCCGAGGCTGGGATCACAGGGGGCGCCACCCCTTAGCGGCAGCGTAAGAACTGCTCTCCAGGCCCCTGCAGACAGTGGACCCGGGCATTCTCACAGCCTGCGTCTTCTCTGCCACATGGACTTTGTGGACTTTGTGACTTGGAACACATTCCTTCCTCCCTCTTGGTGTTGATTTCCTCATTTGGAAAATGGAAGGAAGGATGCCAGGCAGAGTCCACGGCGGGAAGTGTGCCTTTGTACCCTGTGGCCGGCCGGAGCCTTGGCGGGCGTCACTGAATGGGCGCTGCTTCTCTTCCCGTGGGGCCGTCAGACCTCAGCGTCTTTTTTAACACAGGGCTGGCTCCAGGCACCCCCTCCCATGGCTCGGAGCTGGCTCTAGGTCTCCGTGGCTGCTGAGCCCATGGTGCCAGGTGCCGCGTAAGCCTCGTGAAGTTTGTGGCACGAATCCATGCGGTCAGCCGACTGATCCCCTCCACCCTCAGGTTCAGAAATGTGACGGGGGAGCCCGTTCCTTGCAAAGTTGATTTCTCAAATCATGACTTGAATTCCCCTCCTTCTGGAGGCCGGTCCAGTTTCCAGGGAAGGGAAGTCCTGCTGTGTGTCTGGCTCGGTGTTGGTTTCTGGGGGTGGGAGTAGATGGGTGGGTCTGGGACTGTCCTTGAGGACTCCTTGGGCCAGCTGGAATCCCTGGGAGCCCTGGGTGGAAGCTGAGGCTGAGGCTCAGGGCTGGTGGGGGGGGGTGGCCCTGCCTGTGGCGAGGCCCCATCATCGCTCAGTGTGTTTGAGATGTGGCTGCCGCCGGCTGCTGAACAGAGCCTGAGAGTCCTTGAACTCAGATTCCTACATTGAGAGAGGGAAGGGTGCTCAGCTCCAAATGCCTGGCCTTGTTGGGGACCTGGCTCCTTCCTCCGCTGGTAAGCGCGTCTTGTTGACACTTGTAATAGTGTGGGGGTCAAGGGCAGCCACGAGGGAAGAAGTAGCATGCCTCCCACCTGCCTGCTGTCTGTCCGTCCGTTCATCTGTCTGTCCGTCCGTCCACCTACATCCATCAGGCTCCTGCTGGCCACCAGCAAGGCCCAGTAGAGCCAGGCTTAGCCCTGAAGTGGGCGGTAGTGGTCCCTGGGGTCAGGTGGCCTGGGATGGACCCCAGTGCTGCCACTTGATGGTGTATGGCCTTGGACCAGATGTTTTAACTCTCTTTGGGCCCTGACCCCAGTCTGGGGTGGAGATAGTGTGAGCATGGTGGTGGGAGGAGGTACTGGAGGCAGAAGGGACACGGAGGAGGCAGTAGCGGCTCACCCTGGCATGCAGAGAGTCGGGGCTTTTGAACTGGGTCATGAAGGATGCGTAGGAGTTGGCCTGGGAGAAGCCAGTGTCTCGTCCTCAACACCCGTGTCTTCGCTTTGCGTCATCAAAGGCTTCCAGGGCAGAGCTCGCTGACTCTGCCTTCCCTTGCATCAGACAGCAGTGCGCCTCCCCCCAGGGGGTCGCCCAGAGGCTCTTGGGTGTCCTTGGAGCAGACGTAGAATGCAAAACTTGAACCTCTCCAAAAAGAAACGAGACAGACGGGTTTCGTTCGGTTCAGGTGGCCGCGTGCCAGCCCTGAGCGGTGGCAGGGGAGAGATGGGTCACCGCGTCACCAGTGCTCACGGAGGGCCCCTCTGTCCAGAGCCGCTCTGAGGATGTGACAGGCAGGTCCTTGCCCTCGTGGGCTGCCAGGCCAGCGGGGGAGATAGGCGGTCAGTGGCAGCCACGGATGACGCAGGGCTCAGGAAGGGCATGGAGGGAAACGCTGGGCAGTGACCACAGGGAGGGACGGAGGTGTCAGGAGTCCTGACAGAAGATAGGTGCGTGGTTATGCTGCGCTGGCCCGGGCCTCCCTGGGCCTCCCTCCGGCTGGCAGAATGGGAAGGTGTGTGGGGGCACAGCCATCACCAGGCATTCAACCCCTGTTGGCTCATTCCTGGCTCCCTGTGGCTGCTGTTGGACGTGGTTTTTGAAGAACAAATGCCAGCTGTGGTCCTGGAAGGGCCTCCTCATGTCAGAGGCCCCCTGGCTGCGGAACACAGGCCACTTCTGGTCCCAGATTGACGGGCCTCCAGCCCAAGTGGTGTCTGGGTCCCTCTGACCTGGGCTGGCATCCCCCAGGCCATGGGGTCACAGGAGGGGTCACTGCCACTCTTGCTGGCTGGGAGAGGCATGTACCCGCGTGCGTCTGGCCGCAGTCAGTGGCCAGGACCTGCCTGCGTGTGGACAGTTAGGCCTCCTGCCTAGGAAGCAGTGATGCTTGCCTTGCCGGCTGCTGGTGGGGTTAGGGGAGGGGCTGGCTGCCGGAGCCCACGCAGCCTGGATGTGGCTGATAAGCTGCGAACTCGTTATCGGAGGGGGCAGCTGGTGCCCCTCACCCCGCAGCCAGCACCCCAGCCTGGCCCTGGGGCCAGACCCCTGCACTCTGCCCAGCCCTGCGGGTGAGGCTGGGGGAGCGAGCAGGCCTCTGTTGGTACTTGGAAGTCTCCAGGGTTCACCAGAGCCCAGAGATCCTCCCTCCAGGACTCTGGAGACGGCCCCTGTGCTGTCCTTCTCTGCTGACCCCTCTGCTCTCCCTCAGGTCTGCCTGGCCGCCTTTCTGAGAACAAGGAGCCGATTGTTGTCACCACTGCTGTCTGCCTTCTGCTGTGGACGCCTTGCGTGGCACTGGTGGTGCCCACAGCAGCAGGGACCTGGAGACTCGGAGCCGGACCTGGGTCGCCGCCCGTGTGCCTGGCGTCGGGGCAGGGCTGGTTTGGTGGTCACCTGCCTGGGGTTGGCCCCATGGGCTCAGGGCCCTGCCTGCCTGTGCCCTGTCCATGGGGACCCTCTCATGCCCTCTGGCCAGCTCAGAGGCTCCACAGCCTGGTGGGCTCTTGGCAGAAAGGCCAGGACTGAGGTGGCTGGCATGGCACCCTCTGCGCTGTTCCTTCCTCCCTGCCTGGCCTTCAGGGGCGTGTCGTCCTCCCCAGACCCTCCTCTGGGCACCTGGAGCCAGAACAGCATGGAGTGAAGGGACAGGCAGGCTTACGTGTGTGGCTGGGGTTCCAACCAGGGTTTGTGCCCACGAGCCCCTGTCTGCGTGTGAGCCTGTGAGCCTGTCTGAGAGTGTGTGGGTGCCATGCCTGTGTGTGTGTGAGCCTGTGTGGGTGCCATGCCTGTGTGAGTGTATGTGTGCCTATGTGTGAGCCTGTGTGTGGGTGTGCATGTCCCTGCCCTTGTGTGAGCCTGTGTGTGTGTGAGTCTGTGTGTGTGTGTGTGAGCCCGTGTGTGTCTCTGCACATCCATGGCCTTTTGTGAGTCTGCGTGTGAGCCTGTGTGTGTGTGTGAGTGTGCACGCCTCTGCCTTGTGTGAGCCTGTCTGTGTGCACCCGTTCGTGTGTGTTCCTCTGTGCACATCTGTGTCCATGTCTGAGCCTGTGTCTGTGTGCACCTATGTCTGTGTCCGTCTGTCCCCTGTCCCTGTGTGAGCGTGTGTCCGTGTGCACCTGCGTCCTCATGTGTCTCCCTCTGCCCGTGCTGTGTTGGCGTGTGTGCCTGTGCGTGCTTCTGTGTGTCTTGTGCCCCACACCTTCTGATGGCCCGCACCTGCGAGTCCAAGTTTGAGATTGGCCGCTGCCCGTGTCTGGCTCCCTCCTTAGCTAAGGGTCCTGAGGGCTGGGGGTCCAGGGCAGGAGAATGGGGAGCTGTAGGGGGCTGTGGAGGGCTGCAGGCAGATATATGGTCTAGAAAGACTTTGGCCATTGTGGGGATGGTGGTTTGGGGCAGACCAGTGATGTCACCCCCTGACCTTTCAGCCAGTTCCCAGGAAGTGGTACAGGGGTGATAATTATCAAGCCAGGAGCGAGGGCCGAGGGGCTTTAGGAAGTGCCAGGGAGCACTCTGAAGCAGTGTGTTTTGGTTCAATGGGGCTCACGTGGCACCAGCTCACTACCTGCCCTCTGGCCACAGCGTGGCAGGTATCATCAACCACCCGAAGCACTCAGATCCCTTTCTGCAGGCACCTAAGCAGATGGTCTCGGTGCATCAGCCTTGACCCACATCTTGTCCTGCAGCTGCCTGACTGAGCGATGCTGCAGTGCAGAAGCCGCACGCCATCCAGGCTGGGCAGGTGGATTGGATGTTTGAGCTGTGGCCCAAACAGTCCTCCCTGGGCCTCTAGCTGCAGTGTCTCAGCTCCAGGAGCAAGGAGCCTGTCTTCTGAGGAATTCTGTGCCCTGGGAGAATGAGCTGAGCCGATCCTGTAGCCAGGGTCAGTCATGCACACTTTAGTGCGAATGAGCCTCATGTGAACCCTGGAAAGGCCTCGCAGGAAAGGAGAGGAAGGAAGGCTTCCTCTAATTGTGTGGATGAGGAAATTGAGGTCTGAGAGCGGCACGGCTGGCAAGCGGGGCCAGCTGACAGCCAGGCTGTCTCCTGACCCTGGCCTCGTGCCCTCACCTCCTGATGGCCCACCTTGGGGCGGAGTGAGGGCGCAGATGGGAAGAACCTGGTGGGGACAGGGAGAGGTGGGTGGCCGGAGCTGTGACCGCAGGCCCTGCTGTGGGCGGTGGTACCTGGAGCATGTGCTCAGCACGGCGCGGCTCGCTCCCTCCTTCCCTGCACCGCAGCGCTGATGAGGAGGCCGAGCCACCGAGAGGGGCTCAGCTTCTTGCCTGATATCATGTGGCCTGTTAACAGCAGAGTCGGGATTCGAATCCAGATTCTTGGGACTTTTCTTTGAGCCACTTCCAGCGTGGGGTTCTGCCACGTGGTTGGAGTCCTGGGGGCTGCTAGGGTCGGGGGACATTCTTCCTTTGGGAGGGACCTGGAGCCCAGCCCTCCCTGCTGGCTGGGGAGGGGCCTTGCTTCCTACACAAACAACCAGGCCTGGCTGGAGCCATTTTATTTTTATTTCCTATTTTTACTTCCCCGTTGGCTCTTTTTAGCAACTCTGGGTGAGATAGGCCCCCGCCCTCCAGTCTCCACCCGGCTTCCTGGCCCAGGCCAGGACCTTGGAGGAGGCGTGGGCGTGGGTCGCCCAGGGTTGGACCGGCTTGTAGCTTGGCCAGCACACACCTGGTGGCAGAGCTCCTCTCTTTCTGGGAGCTCTTCAGGGCACTGACCTCTTCCCGCCTTCGGGGAGCTCTGTGGGGTGTACGTGGTGGCAGGGGAATGTCTTGGTGTGTGACTGTTTGTTTCCACCCCTCCCCTGGGTCTTGGCTGGAGGTTGGAGTTTGGGAGGTAGAGGCACTGGGCAGTGTGGCCTGGGAGCTGGGTGCGTGACTGGCAGCGTCACTGCCTGGGGCCTGGCTGGGCAGGGCTGGGCTTGGGTTTGTTGAGGCTCTGCCCACTGCTGGCCTGGCCCCACCTGCTGAGGGTCTGCTGTGCTCCAGGGTCTGTGAAGCCCAACCCGGGGGTTAGGGGTGGTCAGAGTATCCGGTCAGCTGGAGCCTACCTGTGGTGGGTGTTGCTGGCTGGGGGACATGAAGACCCCGAATGGGGAGGCGTCTCCCTGAAGGCTCTCTGCTGGGCCTGGGGTGGGAGCCCTTGTGCTGGCATTTGGTGGGTAGTGGGTTCTGAACTGTGAGATCAGACTGGAGAAAGCCCCGGGCCCACTGTGGATCCCAGGCCAGAGTGAGGGCAGGGGCGGGGGTCCGGGCCGAGGACTAGCAAGCCACAGTGCACCAGGTGCCCCGGTGCCAGCTTGTGCCAAGCCCATTGCCCTCCCAGAACCCTGGGGGAGGGAGTTGCCCCCATTTACAGAGGAGGCCTGGGCTCAGGGAGGCTGAACTGATTTCTTCAAGGCCACACAGCTTGTGGGCATGGAGGGGCCGATCCTTGCCCTTTCCCTGCCAGGAAACTGAGGCATAGAGAGCAGGGGTCCCCCAGGTGGTCAGGCCCCAGAGGCCTGCACTTGGGACAGCGTGCTGTGTGGCCTCTTCCTGCCGTCAGCGGGGGACAGTGGGGCGGTGCAGGCAGAGTGATAACAGCAGGGTGAGGGCAGGGGACTGCTTGGGAGCTGCTGTGAGCCCAGGCAGGTGGTGGGGCTGCGGGGCTGCAGGAAGAGGCCCTTGTGGTTCCTGCAGGGCCATGTGTGGTCTCCAGGGCTGAGATGGCTGGTGTGGGCTGCCCTGACCTGGTGGGTTTGGGGGAACCTGGCCCCACAGGAGAGTGGACGGTGCTGTGGATGAGGCTGTCTACCTGCCTTCCTGGCCCTTCCTGCTCTGGCTAGCTCAGCGGGTGGAGCGCAGGTGGTGGCTGTGGCCCTGCCACCGCTGCAGTGGCCTTCCCTTTGGATGTGAGTGATGTGGGTGGCATGGCTGTGGATGCAGGCACGTGTGGGTGCCGGGGATTGTCCGGTAATCCTTTGATTAGAGGCCAGGAAACCCAATCCCACGGCCCAGGCGGTGGGGGGGGACCTCCTTCTAGAGAGGCCCCAGCAGATTATGGGGTTTCCACTTGCCCCTGCTGTAAGAGGCATCTCGGGCCGAGAGCATTTGGCCTTGGGGGGTCTGGAGGGATTTCCTGCCCTGGAGCCCGGGAAGCTGTCTGCGGCCCAGCGTTCAGGGCCCCACGCAGCCTTTTTACATGCTGTGTGACCTGCGGCAGCGAGTCTGTCTCTGAGTCTCAACTTTCTCATCTGTGAAGTGGGGTGAGGGTACTTGCTGCCTGGGTGGTCGTGAGGGTTTGCTGCCCGGGTGGTTGTGAGGGTTCACTGAAGTGAGGCCTGTCCTTCAGTTCTTGCCTGGCAACAGGAAAGGGTGCTGGCTGGGGTCCCCTCTGAACCTCTGTGTCTTTGTCTGAGGGCTGGGAAGAGGAGTTTCTTCTTCTGGGTTCTGGGGGTCATGCAGGATTGCCCATCAGCATCCTGCAGCCCCTGGAATAGGGGGCGCTGAGTGTGGGGCGAAGGAATGTGAGGAGGGCATGAGTGTTCTGTCTCACGGGAAGAAGCGTTTTCTTGGAAGGAGTGGTTGCAGGGGCAGCTAGTTCTGGAACCATCCTAGGACCTAGAAATTGCTCAGGGCTAGTAAGTGAGACCAGTCACTGGGTGCAGCCTTGACTTGGGCTTGAGGGCTCACGTCCCATGTCCTATCCCCATCTTTCTCAGTGACCAGAGGAGAGATGCGTGTGCACTTGGTGGACTGTCACGGGCCTGCAGGCCTTGGGACCAGCCCTCCATCTGCCCGTCCCCAGCCGGGCGTGGCACTGAGCTGAGGGAGCCTGCGTTCTTCCTTCAAGCAAAGAGGATCTTCTGCAACTGTGGGAAAGAGTATTTCCTCCTGGAAGGCGGGGCCGGCTGGCTGGGTCACCAGATGGGTTCCTCTGGTGCCTTCTCACCTTCTGGCCGGTCGTTGGCCCTCGTGACCCTACCACAGTGGGGTGAGCATGTCCCCATAGACCCTCCCCACAGGACGCAGCCTTCCTCATGGGGCCTGGTCCTGCTGAGGTCCCCGGAGGCCATGCCCCAGGTGGCCCCACCTCTGTGCCGCCTTTTACACCATTCCCTCTGCCTGGTGTGCGTGCCTGCTCTGCCCTTCTTTTTCCATCCTTGTAGGCCTGAGTCCAGCGTCCCCTGCCCTTTGAAGCTGGCCCCAGGGACCCAGTAGGCTGGGGCCCATGCAGTCCCAATGTGGACAGCTCTGCCCCCACCCTGCCCTGGGCCTCCCTTTTTCCCAGCCCCCTTTGGCACCGACATGTACGGAGGCTGTGGTGTGTCTCTTCCCTGGGTGGAGGAGTGGGGAGGGGCTGGTTCTGCAGCTTGGGGTCTATCTAGCCTGGTATCTGGAGAGACTTGTGGGGTGCAGCTTCCTGCCCTCGCCGCCGGAAGGGGCTGAGATTGGGGTCCCGCCCCTTTGCTCCTGACTCAGCAGCTGCAGAGTGGGGGAAACTGGAGGTTTCTTGGCAAAACCCCCAACCCTGGGCACCCGCCCAAGGCTTAGATTCCTCTTACGAAGGTGGAAGCGGAGTCCTTGGTTCCTTTCTCTGGGGGCTCCCAACAGGAGGTTGGGATGGGGCCGGATCCCAGGCCCTGGGCCCTGGAGCCCCCTCCTTCCCACCTCCCGGGCTTCCGAGGACTGTGCTTCTCTGCTGCGTTGCGCCCTCTGTGGCTCCCCCGGGTGGAGTTCTCGCTGCCGCCTGGCCACGGACGCCCCTCCATCCTCAGGAGCCAGGCAGGCCCCACCACTGTACGCCTTAGCAACCAGCTTCCCACTCTGAGCCGTGTCTGCCTGGGTGCTGCCTTCTGCAGTAGACTTTCTGGGCTTAGGTCCCCTCGACGCTCTATGGGCACTGGGCTTCCTGTCCCAATACACTGGTGGTAGTGATGGGACACCGCCTCCGTGCGGGCCCCGTGCCTGGTGTGGACCCAACAGAGTTGGGCAGCGGATGTGGAGTTGGGGAAGAGGGGGGCAGTGACAGCCATTCAGAGTGGGCTCTGCCTCCTGCACCCCTGGGCCGTGTGCCTGGGGACAGTTGGCCAGAATCATGAGGCCCAGTGTTGGAGCTGCAGTGTGGACGGGTGAGTTCCCTACCCCAGGCTCCAGCTCTGTCCAGCTCAGCGAGCGTGGCAGCCCCCATGCTGCTGGGACCACTGCCAGTGGCCGAGAAAATGAAAGTGGATGTGCCCTGGAGGTTATGGGCTCCGGTGTCCCCACCGGGTGAGTGAGGAAACTGTCCCCTTCTAGCTGCTCTGTGGAGGGCCAGTTGTCAGGTACTAATTGCGTGTAGCTGCTGGGAAGGAGGTGGAACGTTTGGACCAAAGCCCTGTTGCGTTTTTGTGTGCCCTTGGGTGGTCAGCAGTGGGGGTACCTGGTTCGTTCACTGCACTTCAGGCCCCTCCCTGGGACTGGCGTGGATCCTCGTGGAGGGATCTGGAGTTTGGGGTTGGAGAAGCCCCAGCCTTGGCCTTGGTGGCCTCCATCAAGCAGAGACCAAGGCCACAGGCAGGACGGGGGCTCTGGCGGGACCTCTGTCACTCTGGCATCGCATGGCTGGCCTGGCTGCACCCACCAGGTGTTCATCCAGGAGCTGCTGGCGGCTGCCCTGTCCCACCAGCTGCCTGCCTCCGTCCTCCATGGGGGCTCGTGAAACCTGGAACCAAAAAAGAGCCAAGGCAGGAGAGAGCCATCGAAATTAACTGTTGCTACATCTCCCGAGCCCTAGCCCTGACAATGTCAGTGCAAAATGCGTGACAGGGAAGGTGAAAATAATCAAAGTCTTGACTCTCTGGCCTGGTTCATTCATGACTAAATATGTGTCAGTTCCCCGCACAGATGAACGTGGAACGGGTGCCCCCAGGTGGGACTGTGGCTGCTGCTGTGTCCAGATGTCCCCTCCTCTAGGGAGCCCTCCTTGATTTCCCCATTCAGGAGGTCCTCTCCTATACCTGTGTTTCCTGATAAATGTGCATCTTACAGTGACCATGTAGAGACAGTTGAGAGTCAGGGCAGCAGCCTAGGCCACTTCTGGGGGGTGGGTTCCAGGCAGGGTGTGGCCGACAGCCCAGGGTGGTGATGTGCTGGGAGCCACGCAGGGTCCCTTGGCTCTACCAGTGCTGGCCCATTCTAAGCACCCGATCAGGACCATGCCGCCCTTCTCTTTAGTTCCTCCTGTTCCGCTGTGGCCCTAGGGGTGGAGTCCCGGCCCTGGCCCTGGCGTGCATCCTTGCCCTGCCCTCCCTGCGCTCCTGCGTCTTGCTGGGGACCAGCTGTGCTGACTGATGTGATGTCTTCAACCGTCACAGCTTCGCACTTGCCATCCCCTCCCCCAAATGCCCTTCTGCCGTTGCCCCTTCAGGTCTCCCTTGGCTGTTGGCCCATCGAGGGGCCTCCCTGGACCCCTGGCTCCTGTGGCCTCACCCCAACTGGTCCCTGTGGCCGGTTCTGCTTGTTCCTTCTAGCCCTCCTGCCAGTGGCTGGCCATTCCCGGGCGTGTTGGGGGCTCGTTAATCTTCCTGACTAGGACCTGGGCTCTGGGGACTAGGGGTGCCCAGGGACTGCAGGACCTGCCCTGTGTCCTGGCACTGCCCAGCTTCACATTAGCGGGGGAAAGAAGCCTGTGTCTGGGTGCCGTGGGTGGATGCCCCCAAGGGTGGAGCCCCCATTTTGGGGTGTGCTGAGCCTTCACCCCACTATCTACTCGCACTCTTGAGCTGCTGGAGTCTGAAGCCCAGGGTGGGACAAGGAGCTGCCTTTGAGGGAGGGTCCTCCTGGAGGCCCCAGGGGTTTGGGGAGCCCGAGTCGGGACTGTGGGTTGGAAGAGTCACAGGTGGGACTGGCTGGGACCCCACCAGCGCTTCAGTGCTCCCAGCTTACGGAGAGGAAAGGCGAGGCTGCTGGGGGGCTGCTTGAGAGGCTCTGCCTCTGGGCAGCACATCCTGGGCCTGGCCCTTGCGGGGAGGGCCCAGCTGTCTCTGTGGAGGTGGCAGGCAGGTGGGAGTGGGGTGGTGACCTGTTGGTCACTGTGGAGGTGACAGGTGGGCGGGAGTGGGGTGGTGGCCTCTGTGTTGCTGTGGAGGTGATGGGCGGGGATGGGATGGAGGCCTTGCCATCACTCTGGGGGTGGCAGGCAGGCGGGGGTGGGGTGGGGACCTCACAGTCATCTGTGGGCAGGATGGGGCAGCCGTAAGGAGATCAGGTAGAGAAAAGGGTTAAAGGACTGAGGGAAGCAATAATGTTTCTAATTTTCCTGTGTAATTTAATAAAAATGTAAATTGCTGGGCGGATGACGCGCCCTGCCACGGTGTTGACCGAGATTAATTGCGGGCGCTCATGGTCAGCCTGCCTTTGTCCCTGCGCCCCGAGTGCAGCCCGGCTCCTCCGTCTGCCTGGGAGGCAGACACCGTGCCGTCCACCCTGATGGGGACTGCAGTGTCCGGGCTTCTGCTGAGCAGGAGCGGGGCCTGGTTGGTCAGAGCCAGCCCCTGCTGTGACCCCACACCCCTCTCCGGAGGAGCACGGGGCTGGGGGAGGACATTCAGGGGCCTGTGCTGACGGGCAGGTTCCAGGTATGCAGGGAGTCCCTGGCCAGCATGGTTAGGGAAAGGCCCTCCGGGGGGATGCTGTAGGTGGACTTGTGCATGGGAAGGAGCAGCCGGTGGGGAGGTGGAGGAGGACCTGTCAGGCCAGGGGAACAGTGTGGTCAAAGGCCCCAGGGTGGGGCTCACTGGCAGGGCGTGGGGCAGTCAGTTAAGAGCTGGACGTTGAGGTCTGGCAGCCAGGAGGGGGCTGGTAGGTGACAGAGCAAGGCAGGGCATGGCCAGTGGTGCTGGGTGTGTCCTGATAGTGGTGAGCATCCTTCAGAGGCTGTGAGTGCTGAGTGAGGGTTGTGTTGGCTGGTGAGGACGGACCCCAGGGGCGGGAGGGGAATCTGTGTCCACTCGGAGATGGAAGCAGAGGCAGCCATGGCCATGACTGGTGGGGGGGTGGAGGAGCTGGTTACAGCCGTGGCTGACAGGCCTGGAGCAGGGGCTTGGGGTGACCCTGTGGTTTGGGCCCGCACAGTGGTGCCATTTCTAGGGACGTGAGGCATCGAGGGGAGTCGGGGGTGCCAGGTGTGGAGGCAGTTGCGGTTGAGGTCATGCAGGACCCCTCGCCGGTTACAAGAGCAGTGTGCATTGAATGCCAGAGCTCTGGGGTAGACCTGGAAGCCTCCCAGGAGGCGAAACCCCGGGGTCTGTGGTTGGAGCTTGGAACATTTTGGTGGCAGGGCCAGGGTTTTGAGAGGGAGGACAGAGCAGCATTTGCTGGCGCAGCGGGCATCGTGGTGCGATGGTTTTCAGGATGCGGGACAGTGAGAGCCAGGTGCAGCTCCTCTGAGCTCAGGCTGGCTGGGAGGGTCCCCGCAGCCCAGTTTTGTCCCAAGGTCCCCCAGGGCCCATGTGGCCGCTTGTCCCCTGCTGCAGATGGAGGCCAGTCATGGACAGAATGTTGATCTGGTCCCGGGGGACGCAGGTGGCCGACACGTGGGTTGAGTCTTGGCTGAGTTCAGCCAGGCTCGAACAGCCACGCTGCTGTGGGACTGCGATGGAGGGCTGGCTCCTGCCCAGTGCTTCCCGGCCTACGTACACCCTGTCCTCGGGGTCCTAGGCTGCATGGCACCTGCCCGTCCATCCGCTGTCAAAGGCGTCACGTGTCCGCTGTGTGCTGCCTCAGGCCCAATGCAGAGTTCGGTGGTCAGAAGACTTCACGTGCCTTCCCCGGACGCTGGATGTCGAGGTGGGTAAGACTGGGCCTGGGGCTGCCGTCTCTGAGGGAGAGCTGAATGTGTGTGCGTGGCTTTAAAACACCCAGAACCCCCAGTCCTTGGCAGGACCTTACTTTGGACACCAGCTCTGTACCGCCTGAGTGCCAACCGTGGCATTGTGCCAGCAGGGCCTTGAGACTCGGGAGGGGCTGGCATATCCGAGACCCAGTTCTGTCACTTGCAGTGAAGGGCTGGTGCCCGCTGAGAAGGCTGGCGATGCATGGTGGATACGCCGCTTCCCGGGAGGGGACCTGTGCTGTCCCTGAATTCACCGAGGGCCAGGAGGAGTCCCACACACTGACACTGACGCACCTCATGAGGGCCTGCACAGAGGCTCTTGCAGGAGAGGGGTCTGGCTGGGCCTGCAGACCCCAACTCCCTGCCTCAGCCTGGCCCCAAGCTTCCACTTCCTCATGCTGGGCACCCGGGGAGCCCTGCTGACCCCTGCTCTGCACCTGGACAGCTGGGTGTCGGTGGTGGGCCTGCTGAGGGTAGCTCTGGACAGGAGTGCCTCGACCTGGTGGAGGGCTTGGCCGAACTTGGTGGCAGGGAGGGAAGGCCTCTCCATGGGGAGCAGGAGGGAGGAAAAGGGCGGCTGGTTGGTGGGGGAAGAAAAGAGGCTGGCTCAGGTGGGCTGGGGTCTTTGGCTGCCACACCTGGCGGTGGTACTGCGGGGGTGGCTCGGCCCTGAAGCTCGTGGCGGGTAGAGTATGCATGGACAGGGACCCAGCAACTTGGCGAGCATGGGCCAGGTGGGCAGGGTTCTCAGGTGGCCCCATGCGTGGGTGATGTCAGGAGACCCTGCATCAGGCGAGGTTACCTGTGTGCCTGCTGACTCGTCTCATGAGGTTTGGGGACTTTAGTTCCACCTGAATGCCTGTCTCCCTGGAGGCACAGGCGCTGTGCACGGGGTTCCCCAGGGCTGGGCCTGCCGGGCGGTGTCCACCCGGGAAAGCTGCTTGGAGGAGGGGCAGAGCTGGGCTGGCTCAGGTGGGCGGATGGGTGCTGCAGGCTCTCCTGTGGTGGGAGTGGGGTGGACAGCGTGCACGATCTTGCCCTGCCTGTGACACCTTCCTCTCCTCCTAGTTGGGTCAGCTTCTGGCTGCGGCTGGTGTCTGGAGGTCCCCAGGCACTGCTGGGACCCCTGCCCCAAGCCCAGGACCCCTGGTTCATGCCTCTTTCCAGAGCACTTGCCGGCCTATGGTTGGGAAGAGCAGACCCGCCAGATGGCTGTGTGTGTGTTGGGGGAGTGGAGGATGGGGGTGCAGCTGCCCAGAGATACCAGGAGATGTCATGCCGATCGCACGCTTTGATTAAACAGCCTGTCTGGGGCCGAGTGGGCAGCTGGTCAGTGTCAGGCTCCCAGGGCAGGATGTATGGAAACCACCGGGGGAGGGAGGAACTGGCCCCGGAAAGCTGGTGGGGCTGGAGCCGTGGAGTGGCCTGAACACAGCGCTGGTACATCACTCCCTGGCCCCCGCCTCGCCAGCTGCAGCCTTGGAAGGCCCTTTGCCCCTCCAAGCCTCAGTTTCCTTTTCTGTAAGGGGGGATGGCTGTCCTCACCCCCTGGGTGGTGGCTCAGCGCTGGACATGCTGTGTAGTAGTCACATGGGTGGCATACTGGTGGCTGGGGTCCCCAGGGGCTGCCCGTGGGTGGTCAGCTCCATTTGGAGGCCTGTGGTTTCCGGCTAGTGTCTTCCACTGGGCGCAGCAAGCCCCAGACGATGCTACATGAGGACTGTGTGGGCCCCTGTGCTGTGCCTGGGCTATGCTCACCCACAGGGGGAGCCTGAGGCACTGCCCACTGGGGCCTCCCTGGCCCAGCTCCACTCTGCCCTTCCCCACGGAGAACCAGCCTCCCCCTGGGAGCAGCTCCAGCTGGGGCATTTTCATGCCTTCTGCTGAGGTGGGTGGGGGTGGGGATTGGGCCAGTGGCTCCGCTTTCCTCGGCCGCCTGTCCCCACTGCATGAGGAGACGCATTCGAGGGGCTGAGAGGCTGAGCCCGGGGCCCGGCCTGGCTTGGGTGGTGTCTCCCCTGCCACCTTGTCCTCATCTGTACCGAGGGTCGGCGTCAGCACCTCGGCTGTAGGATGGTGCGGAGGCCACCTGTCCTGCACCCACAGGAGGCCCTGTGCCTCAGCAAGTGGGGGCCCGAGCTTCCCTCACCTGCCTAAGTGTCCCTTCCTATAACACGGAGCACCAGTCTCAGACTTCATGGGAAGTGCGTGTGGCCTCGAGGTACAAACACCCTATTGTGAGGAAACGCTGGCCGCAGCGGGCTGAGCCCTCTGAATGCTTTGCCTAGGAAATCAGAATGTTGGGGCCCCCTTCTCCTGCACAGGCCAGGCTTGGGGCCGGCAGAGTCTGAAGAGGTGGCAGGTCTGGGGCTAGGAGGCCCGGCAGGAAATCATGGGAGGCCTTGGGGCAGTGCCTGGCTCTCTGAGCCGCAGCATCCTCCTCAGAGAAGGGACAGTTGGGAAGGTCACTCGCGAGGGGCCCTATGCCAGCAGCAGGCAGAGGGGAGGGCAAAGTGGTGGTCCTGGGCCCGGCAGGCTGGTTGTGAGGCAGGCTGGTCTCCAGTCCCCACCTGCATGGCTCTGTTCCTCCAGACCGCCCCGACCCCAGCACCCCAAACTCTGTCTTCCCAGGTCGGGAGCCCCGACAGGGCAGGGATCCTTCATCTCAGGAAACGCAATCCCTTCCCTGGCCTGTGAATATTTCATCAGCAGATTAAAAATTGAAGCTGAACCATCCCTGCTCCTCCGGGAGGGTGGAGGAGGGGGGCCGGCTCCGTTTCAGGCTGGTTTGAGTATTTTTCTTGATAATGGAGCCGCGTCAATTAGAAAATGACATTGCTGGTTAAAATGCCATTCTCCGGCCCTCTTTAATTAAGGCCGAGATGTAATAACCAATCCGCTGCCGCGAACGCATTTTTAACCATCAGAACGCGAGGTGAATGACATGGAGTTGGGTTGATCAGAGGGGGCGTGCGGGGCCTCGGAGAGATTTATGGAGGCTGCACAGCAGCTGCGGCTCTGGCAGGGCATGGGGTGTGCCAGTGTGTGTTGGGTCAGGTGGGTGCTCTTTTCTGTGTGCACGTGTGCGTGCATGTGGCATGTGTGGGTTGGGACCAGAAGCGCCTGGGGGCTGAGGTTGAGAGTCCTACTGAGTTTGCCTGCATGGACCATGGTGCTGGAGCCAGAGGGCCCTCTGGGCAGCCTGAGGAGGGAGCGAGGCTGCACAGGCTGTGGGAGTCAGAGGCTGTTGAAGGCAGAGTCAGGCTGGGGTGCAGCAAGAGGAGGGTTCTGGGCATGGGATGAGGACAACAGCGTGGCCCAGGAGCCGCTGTGGGTTTGATGGTGCCTGGTGAGATGAGGGAAGGGGCAGACTGACTCTGTGCCTCTCGGGGTGCCTGGAAAACCCTGGGGAGGTCCGTGGGGGGTGAGGGGAGGGGAGCAGGGAGGTGGTGTCCGGCCAGCCCCTCAGGTGTCTGAAGGATGAGCATGGGAAACAGCTGCCTCGGGGACCCTGGATGAGTCCGGGGCATGAGGAAGTCTGAGGAGTCGCAGTCCTTCCCTGCTGCTGAGCGGGGGCCCTCCTCTAGGCCCCAGGTGGGCAGCACAGGACCTGGTGGGGCTGTCCTGCCCTCCCTGCCTCGCCCCTGCCCAGCAGTGGGCAGCAGTGGCCGCCCAGCAGTGTGCAGACTGTGCGGGAACTGGCATCTGTCCGGACCACCCGGCCTCCCACTGGCCCCGCTTTCCGTTGGTGGGGCTGAAGGTGCACCCTGGCTGAGCCCTGCAGCTCCCGGGCTGCTGGCTTGACACAGGGGACCAGCTGCCCCAGGGAAACAAGGTCAGGGCTTGCCTGGGACTGTCTGGGCCGGGCAATGTGGGGGCCAGCATGGGGCGGGCCCCACAGCCGACGGCTCACATGCCTGTCTGGGCCGTGTCGAGTCTCGCTTGAGGTTGGAGCAGTCTCCCTTTGGGGACATCCAGGGCTCTTGGGCCTGTCTCTGGCAGGGAGTCAGGAGCCCTGGAGACGTGGGAGTTCTCTCCTGCTTCCTTGGTGTGAGGAAGTACGTCCTCAGCCTGCTCTTCTCTTTAGGGACACTTGGCCCTGCCTTCTGGTGCCCACGTGGAAAGCCAGCTGGGGGCTGTGAAGTTTGTTGACACCCTCCCACCACCTGTGCTATCTGGGCTGGCCTCTGGGGGTGCAGGCTAGGGGGATGAGCAGCCCCAGGTATGGGGTCCCCTTCTGGAACGGGGAGGAGGGGCTGGGACTGGCTGCTGGTGTGGCTGGTAGGGGCAGGCCCATAACTGGGAGGTTCTGGGACTTGAGGAAGAATCCCAACTTTTACTTTTGAAACAAGAGCAAACAGCAAACTGAGCTCTTCCGGCTGTGGAGGAGGTGGGTTTGTTTTCTTCAGTAGATTTGCTGGAGTCCTTCTCGGGGGTATCCCTGGCGCCCCAGAGGTGGGATCTCTGATGGCCCATGGTTATAGGAGGCCTCGGGCCAGCATGCTGAAGAGTGAAAATGCAGCTGGCCTGGGCCGTGAGTGCACATGTGTGCATGTGTGTGCACGGCCCCATGCATTACAGTGCATATGTGTGCACATTAAGCCGGTGTCCCTTCCTGGGGCCTGGCCACAGGCGCCCTGCGCTGTGAGCCAACCCTCGCTTACGTTCAAAGGTGGGCACTTGGGTCCGTGCCTGGGAAACCCTAGTGGTGTGTTCCAGCCTGTGTGCATTCCTCTTCTGACGGGTCGGATGGAGTGCCTGGGACCCAGCAGGGAAGGTGGGTTGGTGGATTGGTGATGTCTGCAAGGAGGGCTGTGGGGCACTCCTGCGTGCCAAGTGCTCCCATCCTGGCCCTGCAGTCTCTGCACTAATGTAATGTCACCCTTCTACCGAGAGCTTAGTACCACAGCTGTGTGTTTTCACTGTGACTTCTGCAGAATTTTCTGCCCATACTGCCGGCTCTTCTGGGTCCCCCTCCTTGGACAGTGTTGGTGTGAGGAGGTGGTCGGTGTGTGTGTGGAGGTGGTTGGTGCGTGTGTGGCGGTGGCCGGTGCGTGTGTGGTG
>NW_012122931.1:36839-106152 GCF_000951035.1 Colobus angolensis palliatus | reverse complement strand
CGGTGCGTGTATGGAGGTGGTCGGTGCGTGTGTGGCGGTGGTTGGTGCGTGTGAGGAGGTGGTCGGTGTGTGTGTGGCGGTGGTCGGTGCGTGTGTGGCGGTGGTGCGTGCGTGGAGGTGGTCGGTGCGTGTGTGGCAGTGGTCGGTGCGTGTGTGGTGGTGGTGCGTGCGTGGAGGTGGTTGGTGAGTGTGTGGCTGTGGTTGGTGCGTGTGAGGAGGTGGTCGGTGCGTGTGTGGTGGTGGAATAAATGAACTCACCCGGGTTGGAGCCAGCCTCACACTGCCGGGGCTCAGTGGGTCTTACCTGGGCTGCCCATTGGCAACATTTGAAGATGAGGAACTTTTAAGATTCCTGGTGCCCTGGCCACACCCCAGACCAATCAGATCGGCAGCCGTGGGGGTGGTGCCTGGGCACCAGGGCTCCCTGGTGATTCTTTTGTGCCCCAGGGTGAGCCCACTGGTAGAGATGGCCTGGGCCGGGCATTCCTGGGGTTCCTCCTGCAGCTCTGCTGGCATCTGTTGTGCACTGGCCTTTGCCGTAAGACTGAAATCTTCAGAGGCCCTGTTGTTGCTTGAAGTCTCAGATCTGGGCCTGCCTTCGCTGTCTTGGGCCCTCCAGGCTCCCCAGGCTGCAGTTGTCCTCGTCCTGGATATTTACCTCTTCCCTTCCCATAGGCCTATGTACTCCCAGTCCCCTAAGAGCCAGTGGATCTGACTTAGGGATGGAGGGGCTAAGAGGTCACTGGGAAGCTGTGGTTGGGAGTCAGGGAGCCAGTCCTGGAGTTCTGGGTGTCAGGAGCAGAGGGGCTCCGGGAGACTGCATGAGCAGAGCCTCTCATCTAGAAGCGGTCAGGACCGTGATCCCGGGAGGCGTGTACATCCCATCTCCTGCAGGGATGGGGTGGCTCAGCTCCAACTCTGCCCATGTTGGTCTTTGGGGTTCAAGGCGGGGCTGGGGCTGGGCCACCCCATCTCTGCAGGCAGGAACCTGGCATCCCTGAGCCCTTTCCTGTGTCCGGCTCCTTTCTGCCTCACCCCTTGTGGGCACCACCCCTGTGCCTGCTGGGGGAGGACCTTGGCTGTGGGTGCTTGCGTCTCTGCATCCCTCCCTTTCCCCTGACCTCTGTCCTCACCTGCGGTAAATGCAGGCCCAGTTGTCCGGGAGCTGTGCTGTGGGTCCCAGGTGTATGAGCAGTGCCTAGTGTGCCTGGGCCTGGCATGGGTATCGCTGCGTCTCTGAGCTCCCCAGTTGGGCCAGGCACTGTTAACTGAACAGCAAACAGTAAAAAGTAGCCTGACCCTTGGCCACTTATCTTCAGTCAGGGAGGTAGTGGACAGAGCCCCCGATTCCTTCCCAGCCTCAGTTTCCTGATCTGCCGGTTTCCGAAGAGCTGGGAGGGTGAACAGAGATGAAGCCAACAGAGCTCACCTGCAGCTCAGCCAGCGCCAGGAACTGCTAGCTGTTGTTTTTGGTTAATTTTTCCTTGCCTGGGCTTCACTTCTCAGGGTGGGTTGGGAGGGAGAGTTACAGTGGAGGGGTGGGGCAGTAGAGTCCGGCTGAGAGGGGCAGCGCTGTCCACAGACAGGTTTTCAAAGCTGCCCTTTGTAGCCAGGCTGAGGACCCAGAGGCCAGGGAGCTGTGTGCACCCCCGCTGGATGGGGGAGGTCCTGGGCCTGCTCCTCTGGAGCGTTCAGCTTGGAACGCAGCCTTGCCACATGTTGGAGGCAGGTAGGGACCTGGCCCGTTGTGCAACCTGCAGCTGTGCAGGAGAATTCCTCCCAGGGCCCTGGGCTCACCCTGCCCTGGAGTCTGCATTTTTCAGAAAGCTCCGCGGGTACCCTCTCAGTGGGTCAGAGGCTTTGAGGAGGCCAGGGTCTGCGCCCAGGTGTCAGACAAGCCCTGGGGGAGGGCAGCGGAGGGGGTGGGGGGCAGCTCCCTGCCCGCGGGATGGCCGCTGGGCCCAGACTGCCACACTAGTGGCAGGGAGGTGCTTCCACGGCACCCTCATTATGGGATCTGGCTCGGGCCTGTCCCAGGCCAGGCTTCCTTTCCCTGGTGACCTGGAAAAGCATGGACCCTGCTGGCCTGTCCTTCTCTCCTGCCCCTGCCAGGTGGAGCAGGGTGGGGCCTTTTGGGGAAGCTGCTCCACCCTCACCTGGCTTCCTTGCCCCAGCCCTGCAAGGGAGGGGAACTGTGTCAGGCTCTTGTAGGTGACTCTCCCTGGGGGAGCTCTGGGGCCTCGGGCAGGTCACCTCACCAACCGCAGCCTTGCTCTCCTCATCAGTAAAAAGCGGGGAAGAGTTTCTACCTTGGATTTTGGTAAGGGGGAGCCATCGTTTAGCTCCCACTCGAACACACCTGGGATGGCCTTGGGCTGGGGATTGCATGCTGGCTGGGCTGGGGAGCCAGGAATTGCTGCCTGTGCTTCTGCAATGCCCACCAGGGCTTCTGGGGTATATAGGGCAGCATGGTCTGCAGGATGGAGGCCCTTCCTGCTGACACAGGAGGCTGGGGAAGGTCTGTGGCTGGAGAAGGTCCGTGCCTTGCCCAAAAGTGTGTCTTACCACCCCTACCTCGAGAGATGGCCTGGTGCACTGAGCACCTACTGTATCCTAGCGCTGTGGTGGCTGTCCTGCTCAGTGGCTCTTGGATTAGCCATCCTTGGCCGCCTGCAGGGGAGGACGAGTGTTCTCACCATTGTCCTGCTGTGGAGGGGAAGGTGACAAGCTTGTCTGGTGGCACCTGTGCCCTCAGAGTGTTGGGAAATGGTGGTTTTCCCAGGTGGGGCCCCTGCCCCGCCCCAGCCTCATGCTGCCTGAGGCCCTGCTCAGCCACCACCCTCGATGGCCCTGATAGAAAGTGTCTCCCGACACCTCCGCACCCTGCCTTTCTCCCAGCCTCAGCAGCCCTGGAGGTGGCCCGAGGCCCATGCCCATGACCCGTGCTGGGCACCCCCAGGAAGCTCAGAGGCCCCCGGGCAGAGCTGGGGAGGTGTGAAGGCATAGCCAGGGCGGAAGCAAAACAAAAGAAAAAAATCCACCCCTAAACCCACCCAACCCACACCCTGAATCTCCTTATCTGTGTCTCTGCAGCCTGTTGCAATTGCCTGCTGTGAGTGGGTTGAGAAATTCGATGGAGCAGATAGTTGCCCAGGCACTGAGGCGTCTAGGGCGGTTGGACAGGTTTGGTTCCTGCCCCGGTGGAAGGCCCTTCTCCAGAACCCGGAGCAGAAACCTGGCCAGAGTTCGCTGCTGAGCAGGCTGCAGCCTCCCGCATCCTCACCTGGGCTCCCTGCAGGTTCCTGGGAAAAGGGGACTTTCAGGGCCAGGGACAGGGGATTGCACGGAGCTGATACATGCCTCGGCCCCTCTGCTGTAGCTGCGTGAAGTCAGGCGCTTCCTGGGCCTCAGATTTCTCATCTGTGCTGGGGATTGGGGGACATGGAGTTGGTGAGATCTGTATGTTCACGAGGACTGTCCACACCACGGGCGTAGTGGGAGAATCATGGGTAGAGGGTGGGAGACCCAGGCCTGAGTCAGCCCCTCAGAGAGCCGTGGCCCTGGGTTTGAGGCCAAGGGTTCGGCTGTGGTTTGTGCAGTCCCAAGCAGAAAGTTCAGGTCTTTGCTAGGGAATGCCCTGCTTAACCAGTCAGATATGTTACCCAGAACCTTCCAGAACACAAACATGCACCAGAGGTAAGCAGAATTGGCCACCCTCGGGGCAGAGCACCCGGGAAATTACATGTTCTTAGAAAATTGTGTGCAAATCACAGTTTCTTCATAAGTTTGTTTATTGATTTTTCCCTGGCAACCTTCACACTGTCTGATCCTACGGTGAGACCATGGGGGTAGTTTACAGCGGACCCCATGGGCAGGGGGAGGAGCCACAGCAGAGGAGGAGGAGGAGAAAGAGGAGGGGGGCAGCATCCCACCTGGGGCCTTGGATGCCCCCACGGAACACAGGAACATGGGGCAGGGATGGGATGAGAGGCATACACAGTGTGCTCCCCGACACCCCAGCTGCTCGCTGGCCCGAGGGCTGGCTCCTGCAGCACCGTCTCCACAGGCGGCTGTGGGCCGCTTCCAGGAGGGCTGCTGCGAGGTGTGCTGCCCAGGCCCCGGCCACCTGCCGAGCACGGAGCCAGGCCTGAGTCTGTGCGGGACAGAGCTGAAATGCCGAGTTCTGTCTGCGCAGTCCCTGGGCCCTCGCTGGAGGGCTCTGGCTCACCAGCTGGGAGATGGGCACCAGGCCTGTTGGGCCACCACCAGCCACTTTCCTCCAGCAGCAGGCAGGCAGGCAGGCGGGAGCCATGGTGCGGCGCCAACAGGTCTCCCTCAGCCTGGGTGTGGTGGAGATGGAGGGAGGGCTTCCTGGGGGAGGTGACAGGGAACATATGGGGAACAGCATATGCAAAGGTCCAAAACTGGGAGAGTTCTGGGGCCTGTACAGGGAGGTCAGGAGCTGAGCCTGCGCAGTCCTCAGAGGCCTTGTGCAGGGTCTGGACTTGGTCCTGTGGGTACCACCCAGGAACTGACAAGGTCTTGATCCAGAGACTTCCCCAGAGGTCTGGGACTTGTTTTCTGGCTCCTGTTTGGATGCTGTTCCAGCACAGCAGCACTGCCCTAGGCCCTGCCCTCCCCTCCCTGCCCCTCCCTGGTTGTTTGCAGGACTGGGCAGAGCCCCTGGACCCTGCCTGAGACAAGCAGTTTCCAGGGCAGGCCTGGGCCCCGGCTGGGGTCTCTATGGGGTGTGCTGGCTTTGGGAATGTTGGCAGGTCTGAGCCTGGCCTATGTGTGTGCTGCTTGCTCACGTGGGTGGTGGGGCTGCCGGCAGAAGGCCAGGAGCCCCCCGGGGCCTGCTGCTAGGCTCAGGGGAAGGGCAGGTGGAGCCCTGTGTCCAACAGCCCCACGTGGCAGGGGATTTTCATTAAGCCCTGTGCGCTACTCCTACCCCATGCCCAGTTCTGGGAGGCTCACCAGGGTCCAGGGAGCATTCATGGAACAGCTGCTGGGGGCTGCCATGTGGGAGAGGTCGAGAGGAGGGCCAGGCTGTAGCCAGGGATGGAGGAAGCTTCCAGACCCGCTGTCTGTGAAATTGAGGAAGGCAGAGGTGTTCTTCCTGTTTCTGGGGTCCCCTGCTCACATCTGAGGGCACGGAGGGTGAGATATAAAGAACATGCATGCCACTGAATAGCTGGGGGAACTGAGGCAGAGCCAGGGCCACCTGCCTTTGAGGTCCTCAGGTGTTGGCTGTGAGATGGGTGTGCTGCCGCCGCCGGCGGCTCTGAAGTGGGCTTCGAAAGCTTTGGAGGCCCCAGAGATAATTATCTGGCAATAACAAGCTAATTAATGGCTGCAGGTGTGCCCCGGCCCACCTCCCCTCCCTTCCCAGGCTCCCTTCTGCCTCATGCTTCCCACCCTTCCTCATCCCCTCCACCGCGCGCACCCTCATCTCGGCGTGAACATCAGTTCCATAAGTTATCGCATGATTCCCGGGGCACTGTGGCTTTGCCTGCTTGGGAGGTGAGGGTGCCCGCCTGGGGAGGCCTGGAGGGGCTACCCTCACCTCTGGGAGGGGTGTGACCCTCCCCCTGCAGATCAGCCATCTGCATTGTTTTCCCTCCCTCCTCCCTCTGCTGGATAAATAGCACACACTGGCTGAAGGCAAGAGAAGCGTGGCCCTGGAGTCTGGACGAGCCCCGTGTGGCCCCGGTGGGGTGGGGAGGTGACACCCAGCCCTGCCCCCTCCCAGCAAGCATGTGGCCTCTCTGTCCTGGAAGGTCCTGGGTAGGCTCTAGGCCGTGGTCGCAGCCTGTTTCCCCAGGGGCTTTGCTCCCGAGATTGTCCTGCCATGCTGGTCAGCCTGGTGGCTCTGGGTGGGCCTGGCCTGTGAGGGAATGGGAACAGGGAAGCTTCTGGAGCCGCGGGGGTTCCCGGGCTAGGGTTGTGTGGGACTAGGAGGGGAATGGAGCAGTAACCGGAGGGTGGAGGTGTGGTGCACCCAGTGGGCCCACCCGGCACAGATGCCACCATGCTTTCGAGGCTGCCGAGGGGCTCCAGGGCTTTATCTATGGCCCCCGTGATTGCTCTGTCCTTCCTGGGGTGGGCCAGGATCCCTGGGCAGGGCCTGGAAGCTGCCAGCTGTCCTCGGTAGCCTTGGTGGAGGTCACTGGGCTGGGTGTCTGCCTTCCCTGGAGACTGCACTGCCTGAGCCGGTGACAGGCTGTGGACTGGCCTGTCGGGCGGCAGGTCAGAGCGAGCAGGAACACTGGTTCCTTCTCCATTCCCACCCTGCTCGTCGCAGGAGGCTGGTGTGCCCAGGTCTGGGCTTGCCTGGCCCCACAGCCTTGCCGATGCCTGGAGTTCTGGGTTCAAGCTCTGTCTCCGTTGTGGCTGCAGGCAAGGCCCATCCTTTCCTTGGTCCCGCCATCCACAGCCTCAGTTTCCCTTTCTGAAGGACTGGTATCAGGAGACAGTGTGGGCAGCCAGTGCCCGCCGTGCCAGCGCCCCTTCTAGCGCACTTGTGTTCAGGTTGCTTGAGGTTACCCACCACTTCCTGGTCTGTAGGAGGCTCTTTTGAAAGTGGCGCACCTTGGCTGCTCAGCCTGGCATTGCATGGGGGACATGGTGGCCACTGGACCTTCATGTGTTGGGGGTAAATCCAGGACCTGGGACCACGGAGAGAGGAGTTCTGGCTAGAATCTCCTGGAAGAAAGAGCCCCCTTCCAATTCCTGGGGCTCGTTGGATTGCGGGGCTGCCCCCAGGCAGGCCGAAGGTGGGGACCCTGAGGCCTGCCGGTGGGTAGTGGGGAGGCCTGCTGTGGGGAGGCTAGAGCCCTGGGCTCCCTGCAGGGGCCCTGAGCCCGGTGCAGGGCGAGGGTTCCGGTGGCCCTCAGAGCTGTGGGTGACTCCTGTCTTTCCCCCTGGCCTGGGGTTCAGGAACCCGGGAGGCCTGGAGAGCTTTTGGTGTGCTGCCATCTCAGAGCCTGGATGTGGTGAGTGCTGCCTCACCCTGGCCCTGCCAGGGATCTTATCTGACGGGCAGGAGCTGGCCCTTCGCTGTCAGACTGGACTTGCCCACGTGCTCTGCCATCTGACTCATCCAGTTAATGCCGTGATCATTTTGCTAATTCCTTTAGCTGATTGTGGAACCTTTTCCGGTTGGGCACTGGGTCTTGGAGCTGGGAGGGAACCTGGAGATCCTTTTCAATGTCCTCATTTCACTGAGGGGTAAACTGAGGCCTCCTGGGAAGCACAATCTTGCCTGTCCTGCCTCCTCCCGGGCCTTCCCCTGAGCCCCCAAACCCTCTGTACTGAGGGCCTGCAGTGTGCCCGGCTCCCTGGGCATCTCCTGCCAGGAGGCCCCTTCCAAGGGCCTGCCTTGCCTGCCTGGTGCCGACTCTGTCGTTTCTTTTTGTTTCCTGACTGGACGGCTGGGACAGGGATGGTGGTGGTGGGAAGGTGCGGGTGACAAATGAGGCCATGAGCACTGAGGTGTTGCATCTTCTGAGACTAAATGCCTCCAACGTGCACGATTCATCAGGGCCTTCCGCACCGTCAGTGGCCGTCGCCCGTCATTTGCTGGTAATGAGCTTTTTCATACTATAATTTGTGTCTCCTAATTGCCGAACAAGCACCTAATGGCTCTGATTAACATCGGAGGGACTCTGAGCTTCCGTGTTTGGGAGCAGGCCTGTGGCTTCCAGGACTGCCTGCCACCTGCCCGTGTGACTGGGGGAGGCCGAATGTTCTGGAACAGTGGTTCAGGGCCTGAGCACCATGGGCCTCCTTCTGGTCTGACCCAGGCAGGGTTTCCAGCGCCTGTCCTCAGGGTCCCCATCTGTAGAATGGTGACAGCAGTGTGTTCATGCCCTGGGGGGCCAGAGTGTGCACATTGCTCCGGCTGCACTGGGTTTCTGATACCGCCGGGCTCCGATCCTCCCCTCCTGCTGGGCTTGGCAGGGCTGCCACTGGTGGGAGGAGCCCCAGTCTGACTGTCTCCCAGCCTGGAGCTGCCCCCTGGCTTGGCACTGCTCTTGGTGCCTCTGTGTTCTCCCTGGACTGCCTGCTGGCTCTGCCCGCCCTGGGCCTTCTGTGCGGGTTGGGAGGGGACGGGCTCAGAGGAGTGAGCAACGCTTGTCCAGGGCCCAGTGCATGGCCGCTGCTCATGGCAGCCTTTGCCTAGAGCCCTCAGTGGCTCCCCTGTGCCCCTGGGGTAGCTCCCACCAAGCCTTGACCCTGGGCCCCCTCCCTGCCTGGCCGCCCCTCCTTTGAAGGCTGTTGCTCATCCTGCAAGTGCCATCTCTCCCTGGGGTGGCAGGGGCATCTCTTAGGCCCGCCTGGTTGGGCGCCCCTGCAGACGCTCTGCAGCCTGTGTTTCTCCGTTCATGCCACAAACTGTGTTTCCAGCGGCTTGTCCAAGGTCTGGCTTCCTCAGCCCCTGCCAGACCGTGAGCTTCAGGGGTGCAGGAGCCGGGTCTGCCTCATGGTCACAGCACGGTGCTGGCATGGCACAGGCCCTCATAGGTTTCATGGAGTGAATAAATGATGGTATTCCGGGGAGCAGAGCCTCCTCCTGGGAGCTGGGCATGGGCTGGGCACGGGGCTGACGGCTAAGTCGTGGATTCCTTCACACCTGCAGACACACGCTGCCGTCTTAGTTGGTGAGGCCCAGCAAGGCCCCCGTGAGTGTGCCCAGCTCTGCCCTCCCCACTTGCTGTCAGCCCCTCGTATGGTCCTGGTCAGCTCCCAGCTGAGGTGAACACTTGGCTGGTGGCGTTTAGAGGAGGGGACCGACTTGAACAGGAATCCTGCCTGTGTGTGCCCCCATGCCCGAGTCTGCACTGGCCTCACTCCCACAGCATCGTCCCCAGCCTGATGTGCCCGCTGTTGGCAGCCGTCTCGGCTCCAGTTGGAGACCTGAGCTCTGGGTCTGGGCAAATCCTCGCTGTTGTTAATTTGGGGAGGGTGTGGACGGTTGCAAAACAGGACCCCTTTCTCTTGCCACTTCTCCCAGACAGAAGCTAGGAAGTGAGCCTAGGGCGCCGAGTTCGGTAAGTTCACCTTCCCTGGTGGCTGTTGGGTGCCATGTTCTCCTTGTGCCATGTGCCCTGTGCCTTGTGGGTGCCATGTTCTCCCCATGGGGACCTTTTGGGAGTCGTCGTTAGTGACGGAGGTAACCCATCACTACGCCATCACCATGGGCGAGGGGGTGGGTTCCTTGTTCCTCTGTCCCCTCCCAGTCTGGCATGTGGCAGGGCTGTCGGGCCTCAGAGGTGTCCCCTCACTCAGGGAGCCTGGTGGTGGGCCCTGTCCACCCACCCCATCTTCCTGAGCAGCGGGCGGTGGGAAGGCATCCATTTAGGGAGTCAACTAATTTCATACCTCTCTGGTTTCTCATCTAAGGCCCAACCCTCACGGGCCTGGTGTGGCACCATGAGCCCAGGCTGCTGGGCACGGTGACCCTCCTCTGCAGGGCAGTGTGTCTGTGGGGCAATTTGCTTCTGTCCTGTTTCTGGGATGGGCCTATACTGCCCTCCAGGGAGGCCCCAAGGGGTGCAGGTGGGCAGGGTTGGCGATGGCAGCTTTGGGCACGATGGGCACTGTGCCGCACCTGTGCTGCACTGGGTGTGGCTGGCACAGTTCGGCTGCTGTCTGCCTGAGCATCGCCTGTGCTGGCCAGCGCGTCTCCCAGTCCTGGGGACAGCCTTGTGGGAGGCCTAGGCCGTCCTGAGCATGGGGATCCCAGGGCTGGAGGTGTGACCTGAGCACGGGGATCCCAGGGCTGGAGGTGTGACCTGAGCACGGGGATCCCGGGGCCAGAGGTGTGACCTGGACCTCCTCATCCTGACCTCAGCTCCAGACATGTCACTGTTTCCCCTGGGTTTAGCATTTTTTTGGGGAAAAGCCTCTCCTAAGAACTATACAGCCAGAGAAAAGAAGAGAAAGGGTTGTGCCAAGAGCCTCGTGGTGGGCATAGCGGGTCCGTCGGGTTTTTCCTCTCCCAGCTGCCCCTCCTCCAGCCCATTTTTCCAGACTCCTCCACAACCGTGATGTTGCCCGTCTCTTTTTCCCCCAAATCTCCAGCCGAATGAAGACACTTCCCACTCAGTGGGGTGAGGTCCACAGCGTCACGTGTAAGGTCCAGGCATCAGGGACAAGGTGCGAAAGCTGTGAGGTGGGAGCCTGTACTGGGATGGGAGGGAGGTCCGGCAAACGCCCACTGTGTGGGCACCAGGGCACTGGTGGCTTCAGGGGGCTCCAAGCCCCGGCATATTAAATGGCCTCCGCCCTAGCATTGATGGGCAGCTGACCCTCAGACACTGACCCCAGGAAGGGCCTGCGGTCAGTGTCTTTGGGAATAATGTCAACAGCAGCCTCTGTGTGGGGGTCCGGCTGTTGTGGTCTCTGTGTTTGGATGCTCCCAGCAGCCACCAGAGGGCAGCTTGCATCTGTGGGAAACTGAGGCCCAGACAGGCCAGGGCACAGTTCTGGTGGGGCCTCACCTGCCCTCCTGGCCTTGGCCCCTGCAGACTCTGTGGGCCACTTCCTGCCGGGGTGTGGATATGGTGGCGCAGCCCTGGGTGCTCTGTGGCTCCCAGCGCCCCACACCCCCTAAGTTGGGCTCTTCCGGGCAGGGCTGGGACAGTAACCCTGGGGTGTTCTGGGAGATTGGAGACCCCCCGGGGGGGCCATGCTTTGCCCAGCCTGCCGCTGCTGACGTTAGGGCTGTCTGGGACCCAGCTGGGTCCCTGGTGTTGGTGGCTGGGGGAGAGGAGCCGGGAGCGTGGACTCTGGCATCCCAGGCTGGGGCTGGCCTCTTGGTCCCTGGCTCATGGCCCTAGCTTTGAACGTTATATAGATGAGGCCTCACGTGGGTCCCTCTCCTTCTGCGTACCGTCTTACCTATGAGGAAGGTGAGGCTGGAGAGAGGTGTGCCCCATCCAGGTCGCCCAGCCGGTGGGCAGGGCAGGCCCACAGCTTCTGGGGAAAGCGTTTCCCAAGGTGGGGTCTGGTGTTGGCAGGAGGGGGCTGGGTGAGTCAGTGGCTCTGGGGCTGCCACAGAGGCGGCCGTTGCTGGAGGGCTGACGGCATGCTGGGCCCGGGAAAGCCCCTCGTGGGCCGTCTCACAGAGTTCTCTTGAGGGCCCCTGTCTTACAGGTGACATAGAGGTTGAGGGTCACAGCCCCAGCCTGCAGGTGCCCGAGCTGAGAGCCCTCGCCCTCATGGTGGGACAGTGCGTCCCTGGGTGAGTGACCAGGCGGCCTTGGGTCTCGGGTGAGCTCGGGGAGCGGGGCCCACCTTGCCTGGCCCAGCTGGGATTTCGCAGGTAAGGCTTGCTCCTAAGAGAGGCCGCTTGTGGCATGTCCTGGAGGGAAACCCGGTGTTCTCGGCTGATGTGTGCATTTGCTCATGGGTGGACCCGGCCGCCGCCCCTGCCTCCGCTCGCTGGCTGTGGTCTTGGCTGTGTGGACCAGGCTGGGGCTGCACTGGGGCCTGGGTGGCAGGGGCTGGTCTGCCTGTCCAGTGGCTTCTGTGGCTTCTCTGGGGTCCTGGGCTGTCCCTCAGCAGGCCTGGGACTGGGCGGGGACAGTGGGGACCAGTTTCAGGTCTGTTCTTGGTGGCTGTTAACTCCAGGCTAGATGTAGCCCTGAGGGGCCTGGCAGAGTCTCAGTGGGGCTGGAAGTCGGTGGGTGAGGTGCCCCAGGGGAAGGGAGGGCCAGCCCAGGAGGACCTTCCCATGACCCTCTGGTGGCCTGCCCATCCCACCATTCCTGCTGCCTGGCTCAGGCCTGTCTTGGGGAAGGGTCCTGGGCTGAGATTGGCCGTGGGGGAGGTGCACACAGATGCTCAGTGCAGTTGTGGCTGCATCGGGTCAGGGGTCCGGCTGGACGACCTCTAGGAGCCGCCTGCCTTTGCAGGAGCTGTGGGGATCGTGGGACATCATCTGGCGGTTGCCTCCACCCCTCTTTGAGAGGTGGGACTTGGCATCTTCAGCCTCTCTCGTGCCTCAGTAACAACCTGGGAGAGGTGCCGTCCCTGGGTACAGATGAGAAGCTGAGGCTCAGAGGCACCAGGGTCCCAGTGGGAGGTGGCAGAGCCTCTGGTGGCTCTGTGTGGCATGTTCTGGGCTGTGCGTGGGACCAGGGAGGGTGTCTTCAGCACGGGTGCCTGCTGGGTGGTCTCCCATGTGTGCCCAGGAGGAGTGGCACGGCCTCTCCCTCTGCCCACCCCCCCATGCCTGCCCCCGTACCAGGTCCAGCAGGCCTTGGCTCAGGCTCCAGAATTGCACGTGATCTCAGACGGTTCCCAGCTTCCTCCGCAGGGCGGGGCTGCTCCGGTCTCTTACACCAGCGCATCTGCAACTCATTACACTGCGGTGTCAGTGGCAGAGTGGCCTGGCCACGGCGGGCTCCCGGTGGGAGTGGAAGGGTCCCTCTCTGCAGCAGCCACCCCTGCCATGGGCCTCCAGGTCCCCGGGAGCAGGACTAGGCTGGCCTGGGGAAAGCACTACAGGGCCCAGCCAGGGCTGGGGCAGGGAGGAAGGGCCCTTCCACCAGTGGGTTTCGGCCTCCTCGTGAGGAGCTGGGTGGGGCCGGAGAAATCAGCTCCCGCCAGCCTGGTCTTCCTGCCTCAGAAGCTGAACCCGGGCAACAGTGTTGGTCAGAAAGACTCCACTGAAAAGGAAGTGTGGCACCCCCCCATGCTCCACGTAGGCCACCCTAAGGTCCACAGAGGGACAAGGGTTAGTGTGAGCAGAGACACAGGAGTTGGGGACACCTCCCAGTCAGAAAATGGTGGAAGGGCGCCAGGCAGGCTGAGTCAGAGATGTCCCGCAGGCTCCTGCTGGGAGAAGGGGCTGGTGGTTCCTGGGCCTGCGTGTCTCCACCCCTGCCCTCCGTGCCACTCTCAGCCTTTGCCCAGCACCAGGCTTATTATCCGATTGGTTAATTGGTTGAGATACGGGTCACCTCCCATAACAGTCACCTTTTTAAGATGTGCAGTTCAGTGGATTTTCATCCACACACTCACACAGCTGCTACTACAGCCAGCTTTAGATTTTCGAAGCATTTCCACCGACCCCAGAAAGAAGCCCCGTGCTCGCTGGAGCCACTGCAGTGGCCCGCCTGACCCCACCAGCCACTCCCCCGCCTGCTGCCTCTGTGGGTCTGCCTGGTCCTGCGTTTGTGATTTCCCTCGATCTTCAGAGCAGTCTGGGTGCTGCGCTGGGCAGGGACAGGGTCTGCAGTGGGGGGAGGGCCGTGACCCTGTACGGGGAGACCCAGCCTTGCTCCCTGGAGCCCACCCTTCCACTCTCTGTGGGGGAGAGAAGGACACTGAGCCTGCCTTGGGTTTCTCCTATGTCCCCACATGCAGGGACGATGTGCCAGGGGCCGCTGTGTGCCCTTACCATGGTGATCCCACTTTACAGATGGGAAACTGAGGTTCAGTGGTCGAGGAGCCAGCACCTGGAGACAGGAGGTGAAACCCTCGGATTGTGGCCCCTTGGCCAAGTGGTCTGTGCAGTGCGGTGACCCTGGCTGGCTGGGGAGGTAGGGTGGGCTTCTCTTTGTGGGGGCCTCAACTTGCCTACCTGTGCAGGGGATGTGTGGGGCACCAGGGCCCCCAAGGGGCACAGAGCCTCCTTAGCATCTGCAGCTCCCCCTCGGGTGGGGGGTGCCGGGGTATCTCGTGGCCCCTTCTGAGTCCTCGGGGTTCCTCTCCCACACCTGAGGGCCCGCCCAGCCTGTCTCTGGCAGCCGAAACTGGTTCCTGGGCCCCGGCTCCGCCAGCAGTTTTGTGCTGACCCTGCAGGAACTGCTAATTAAGCTAATAGTTCCCAGAGCTGCTTGACAGCAGCTGATGGTATCGGCCTTGCCGGAGATGCTCGGCCGATAAGCCGCTCCCTGCCTGCTCGGAGTAATTTGTTATTAAACACCACAGCTCGCGCATGCTCTCCGCTCTGGAGGTGCCAGCTTGCAGGGCCGGGAGCCTGTGGCAGCGGGCCTGGGGCCTAGGGTCTCCTCAGGCCCCCTCGGGACTCTCTGCCATGTACCTGTGTCCCTGAAGAGTCCTCTGCAGAGGAGGGAGGCCAGGGCGCTCCCTGATGGATGGATGGTCAATGCCTGGCTCTGGCTCCCCCAGTGCCCCGTGTCCCCAGGGCTCCACTCATGGTCAGCTGGCCTTGACAGGCGCAGCCAGGTGCCTGCGAGGCGCTGTTCTGTCAGTGGGCTTGAGGCCCCCTTGGGAAGAAGGGCAGCTGCTCGCTCTGCCCTTGCCACCCACTCCCCTGGGGCTGGATAGCCCCTGCTGTGGGGGCCACTGGGGCCTTCCCACCCCGTGGTGTTCTGGAGATGAGCCCTGCGGGATGAGAGGCTCAGGCAGCAGAAGGCTCCGGAGAGCTGGCTGGCTTTGAGTAGAAAGTCAGGTGTGCTGTTCTGTTAGGGGGTGTGTGTCTGAATGTGTGTACAGGTATGTGTGACTGTAGGTGACTATGAGTGTGCGTGCATGTGGATGTGTGTGACTGGTGTGTGAGTGAGGGTGTGTGTGTGTGTGACTGTGAGGATGTATGTGGGAGTATATGTGAGTGTGAGTGTATGTCTTCGTGTTATGTGTGGATGTGACTGGGTGAGTGTGGATGTGTGTGTGACTGAATGTGTTTGGATGTGTGTGACTGTGCATGTGAGTAGATGTGTGGGTGTA
The DNA here is from genome assembly GCF_000951035.1 of Colobus angolensis palliatus. Classification (NCBI taxonomy): domain Eukaryota; kingdom Metazoa; phylum Chordata; class Mammalia; order Primates; family Cercopithecidae; genus Colobus; species Colobus angolensis. The sequence goes on along the minus strand of NW_012122931.1, from coordinate 91,449 downwards.
CTGTGCATATATATGTGTGACTGCTTGTGTGTGTGAGTGCAGGGGTTTTGTGTGTGTGTGGGTTATGTGTGAGTGAGGGGGTTGTGTATGAGTGCGGAGGTTATGTGTGAGTACAGGGGTTGTGTGTGGATTGTGTGTGAGGGGGTTATGTATGTGTGGGTTGTGTGAGTGGGGGAGTTATGTGTGTGTAGCTTGTGTGTGAGTGCAGGGGTTGTGTGTGTGTTGGTTATATGTGAGTGTGGGGGTTATGTGTGTGTGGGTTGTGTGTGAGTGTGGGGGTTGCGTGTGTGTGGGTTGTGTGTGAGTGGGGGAGTTATGTGTGTGTGGGTTATGTGTGAGTGCAAGGGTTGTGTATGTGAGTATGGGGGTTGTGTGTGTGGGGGGATTATGTGTGTGTGAGTGTGGGGTTTATGTGTGTGTGGGGGGGTTGTGAGTACAGCAGTTATGTGTGTGTGGGTTGTGTGTGAGTATGGGGGTTGCGTGTGTGTGGGGGTTATGTGTGTTGGAGATCACAGCTGTTGTGCCTCCAGGGGCCTCTTGGATACTTGTCACCCGTTCCCTGTGAGCTCTCCACACCCCCACCTTTGTGTCCCCTCCAGCCCCACCCAGGGCCTCCTCCCTGTGGGCTTGGGAGTCATGGGCCTGGGTTCGAGGTCCGACCTGCTTGGTGGCCTTGGGCAGGCCCCAGCGTGTTGAGGCCTCTTGGGGATCCTGTCCCAGAGCTGCCTTGGTGCACCCTCCCACAGCCTCACATTCGGAGGCAGAGGCGTGGGAGGAGAGGCTGAGTCTGGAGGTCCCCTCCTCCTAGTTCAAGACTCTCTGTAACCTGAAACTTTACAGTCTCCATTTACACAGTCCCGTGTGTGCGGGTGCGTGAGCCTGGCATGTGTACTGTGTATGCACACATGGGAGCTCGCCGTGGACTCTGTCTCCCGTCCAGTGGGATGAGCAGGGTGTGCTCAGAGCCCGACGCACGGAGGAAAGCACAGCCCATTTCTCTTTGCTGGGTTGGAATTCACAGTGGGATGCTGGGGGCTCCCAGACAGGTGTGAACGGGGGCCCACTGCCTGACTCCCCAGGACCCAGCTGGGGTCTGGTCTTTGGTCCTCTGGCGTCCCGGGTTGGAAGGACAACGGTCTGTCCCACGGCTATGCCTTTGAGGAGCCCCGGAGGCCTCGTGGGGTGGTGTCCATCGCACGGGCCGTCGGGGAGCACACACTCTGAGCTTGAGCACTGGCTCCACCGCCGATTGGCAGTGTGACCTCGGGCAGTGCTGCACTGAGCTTGGCAGGGCTCTCTGCCCTCGCCGTGCCCACTGCTGGGAGCTGCCCGGCTGGCTCTAAGGCCTTTCTTCTCCCTGTGTCCAGACGGGGCCCCTCACCTCGGGACCCCAAATTACTTTCTTCTTTGTGCACTGGTTTACTTTGTCTCTCCCCGTGGGGCATCACGTCTACAGGACGAGGGCCAGGCCTTTGTCCGGTAGACGAAGGGCTCATAGTGACCCCCCTCATTTGGGATTGTGTAGCTCTGTTGAGGCAGCCTGGCCATGCCAGGGCCTTTCAGGGTTTCAGAGTGCTGCCTGCGATGTGACCTCCCCGGTCGTCCTTCCTCACCACCTGCAAGCTGTCCCCGCATGCTGGCTGGGCCCTGGGCTGCAGGCTGGGGCCAGGGAGATCTGGACAGAAGCATCCACCCCTTGCAGCTCACGGTGTGGTGGGACCCAGTGGGCCTTGGGCACAGCTGAGCTCAGACCGCAGAGGGTCTGGGGTTGGAGGCGGCAGGGACACGATGCGTGCCCTCACTCTAGGAGAGAACGCTGCCAGGAGAAGGGTGGCTGGCCCGGTTGGTAGCTGCTGAGAGGCCGTTGCGGAAGGTGGGTAGTCAGCAGAGAGTACAGTGTCCCTTCTTCCACTGGGTCCCACCTGAGGGAGCGGCAGGAGCTGGAGGGCCTGGGGAAGAGGCCGCATCAGCTTCACTTGAGGGCTGAGTGCCAAAGACAGTGTGGGGAGCCCTGGGCTGGCAGGTGGGTCACCCTCGCTCTGGGACACGCTCAGTGCCCTGGGGAGGGGTTTGCATCCGAAGCCGATCCCACTTCCCTGTCACATTCCCACCCGGTTACAAAAGTCTTCCTTCCCACCGGCCTCGTGGAGGCTGCTGGGGCTCGGGGCTGAGTGGAGTCCTTGCTGCCTGTCTCTTCTGACGTGTGGCTTTGGAAAAGTCCCTTGGTCCCCCAGGCCTCTGTGTCCTTTGCCAGGAGGGCTCAGGGCACCAGTCGTCTAGAGTCAGATGCCCTTGGGCAGCTGCCACTGTCTCTGGCCCCCCTGCTGTTTTTGCTTCACATTCAGGCAGGGCCTGTGCAGCCCTGGCTATGAGCCCAGTTTGGTGTGGGGCTTGGCGGGGCTGCTGTGTGCCCGGCGAGGGCCAGCTGGGCTGAACTTCTCCCCCAATGCTGATGGGGACCAGACTTTTGGGGGCACATTCTCTTTCCATAACATGATCTCCCCTAGGCCTCGCCCCTCACAAGCTGGCAGAGAACTCTCGCCCCATTTCATGGCCGTGGCACTGGTGGCTTGGGGCAGGGCCTGGCGGCCAACTCTTGGGCTTGTGCCTCTGGTTCACTGGGCCTGTGGCCTGGCCCTTGGGGTATGGAGAACGGGCTTGGGGGTGGCGTGCGCTCCCTTGAAGTGGTCCGTCCTTGTCTCTGCCTGTCCTGAGGATGAGGGTCATCACCTGAGTCAGGGCCGCAGGGCAGCCATGGGTGCGTGAGTGCAGGGCCGGGCCTGTCTTCCCCGGGCGGCATGGCAGGTGGCTGGGCCAAGATGGCTGTGGCCCCTTCCTGGGCGCTGCTGCGTGTTGAAACCCGTCTGTGACGTGGCCAGCAGTGTTGAAATAAGGGCCTGTGCATTTCCCAACATCCTGCCAGCCTGGTGAAGGACTGGGTGCCAGGCCCAGCCTGGGCCTCCCTTGTGGGGTGCTCAGGCCCCACTTCCCTCCCTGGGGAGGGGAGGAGAGGCCACTTCGAGGGATTGACGTCAAGACAGGGTGACATTAGTCTGGGCCCACGGGATCTTTGCTACTTCCCCATTTTATGGAGGGGAAACTGAGGTGTGGGGAGGGGTGAGGATGAGGTTTGAAGCCAGGCCATCCAGTCTCAGTGCCGCTTGTAGACGCAGAAGGGTGTGGGGAGGGAGAGAGAGAGCCAGGTAGGCCAAGGGCGCCTGACAGTATGGCAGGATACACACACCCACTGGGGAGGTGGGGGGCCGCGGCCAGGGCCCCAGCCGAGGTCCGCCTGGACGCTGGCTTTGCTGCTTGGGGCTGGAGCATGGACCCGTCCTGGGCTGAGTATGGGAGATGGGGTGGAGTGGGGGCCTTGGGTGAGTATCCCTCTTCCTTTGGCTGGAGGAGGCCTGGCCCTGGGACTGTCCCGTGAGGGGAGACAGTGGTTAGCCCCGTTGGCGGAATTGATTTGTTATCACTGGGTTCCAGGCACACGGCTTAGAGGGCATCACAGAGGCCTCTCTCTCACCTTAGAGGGCATCACGGAGGCCTCTCTCTCACCTTAGAGGGCATCACGGAGGCCTCCCCATCATCTTACGGGGTGGGTGTTATTAGGCTTAGTTTAGAGGATGAGACAGGATCAGGGAGGCCCACTGACCCACCTGGGGGCCCCCAGCAGGCAGGGGAACTCTGTCCGGGTGCTGGACTGTGAGGCCCTGTTCTTCCCGGGACTCTACCACCTCAGAGGGTGGCAGCAGAGGGCCCAGTGGGGTGTGTGCTTCTGTGGGGCAGGCCAGTCCTGGCTCTGCCCTTGTAGGCTGTGTGACCCCAGGCGGTGGCTCAGGCTCTCTGGTCTGGCCTGGACGCGGAGCTGCTTGAGGTCTGGAATCTGGCTCTCTGGTGAAGGGGCAGCAGGAGAGGGGCTGAGACCGCCTTCTCGGTTGCAGAGCTGCCGTAGGCCAGACCCTCCTGCCTGCTGGGTGGGGCCTGGCATTCCAGGAACCTGTGGCCAAGCCTGGCCTGGGCTGTGGCGTCTGCCCCGGGTTCATCAGCAGGGGAGGGGCCCCGGAGACCAGTCCGTTATGGATGAGGAAGCAGGCGCCCAGAGAGGGTGAGGACCTGGGCTGGGCCACACAGCCAGGCCGCCACAGAGCCGGGGGCCATCAGGAGCCATGCTTTCTGGTAAGGCGGAAGTGTCTGGGGCCAGGGCGGGATGAAGGACTCTGGTCCCAGAAAGCAGCCTTTGGTGCTGTTCCTTGGGCTAGGAATGGCAGTGACAGGAAGGGCATGGCCACCGAGATGCGCTCAGTTATGGGCACCTGCTGCCTGCCAGGAACTGTGGTCCATGTCTGACTGTCTTTAGCAGCTGTGTGCCCGCTGTGTGCCGGGTCCTGCGCTCAGCCCTTCTTGTGTGTGGTTTCCAACCCTGCATGTTCCCAGGCCGTTGGCCCATTTTCCAGATGAGAATTCTGTGGTCCAGAGAAGCAGCATTGTGTGCTGCAGTCCTTGGCTAGGAGGTGGTGGGGCTGTTTTGGACCCAGATCTTCCTGTCTTCTGGTGCCAGGGGTCCCCATCGTCTGTCTGTCACTTTCCCTGGGCCTGCCTTCCTCATGGTAGACATGTGTGCAGGTCCCATCCCTCTGCTATCCACAGAAAGGCCAGGGGTTGGCATGGGAAGGTGTCGGAGCCTCCTGGGTTGTAGCTGGAGGGAGGTGAGCACCTCCTACAGGAAGCCCTCCTTGATGTCTCCTCCCCTTTGCCGCATTACCAGCCGATAGCCATTGGGCTCCTGGAAAAGGCTGTCTTTCTGACTCTGGACCGGGTGCCCCTGGGCAGGGCCCACCTTTGTTTTCTAATTTAATTTAATTAAAATTGTAAAAATTAGAGACAGGGTCTTGCTTTGTTGCCCAGGCTAGACATGAACTCCTGGGCTCAAGTGGTCCTCCTGCCCTGGCCTGTTGGGTAGTGGGGACTTCAGGAGTGCACCACCTCACCTGGCCTCCCAGCCTGGTTTTTCTCTGCCTGTTCCTAGCCCTGGGTTCGATGGGGGAAGCAGTCACCTGATGGGCAGATACTCTCTGAGTAGTGCATGAAGGTGGTTGTCCAGGTGGCTGTCTGTGGTGTTGGTTAATCCTCACGGCTTCTGGGAGTTAAAGGCAAGAGCGCCATCCCCTTTCTGAGGACGAGGACATTTAGACCCAGCAAGGCTGAGTCAGATGCCCAAGGCCCTGCCCAGCCGTGACCAATGCAGCCAGGACTCAAACCCGGATCCTCAGGCAGCGGCTGCTGTGCCCCAGTGGAGCTTGAGCCTGGGCAGTGGTTGGCACTCACCACCTGTGGGATGGATGAGGAAAGGCCAGCCTGATGGTCATTGCCACTTTCCTAGTGTGGGCTGCACCCGGCCTGAGGGTGGCTCTGGTCCCTGGCTGTCCTGAGGGGTAAGGGGATGAATTGCAGGCTACCCTCCTGGTGTGGGCTGCGCTGGTCACTGGTCACAGGGATCCCGGCCCTCAGCCCACGCCCAGGGCCACTCTTTCCACAGGCTGTGGCTTGAGGGAGGCCCCTGGGGCACCTCCCCGCTCCAGTCTTCCTCCCAGACCAAACCCCCACAACCTCCACATGTTTAGCCCCGAGAAAATGCCTTTCCCTCTGCCTCCCCAGAGAGCGGCCAGGCCAGCGGCTGCCTGGGGAGGCGTAGCAAGTGGGTGGCAAAATTTAGACCTTTTGCCTCCTGGCGACTTCCTTCTTCAGTTTCATTTCTATGGGAGAGGAGATAGAGGCTCAGAGAGGTTGTCTAACCTGCTTGGGGAAGCACAGCGTGGCTAGTGCCTTGTGTTACTGCTTGGGTCCCCTTGAAACTTGGCACCTGCTTGGCTAGTTCTTAAGGACTGTGGAGACTCCTGCAGCCGGCACCGACCTGGTCCCGCTATCCTGTACGTCTGTACTTGGCACCTGCTATGTGCCAGGCACTGGCCAGCGCCCAGGCTTTCACAATGGAGTGGCCATGGCGCTATCCTCAGTAGCCCTCAGCCTTGGCATCCAGGGTGAGGGGCTGGCTGTGCCCTGCACTGCAGGGAGTGTTCTTGAGTGGGTAGGTAGGAGATGAGACCCCTACCCTAACTGGGAGACTCTGGGAAGGCTTCCTGGAGGAGGTGTTATATAAAACGGAGCCAGGCTGGAGTGAGCCAGGAAACAGGTGGAGGAGTTTCAGGCCCAGGGAACAGCATGTTCAAGGCTAGAGGCGAGAGAGCCTGACATGTTCCTGGAATGACCCAAGGCTGGGGGCGGAGAGCAGGCCAGGCCAGAGCACGGGTCACTGTGGGGAGGTGGGAGCTGCCTGCTGCCTTCCTGGCCTGGTGCCGATGGCTGTGGCTGGCTGGGCACCCCAGGAAACCTTCCTGCCTCCAGAATTGCAGTGGCTTCTGGGGTCTGGGAGAGGGGCGATCTTCATGGAGGGCGGCCAAAGGCTCCTGGATGGGCTGTGGACACTGCGAACAGTTGCTCCAGGCAGTGGGCAGGGGATTCCAGGCGGGTCCTGGCCCAGAATAAACCCTGGTTCATCTGAGGGTCAGCCCAGAGACCGTGTGTGGATGATCGGCCTGGCGGGAGATCTGGGAGTGACGCTGGGTCGGCTGTCTAGTTTTACAGCCGGGGACACGGGCCAAGGCCACCGGGCAGCCTGGGGTGGCCAGCAGGTGGGTCCGGGGCCGGCAGCTCTGGGCCCCGTGTGGGTTCTCAGGGCTCAAGGAGAAGCCTGAGGGCTGGGGCGGGGGCGCTTTGGAAGCAGCCACTCCCTGTGCGGAGCAGGAGGGCTGGCTTCTGGCGGGAGAGCATTCTCGGTGTGAGAGTTTGTGTTAGTGGCTGGGGGGTTGCTGAGAGTCTATAAAATGCTCCCCAAAACAAACAACTAAACACCTCGCGTCCTGCAACTCAATGGCAGAGGCCACTCAGAGAAAACAAGCTGCTGCCCATCCTCCCTCCCTCCCTCTGCTCCTCACCCCACCCCCCCCAACCCCCGCCAGGCTCACAGCCTGCTGGCCTCCCTTCTCCGCATGTGGGCAGATCATAGCAAGCCTTGCTAGTTGTTAATTTTTAAAAAGAAAAATGGAATTCAGATTTGTGTTTCCTATCAAAGTTGATATCTTCCTAAGGAAGGAAGGCACCCTCCCGCTGGCCCCACTGGTTGGGGCGGAAGAAGGCGGCCCCTCTGTGGGTGCAGCCAGGCCTTCTCGTGGAGGCCCAGAGGGGCGCCCTCAGCCACGGAGCCTGCGCGTGCCAGCCGTCGCATCTCGCAGTGCCCAGGGTTGTGGGAGTCTAGGAGCTTTGGTGCCTGGAGGGGTGCGTTGGTGTGCATGTGTGTGTGCCTCGTGCTCTGACCTGTGCGTGTGCCTGCGTGCCCCGTCCACACCACTCCCGTCTATGCTCTCTCCCTCTCCCGCGGGGGCAGAGGTCCCTCCGGTGCCCCAACTATAGCTCCCACTGCTGCCCTGTCCCACCCTCTGTTCTCTCTCCTCCCCCACCGCCCCCCACACTCTGCTCAGGCAGCCTTGGGCTCATGATTCGACAGCCGGGCCAGCTGCGTGGCCTCGGCCAGGGCGACCTTCGTGTGTTGGAGCCTTGCCGTGTCCTCTGTCTATAGAAGGTGATGCTAGGCCGGGCGCGGTGGCTCAAGCCTGTAATCCCAGCACTTTGGGAGGCCGAGACGGGCGGATCACGAGGTCAGGAGATCGAGACCATCCTGGCTAACACGGTGAAACCCCATCTCTACTAAAAATGCAAAAAAATTAGCCGGGCGTGGCGGCGAGCGCTTGTAGTCCCAGCTACTTGGGAGGCTGAGGCAGGAGAATGGCGTGAACCCGGGAGGCAGAGCTTGCAGTGAGCCGAGATCGCGCCACTGCACTCCAGCCTGGGCGACTGAGCGAGACTCCGTCTCAAAAAAAAAAAAAAAAAAGAAGGTGATGCTTAGGGAGCTTTCAGAGAACCAGTGAGACCCGTGCTGGCTGGCGCATCTCGGGTGCTCAGCACGTGGGCAGCACCCTCCCTGGCTGTGTTCATGGGGGCAACTGGGCACTGGGCATGGAAAGGAAAGCGTGGTAGGGAGGGACCTCCTGGCTCTTTGCAGCTGAGACCCGTCAGGGACGCAGCCCTAGGGATCTGGCTGGGCCTGTGGGCTGCAGAGGCTCAGGAGGGAGGGAAGGGGCATGGTGAGGGCACCTTGGGCGTCGAGTCTCGGAGGCAGTGCAGGAAGCATCTCCTTACTTGTGGCGGGCAGTGGGCGGGCTGACCTCTGGGCCTTGTGTTCACTGGCTGAGTGTGCTTCTGTGTGCCCTGACTCCATGGCCGCCCCCGTCACTGTCCCTGACCCGTCAGCCGGGTTTTCCGGGCAGCCCTGTGGCTGGTGGCCTAGGGGCCGCCCTGTGAGGGGCTGGCACTGGGAGTGGGGACCTGGCCAGTCTTGCTCAACCTTTGGGGATGGAGCCCCAAGCTCGCTGCATCCGTGCTGGGTACTGAGGTCACCCATTCTCACCCTCTCCATGCTCTGTGTTCATTTCTGGGGGCCTCTGGCAGTGTTGGGGTTACTGGTCTCGGCCAGCCCCAGGGGTGTTGGATCCTTGATGGCGAGCTGGCTGCCCTCCCTCGGCCACGTGCTGTCCCACATGGCGTTGTCCCCATCACTGCCTGACCAAGGGCAGGTGGCCAGGAGCATGCGAGGCCCGGAGCATGGGGGGGGGCCCCCCAGTGTCCAGCACAGTTGTGGGGCTGGGCCCTCCTTAGAACTCAACCCTGCGTGTGCTGGCATCATCGCTCGGGAAGGCACGTGTGTCCTTCCTGCACAGCTGGGTGAAGTCTCCGTGCGTGTGTGCCCTGCAGCCGGCACTCCCACACCCCCGGCTCCTGCAACCCCTCGGAGGTGACCGCCGTCCCAGCTTCCCTCTCCGGGACTACTTCTGTCTCTTCTTGGCCTTTGTGAAAACAGAGGTCAGTTTGGATGTGGGGGTCAGGGAGGAGCACTCTACTCTTGCAGAGATTTAACATTTTTATTCCAGCCTCCAGCTTTGGCCCGATTTTCACCGTCTGTGTGTGCATTTTGATCTGTCACATTCTCCTGTTCTGCACATCGGCTTCTGTCCCCAGGAAGCCATCTTGCCGCCCCCCCCCCCCGCAACCTCCATCAGAGCCAGTATGGGGGACATTTCGTGAGCTGATGGGGTACTGAGTGGGGACCCTCCTGCTCTGCCCCCCTTGGAGGGGCTATGAGAGTTCAGGTGTGTGGCGGAAGGGCCCAGCTGGGGCAGGTGATGGGCAGCTCAGCATTGGCCGATCCCAGGCCTGTCCCTGAGAATCCAGGTGTGTGCGGAAGGGAACTGGGGCAGGTGATGGGCAGCTCAGCGTTGGCCAACCTGAGAATCCAGGTGTGTGTGGAAGGGCGCTGGGGCAGGCCTGGCCCTCGTCCTGTCCTCCTGGAGTAGTGGCCGTGGGGGTGGATGGTGGTGCCCTGGGTGGTGAGCAGGTTTCACGGTGACTGTGGCTGGGAACGAGGAGCCAGCTCAGCAGGAAGCTGGCAGCCACCCAGGGTTCTGGGCAGGGCTGGGGCAGAGGGTACAGGCAAGGCACAGAGCTCTGGGGGTGCCAGGCCACCCTGGCTGCTTCCTGGGAGATGAGTTCCTGGCTGGATGCTGTCATCCTAGGCAGATAGGCGAGTTCTCCGTCGGCCAGGTCGGCGTTGGGGAGCCAGGCCAGTGCCAGTGTTGCTGCCGTCACCTGAAGGTGTGTGTACCGGCCAGCGCCTGTGCGTGGGGTCCTTACCACTGTGCGGTGTAACCCTTGCCACCCAAGAGAGCTGTGGCCATCTGCATCCAGAACGCAGATGGTGAGCAGAGCCGGCCTGGTCCCAAAGGGTCCCGTGGCCTGGAGGCGAATGTGGATGCCTTTTGGTTTATTTGCTTAGAGGCAGGCTCCTGGGTGCTGAGGGAACAGGCTCTGGCCCCTGTCACCTGTCCCAAGGAGCAGTGCCTGGGGCACGTAACGAAGTGGTGGCCCTCCTTGCCCCTGCCAGCCTCAGGACTGTGGCCATTAGGCTGGGTGGGCCGCTCAGAGTCACAGGAGGGGTGGGTAGGGAGTGCTGACCCCGGGCAGCGGGTGCCATCCAGTTGCTTCCAAAGGCAGCCTGGAGTTGGGGTTTGCCGAGGGAGCAGACCCCAGGCTGTGAAGCACCCCAGCCTTGCAGGGGTGCCTGCAGGAGTCCAGGCAGCCTCGGGAGCGGCCTCTGGAGCCTGGAGGGCAGGAGCCAGGCCATCCTTGGCTGTGAGTTTGTTTCGTTTCCTCAAGTCAGATTGTCCTGCTTCATCCTGTGCCTGGAAGAGAGGTCCTGCCGCTGTCCGCGGGTGGGGACACACGTCTCTTGCCTTCCCTCCTTGTGGGTGGGGGTGGACCTCAGCCGCACCCATTTGTCAGTCAGCAAACGCAACTCCTGCTGGGTCACCTGCCTACCAGCTGAGCTCCTGGATGCAGCCCAGTCTGTGGGGCCCACCCGGCTCCTCCAGCCCTATAGCTCATCCCCACCACACCTCCTCTGCACAGCAGGACCCGGAATTATGCTGTTCTCGGTTGGACCTGCTTGTCCGTGCTTAGCTGGGCCTTTCCTGACCCCTGTGGGCTCCCCAAGGGCGGGGCTCGGGCCTGCCCCGTCAGCAACAGCTGTTGCCAAGGGCACAGATGCCCTGTGCATGAGGTGGAGATGAAGGAGGGCCAGGAGCTCCGTGACAGACAGTGGGAGGGGAGGCTGTCTGTCCTGTGGTGAGCTGCTTCTGGGGCACCCTGAGACAGGGTCTCCCTTCACTTCCTGGCCATCCAAAGCATCTGTGTCTGTGTCCAGGAAGTTGAGGAGGGCCCCTGGGACTGAGTCGCTGCCCATCACTGACCGTCTGTGGCGGGCACTGCCAGTGGCCGTGGCCCAGGGTTTTGGTGGGTCTCCTTCATCAGGGGCTTGCTCCAGGCCTTAGACAATGCTCCTATGCTCCCTGACAGCCGCAGGGTCTCATGCTCCTGCTCCAGACCGTCTCTGCCACCCCGCTCCCTGCGGTCCTGGGAGGTAGCAGGACAGCCGCAGCGTACAGACGAGAAGACCTTTGGCCCAGCCTGGGCGGATGCGTGGGTCCAACTCAGCCCCTCTGTGCCTGTGGTCTGTAGGGACCTGGACCCAGCTGCCCCTAAGGATGGAGCTCAGCTTTCCCCAGCTCCAACCCTGGGGCCTTGTGTGGGAGGGGCAGTGGCCCTGGGATCTGGCCGTGGTGGCTCCAGCCCCCTCTCCAGTACAGCAGAGCCTGGAAGCATGCTGGTCTCTCCGTTGGAGACTCAGGCCTTCCAGCCTGCTTCCCCTGGAGGGCGGGAAGGCCTTGGGGCTGTCAGAGCTTCAGGATTAGGGACTCCAGCACAGCAGGGGCTGCCTTTTCTATGCTCCCTGCCTGAGCACAACCTTCCTGCCCTCTCCCCTGCAGCCCCTCTGTTGCTGTGGTCGGTCATGCCACCCGAGGGCCCAGTGTGGCCTTGGCACTACCACCGTCCACCAGCGGCAAGTCTGGGCAGGTGCGTGTGTTGGGGGTGGCCGTCCGCGGGGTAGGCCGGAGGTGGCGTGCCGGCCCTGTGAGTCACACCGATCCCAGGAGGGGAGCGGGGGTGGCCAGGGCACTGTGAGCTGGTGTGCTGAGGCTGGCCTGCCCATGGCTTGGCCTGGGGGCAGGGGTGGGGTGGGGTCCTGCCTGGGTTCTCCTGGAGAACCTGGGTCAGGAGCCGGGAGCCAGATCAGGGCTGGGGGCTTTGCGTGGGGTCGGATGGGGGCTGGGGAGGCCGTGAGAAGGGAGGAGGCTCCCATGAGCCAGTGGTTGTAAGGAGCAAATACCGCCTCGTAGGTGGGCGGCCCCCCTGGGAGGAGGCTGCAGGCCGGGAGGTAGACAGGACGGGCCCCTCCGTGTGATGGTTGGGGTGTCCGGGGACGGTACCTGGGAAGGGCTGGTGAGCCAGTGCCGTGGGGTCCCTGCTGTCTGTGGCTGCCTTTGTGGCCAGGCCTTGGCCCTCCTGTTGCTGCCCCACGACACCTGGCTATGGGTTGTCCCAGCTCTTAGGCCAGGTGGGGAGTGAAGCTGGCCACCGAGCCTCATGGAGCACCTTTGCAGTTCCCTGGCACCCAGGTCTGGCCCAGGTGTGAGGCCAGAGGAAAGGCCTCCTCCAGAATCCAGGGCTGCCCGTCCTGAGGTCAGGGGCTTTGAGCTGTCGGCACCTCGCACCTCATACCCGTGGCCGGATCCCCCACTGTCTGTCTGCAGTAGAGACAGCAGAGCCCCTGGGAACCCCTCCCAGCAGCTGAGGGTTCAGGAGGTGCCTCTCACTACACCGGGGAAATGTGGCCCCAGGGGGTAGGAGGTGCAGGACCCCGTCAGACAGAGACCGAGTCTGAACCTGGAGAGGCCTCGGGCCAGCTCCGTGATCCAGACAAGGGGTTTTCCTTCTCTGAGCCGCCGCTGCTGCTGTCAGAGCCTGCAGTGGGCACTGATTTGAAGAAGGACAGACATGGGCTGGGAAGGTTGAGGGAGGCCCTGGAGAGGGGGACCCTGGGGAGGGAGATCTTGGAGCTGCAGAGGCTTTGAAGAGGCAGGGGTGTGGGAGTGTGCAGCCAAGGTGCCCAGCCTGGGATGGGTCCTGGGTCCAGGGGTGTGGCTGGTCTCACCTGCTGGTAGAGCCCTGTCCGGAGGAGTTGAGCTCAGACCTTAGCACTGACAGCGCTGGGGCAGAGTGCTGAGAGGGGCTCTCTCAGGGCTGTCTCTCAGGGCTGGGCCCTGTTGGATCTTCTAACTGTCTGAGCAGGAGAGGGAAGGCTTCCTGGAGGAGGTGTCCCTGGCAGGAAGATGCAGAGGGAATAACCGTATGTGCTGTAAGGGCCAGGCCAGGGGCTGAGAGGGGCTGGTGGGAGACGGTGGGGGCTGGGTGGGGCAGGACACCATGGTCTGTATGGTGCCCGCCCTTCTTCCTCCTCCGTGGCCACAAGGCCCCTGTGGTAGAGAGGGTGGCGCTGGCCTTGAGGGATCTGGCCGGCAGGTAGGTAGGCAAGTGAATGACCGAGTTCCTCAGGTGGATTTGGGGGTGGGGCCTCCTGGCTCTGCCTGTTTTCTTCAGCGGCCCTGGTTAGGGCTTTGAAGGGCTTCACTGCAGATTAGCCCGACCTTCCCGGGGTGCTCAGCAGGGTGTGCCACAAGGTGCTCCCTCGTAAAGTGGCCACAAGGTGCCTTCGGTGTGTGGGGCCCATAGGACAAGTTGGATGCAGCCTCCCGGTGGGGGCTGCTCAGATGAAAACCGTACCTGTGGGCAGGTGAAGCCACCGCCTCCTCGGTGTAGCAGTCAGCGGGGTCCTCCCCACGTCCCCTCCTCTCCCTCTGTCCCTGGACCCAGGAGTTTGGGAGAGGCCAGTAGGCAAGCTGGGCACTTTGCTCTGTAATGACCCTCCACCCCCACCAAGATGCACACAAGCCCTGCCAGGATGTGGGGGGCAGGGCAGCGGGCTGAGCCAAGGTGTAGCTGCTGGGAGATAGTGTTCCCCGCCCTCTGGGCTGGCATCTGCCTCCCGACCTGCTGCTGCCCCTGCCTGCGCGCTCGCCGCTGGCTGCATGTGGGGAGGAAGGAAGAGGTTTGGGTGGTGTATGTGTGTGTGCGTGCTTTTGCTTGGGCTCAGAGGGCTCTGGCTGGAACCCAAGCTCTGGCCTCCAGCACCTTGGCTGGAAGGAGTGAGACCTGGAGAGACAGTGGGGGCTGCAGTGGCGCTCCCTGGGGGCCAGCTGGGTGCTGAGGAGACCGGAGCTGGGGGCTGGGGCAGGCCCAGGGCATCTGGTGGGAAGCCCTGCCCTTGCTGCCTGTCCTGTGGAAAAGCCCCTGGCTGCTGTCTTGGCTTTGCTGGACTGGCAGAGTGGGCCAGAGGCTGGGGACTGGACACCATGGGCCCCTGTGCACTGATGGAACAGTAGGTGTGTGAGATTCACAGGGTGCTGGGGTGTGAATTCACGAGGGCGGGGCCTTTTGGGTTATGAGTCAACCCCCTCCAGTTATCCAGGGTGAGGTGCTGAGGCCTGGGTGGGCGGTGTGAGGGTGGGCTGGTAACTGTGTAACCGCCGGCTCTCTGGGAGACCCTGGTCTGTAGCGTGGCCCTCTCTGAACTGGGAAGACATGGGCGTGAGAACTGTGGCTGGGGAGGCCCTGCCCACCTGAGGGCAGCGTTCAGCCAGTGTGGACTCTGCCCCGGTGCTAGGCGCAGAGTTCTTGGACAGGCCGAATGCAGGCGTACCTTTGGGCTGTCTGGACAGGGCCTGGTTAGCGAGACCGTGGCTGAGGGGCTCAGAAGGGGCTGCAGTGGGACTGGAGCCCCCTGGCCGTGCCCCAGGGGCAGGCCCTGAGCTGCTGGGATCTCATGCCGTGGGTGGCTGGGCAGATGTGGCTGTGTGTGTGCACAGAGGTGGGGAAGAACAGGGTGGACCCATCTAAGCCCTTGTCCTGCCAGAGGCTTGCCTGGTGTCAGCACGCACGGGTGGGCTGTGAGGGACTGAGAGCCCGGGCTGCTTCACCCCAGAAGGGCTTGCTGTGGGCATCTTTCTCTCACTGGTGAGCCACGTCAGGGTGAGGCAGGATGGAGGTGAGGCTGTCTTGTGTGGCCTGAGCGGGTGTGGCGGGCTGGGAGCCTGCTGCAGGTCAGGATGTGTCCGGGGACCAGCACCAGACCTGCCGAGGTGGGAGGTCAGTCTCTGCTGGCTCTGTGAGGGGCCCTGCAGTCTCGGACCTTGCCTGTCCCCTCTGGGGCTGAGGTCAACCCTGGGACATGGCTGGGACGGAGACATGGACCCTCATTCCGAGTCTCATGAGACCGCACCGCTTCGTTGTCAGTGAGGCTTGTTGGGCATAAATGAAGCACATCGATGGGGTGAGGGCTGGAGGTTCCCATGGGGGGCCTCGCACCCCCCACTCCCCTCCCTACTCTGGGAACCAGGCCCTCAGGCAGCTGGTGAGGATCTGGGGGTCACAGCTGAGGTGGCAGTTGGCGTGGTGGCACGGTGTGCCTCTTGGGAATAAAGCTTCGACCTGGGCTGCGTGAGGACAGATGGGTGGGCTGTGACCCTCGCTCCAGGCACCATCCCCTCGTCCGTCCGTCGGACGAGCTTGTCCAGGTTCCAGGCCCTGAACCAGATGAGCAGAGAGCTGGAAAGTTCAGAGGAGGGAGGAGGGATCCCGGCCAACACCCAGGAGACTGAGGGACCGTCTGGCCCGGGTCTTGATGAAACCAGGCCTTGGGGGTTGTTTGTGTTGTTATTATGAGACTGGCATGTGCCTGTTGTACAGACACCAGCTCAACAAAAGCCTGTCTTCTCCTCACTAGAGCTGGGAGTCCCGGACCCTCCACACTGTCACCCTGGTGGGGGGAGTCCCGGACCCTCCACACTGTCACCCCTAGTGTGGGAGTCCCGGACCCTCCACACTGTCACCCCTAGTGTGGGAGTCCCAGACCCTCCACACTGTCACCCTTGAGGGGGAGTCCCGGACCCTCCACACTGTCACCCCAGAGGGGTGTGCTGGACCCTCCACACTGTCACTCCGGCGGGGAGTCCTGGACCCTCCTCAGTGTCACCTCGGGGACCTCCCTCATCGCATTTGAACTCCAAACCAGGCAGACACTCATGGTTCCCTGCTGCACGTGGCTTGGGCTGGCAGTGCAGGGGAACGCGAACTGTGCTGGGGTCCCCAGTGACTGAGGTTGGAATCAGGAGATGTGGCAGCAGTGGAGACACCAGCAAGCTGGGGACAGCCCAAAGCTAGGGAGGCTTGGGAGTTTAGTGGGTTCTGCAGAGCGTGGGCTTTTGTGGTGGGTGAGACCCAGGAGGGAAGAGACCTGCCCTGGGCCCCTCAGCTGGCGGAGCTGTGGGTGCAGAGAGAGCGGCTGCGTGGGCCCATGCAGGGCGTGCTGTGGGGCAGGGGCCAGAGCTGGAGGAAGAGGCCGAGGTGGGGCTGTACTGGGCTGGCTGTCACCCGGTCAGCCTGGGGTCGATGGTTCTCTGGCCCTTTTCTGTCTTCTAGGAGGAAAGGAGCTCTCTGTGTCCCACCTGCCGCCTTGACGCTGATGCCTTGGGGTTTTGGGGGCAGTGGTTTTCCTTGTGCTCAGGCGGGGCAGTGCCGTCCTGTGGTTCAGGGCCAGCCTGGCCTCCAGCCCTGAGCACCGCCTGCAGAAAAGTTTCAGAC
The DNA here is from genome assembly GCF_000951035.1 of Colobus angolensis palliatus. NCBI lineage: Eukaryota > Metazoa > Chordata > Mammalia > Primates > Cercopithecidae > Colobus > Colobus angolensis. The sequence goes on along the minus strand of NW_012122931.1, from coordinate 75,180 downwards.
GGGCGTGAGCGTGTGGGGGCGCTATCACGGGAGAATTCTGGTTCCCCTCCAGCCCTGCGTGACATCTTGGCGGCCTGTCCCCAGCACTGGTGGGGCAGGCAGGAAGCTCCTGGCCTGGGATGGGCACAGACGGGGCGTGGGCTGTGAGTCCCTGCGGCTCAGAGCTACCCCTGCACAGCCTTCCTTGGGGCCTGGTTCCCGGGCCATGGCCTCTGCAGCCTGGGCAGGGCAACCTACTGTGGGCAGAGCTGGTTGGGTCTCAGGCCCTCTGGGTGGGTGGGAACTGAGGACCCCCACTAGCATGCCAGGGGCTGGCAGGGCTGAAAGCTGCGTGTCCACACCCCCACACTCACTACCGGCGTTGGGCTTGGCCATTGGCTGATGGGCCACAAAAGGCGTTCTGTGCCCTGGAAGAAAGCCCTCGTTGTGTGGCTGGAGGGAGGCTGGGAGCCGTGGAGGCCCCTTTCCTGCCCCCGTGCTTCCTCAAGCCCCCCAAGGCGGGTTCCATCCAGAGCTGCTCAGGCGCTGCCTCACCAGTATCCGAGGCTCTGCTCCATGCCGGCCCCTGCCCTGCCAGGCCTGACTCCTGGCCTGTTTCCTGGACTCAGGCCTCCGCGTCCCCCACGTCCCCCACAGGACACACCCCCTAGGACCCATGTGCTGGCCTCTCCGGGGCTCCCTGTTCAGTGTGACCCTTGCTGGGAGCAGGTGGGGATGTCATGGTGGGGACGTGAGGGCCTGGGCGAGCGGTGGTGGCCCCCAAACATTGCCTGGGCTTCTTTCAGGCCACCACTCCAGGCCAGGACAAGTACAGGCACCCCGTGTCCGGTTATCCACACTCCTGCATGCCGGCTGGCACCGTGCACCCCAGCACGCAGCTGGGGAATGGGCTCAGCCAGGTCACCTGATCTGCCTGCAGTGGGCAGCTGGCTTGGTGGAGCCGGATTTGAACTTGGGGCTGCCCAACGTCCGGGCCTTGCCCTTGTCCTGCCCCGGCCCCTGCTGGGTGGCAGACCATCTGCTGCACCAGCTGCGGGCGTGACGATCGTGTCTCGGATTGAGGAAATGAGGCCGGGGTCCTTGTCCTCTTCCAAGAAGCTCTTGGCTTTGGCCAATGGCAGCCGCCTGTGGTCACAGGTGTCTGGTTGAGGGTGGGGGACCGGGCGGCTCTGGGAAAGGGGAACTGGGCTGCCAGGCCAGCATGAGCACCACTTGCTTGCAACCAGCTCCAGGCTGCCTGGAAGAGACTCCAGCTCGGCTCAGCCGCCTCCCTCAGGCCCCTTCCTGCCCACCCAGCCGCCGCACTGCATCGCCCGAGGCTGTGGGACCCTGAGCCCCCCGGCTGGTGGCTGATGGGGCCGCCCCTGTGGTGGGACCTGTCACCTGCTCTCGCCATGAGGCTGCACCTTCTCGCCTCTCTCTCGGGCAGTGGCCTGGCCTGGCGGGCACGGGACCGCAGGTGGCTGGCAGGTGAGGGCCAGGTTTGGTGGCCATTCCATGTGGCCTGGGAGGGTGCCTGTGTCTTGCCTTTGGAGTGTGAGACTCATGGCGGGTCTGCTGGGGCTGTGGGGGAGAGGATCTGGGGTCCCCAGGTGGGGAGAGGCTGGGGAGGTGTGGGGGCCAGGTCTGCGACATCCCGCTCCATGGAGTATGCGTGTGGCCTGGTCACGGCTGCTCCGTACGTGGCCGTGCTGAGGGTGTCTTGGGAGCATTCTGATTCTCCCAGGCTGCCGCTGTCAGCAACAGATGAGCAAACTGAGGCTGGCCCTGTCCTGCAGCCCGAGGCCAGGACCACTGGGTTCCCTGGTCTCCCCTGGGTGTCTGGGCCTGAGGACTCCTTTCAGGCCACTTTGTTCCAGAGGAAAGACCCGGACTCGGGGCTCTGGACAAGGGTGGGAGCGTGGGTGGTTCTCCTCCCTCTCCTTACCTTGAGGCTCTGTGGAGGACCCCTTGGGGTCTGCCCCACTCCCATTTTACAGATGAGGAAACTGAGGCTGGGTGGTGGCAGGGACTTGTGTAGCCGGAGGGGTGCAGTAGACCTGACTCTGTTCTCCTGAGCCCAGCATTGGGACACTGTGCCAGAGAGCAGCAGGGAGGTTAAGCGACCAGACTGGGGGTAAACGGTCAGCCTCCGCTTGCCCTGGGCCGCTGCTGTGGCTGTGGTGTGGGGTGGCTGAGAGGGGAGAAGTAGGGGCAGCCGTTCTATGCAGGGAGTGAGGGGGCTGAGTCGGAGGGTCCCCACACCCATCCTGCTGATGGAGGCCAGAGCCGGCTCCCGGCTGCTCAGCCCTGCCCGGCCCTGGCTCACGTCCCGTTTCTTTTTCATGGCAAGGAGGTCTGTTAATTGGCATGCACAGAGTGCCAGGGCCCATGTGGAGTGCTCATGTGTCTTCACAGACGTCCCTAGAAGGATGCGCTCTCGGCGCCCACGGTACAGGAAGACAGGCTCAGTGCCGTGGAGAAACTCTCCCAAGACCATGGGGAGCCTCGGGGGGGACTCAGACCGGATCGGTCTGGCCAGGGTGCAAGCCTGGACCATCTCGATTTTCGCAGGCGTTTTAAAAGTCCTTTCGCAATTTGTAAATATTTAGCCCAGCCTTCCTCAGCACTGCATGGGCATTGATGGATGCCAGGTGAGGCTGTGCCGGGCAGTCTCTAGGAGCTGCTTGGTTTTGGAGCGGACACCTGAAATAGAACACAGTGCACCTGGGGACCCCGCAGTCCTTGACCAGGGCCACCTGCCTTGCGGAGCCGTCCACGAGCGTTTCCCTCATTTTGTGCTGTCAGTAAGCAGCAGGTGTGCGGCCTGCCTGCCCCGCACAGTCGTCGCGGCGCCAGCCCTGACTTACTGGTGACCATGAGCCTGTCCTGGGCTTCTCTGGGCTCAGTGTCTCCCCTTTTCCCCCAAGCACCTGCCTCGCTTGGGCTGTCTGGGGTGATGGTGAAGACGCCTTCCCAGCCTGACTCTGTGAGCCCAAGGTTTTTTGAAAGCCCCAGCCTCTTGCAGCAAAGAACTAACTCTGATTTCTGTTTCGGAGGTGACATTGGGGAGTCTGAATTCAGATCCCTTTGGCGACTCTTTCTGGAGGGCAGGAAGCGCTTATAGGACTCTTATCTCTGCGCCCCGTGGTGACCACAGAGAGGCCTCTTCAGCTCTTGGCTTTAGTGTACTCATCTGTAAAGTGGGCGCAGAAAGGATTTTCCAGGTCAGCTTTCTTGATGTGACAGGAGGTTTGAATTTGTATTACGTTACTTTTCTGCAGAAAACGTCCTAGGCTGTTAGACTGTGTGCGCCTCACTCAGGGGTCCCGGGCTGCTAGACTGCGTGCGCCTCAGTCAGGGGTCCCGGGCTGTTAGACTGCGTGCGCCTCACTCAGGGGTCCCGGGCTGTTAGACTGCGTGCGCCTCACTCAGGGGTCCCGGGCTGTTAGACTGCGTGCGCCTCACTCAGGGGTCCCGGGCTGCTAGACTGTGTGCGCCTCAGTCAGGGCTGGGGATGTCTTCGATGTTCTCAGCTAGAAGCAGTGTGTGCGCGCGCACTTGCGTGCACAGGCACATGTGTTGGGGTCACTGCGGGCATCTGGTGGCTGGGCCAGGCACTCTCAGCATCTCCCGAAGCACGCTTACTGTCTCTCCTGGCGATGACTTGGGATGTTGTTCCGGTCGTGTGCAGGAGTGGGACCCAGGGCCTGTTGTATTTTTGGCTGCTGGACTTTGATTCGTACCCCTTTCCCCATGGCCTCGTGGTGATGGTGCTTTCTCCCACGGTTACCTCTGTCTGACTGCTTATCCTCTGGGGAGTCATCTAAAGCATCAGCTTAGTGTTGGGTGTGCAGCTGAGTGAAAGGCCCTGAGCAGGAGCCTCTCCTGTGAGTCGGGCGCGGAGAGGTTTTAGCTTCTGGAGTTGGTGGCCGCCATTCTGGGCGCGTCGGGCTTTCCCGGCCCCTTTCCCTGGTCTTCCTGCACCTGGGTGAGGAGGGGAGTCATCCTTCGCTGTCCTTCCTCTGCCCCCTCCTCCTCATGAGCCAGGTGACAGCCGGGTGCCCTGGGGCAGATGCTGAGGGTCTCCAGATGTCTGGAGGCTGTGCGCTCTCTGGAGGGATGGAGCCCCCTCCCTGCTTGGCGGGGGCTGCTGGACGGACTGTGTGGGGGTCAGAAGCCCTGGAAGGCGCATTTCTGGCTCCCCTTCTTCCTGCTGGATGCCCCAGAGGGCTGAGACCCGGTGACCTGCTTCCTCCAGGGTGGCCTCAGGCCTGTGTCCTCTCTACCCCATCCCCTAAGCTGGGTCTTCTCACCTCCCTGCCAAGCTCTGGTCCTCCAAGGAGGGATTTGGTCTCCTGGGTCCTCCTCGGAGAGTCATGTCTGCCACCTGGCCCGTCCTGTCATGGATGCCCCCAGCTCGTTCCCGTCCCCTGCGCCTCTGGATGGCACAGAGTGCACGTTGTTTCCATTGCACAGAACCTGTTTTCCCGGATTTGTCAGGAGGGGAGAAAATGGTGGAAATGCAGTTTTGTTGGGTTTCCCGCACATGTGGACGCTGACTTTGGTCACCCCCTGGGGGCTGCTCGTGGGATTCAGAGAAGTGGAGGTTGGTGAGGCCAAGCAGGCTGGGAAGGGTGCTGGACAGGGACAGCAGAGGGCCGGCCCCAGGGGGTTAGGGGGCCAGGGCTTGGGTGCCTCTGTCCTGGGCCGGGGGCTTTGGACTTTGGGGATATAATGGGGAGCCCTGGGACAGCAGAGGGCTAGCCCCAGAGGGCTAGGGGGGCCAGGGCTTGGGTGCCTCTGTCCTAGGCCTGGGGCTTTGGATTTTGGGGGTGTAATAAGGAGCCCTGGGAAGTTCTGGTGGTGACAGAGTGGACATTCTGCCAAGTGACCAGCGGAGGAGACAGTGGTTGAGAGGGTGTGCTGAGCTGGCCTTAGCCTGGCCTGGGCTAGGTCTGGACTTGGCCGTATCTGACTCTGCCTGTACAGGGGCTGGCGGACATTCCTGTGGGAGACACTCTGTGGATGGAGTCACCCGGAGTCTGGAGAGAGACTCCATAGCTGCCGCTGACCTGTCCATCCCTCCCCTTCCTTCCAAGGCCCCTGGCGGCTGCTGGCTAGGCTCGGAGTTGCTGTGCACGCTGGCTGCAGCCCCGTCTCGGGTTCTTAGGGCTGGGCGCTGAGGAGCAGAGATGCTGCCTGCCACCTGTTCACCCTCACGTCCGCAGGCCAGTGGCTCGTCCCCTCCTGCTGCCACGGTACCCTGACACGTGCCGATTGGTGTGACTGGGAGGGGATGCAGTGAGGCCTTGGGTCAGAGCCTTGGTGAGGATGGGGGTGGCCGTCCTGGGGGCAGTGGGCTGGGGCCTGTGCTTGCCTGGATGCCCCAGAAGGATTTCCTCTCAGCCTCCTGGGTTAGCATCTCCTTGGTGCAGGGTGGAGCCCACTCCCCTCTCCCTGGGCTTAAGGGAAGGGGAGGGGGCGTCTGGCACACAGTGGGTAGGGGCCCGGGCCCCCCTAGAAGTGACCAAGTTCAGACCTAGTCCAGGCCAGGCTAAAGCCAGCTCAGCACACCCTCCTCTCCGTTGCCGTCCCCTCCACGGGTCACTTGGCAGGATGTCCACTCTGTCACTGCCAGAAGTTCCCAGGGCTCCCCATTACACTCTCAAAGTCCAAAGCCCCTAGCCTGGGACAGTGGGTGGGGGGCCAGGCCCTTCACAGCAGGCACGGCAGCCAGGAGGGAGGTTTCTGAGGCTCAGCCTGTGGCATCCGTGGCCACGGGCTGGTTTGTCTCGCCCAGAGTGGTGACGAGCCTGACCCGGGCCCTCAGCAAGTTTCTGTGGGGCAGGAGGGACGTGCTGAGGCTGAACTTGGAAGAGGCAAGTCTGGGTGCAGTTGAGCCTCTGGGCTGATGTGGGTGAGCTCCGCCACAGCCCTGGCCCTGGGGGTGGCAGAGGCAGGGAGGGCGCCCATGCCAGGGCTGTGATGGGGGAAGTCCTGCTTAGCGGTCTGACGTCCTATTCTCGGTCTGTCTCATGGGTGAGGCCCTGTCCCCAGTCTGCAGATGCCCCGCCAGTTGGGTCCCTGCACATGACAGGCACCCAGCTAGGGTGTGTGGGTGGCGAGCCTCTTCTGTGGGGGGATGCGGTGTGCTAGGGTGGGCCTGGGCTTACGGCGTGGGTGTGGAGGGGGTTCTTGGAAAATCGGGACCAGCCGGAGAGGGCCCCCACTGCCAGCCTTGGGTGCTGAGCAGGTTCTGTGTCCTTTGGGGACTCCCTGCCTGGACTCTGTCCACCGCGAGGCCCCAGCAGCTGTGCCCTGCCTGCTCTAACCACATCTGCAAGTGGTGCTGCTCCACCAGCCATGGGAGGACCGGGGACGTCCCCCAGAGAGGCCGGCCCCACACCAGGCCCCAGGACCTGACTGGGGGAACATCCTCTGCCTTGATCTTTCCAGAGTCCCCGACGGAACCATCGTGTCGGCCTCCTGCGTGGAGCTGGCCACGCTCCACCACGGGTGGGACCTGAGGGTCTGCAGGTGTGTTTCTGAGCCAAGTGGCCGTGCACCTGAGGGTGGAGAGCCGCCCTGAGGGTGGAAAGCCTGGCCGTTCCACGACAGAGCTGCTGGCGGCGGTGGTGGGGCCTCTGAGCCACCAAGAGCCACATGGCTCAAAATGAAACAAGAATGATTTATTTTCCTGTTGAAGGGAAACTACCCCCAGGAGCCCACAGGCTGGGGGCCCCCTCGCCGCACAGGCGGGCTGTGGGGCAGGCGGGGTTTCTCCAGGAATTCCCCTGCTTCCCACTCACCCTCCTCGAAGGTCTGGCCCTGTGGAGGTGCTAGACACAGTTCAGGGGTACGGCCTGGAAGGGAGGCTGCGGTGCCCAGGAGCCCCTGCCTGGCCCTGGAGAGGTGAGCGTCCTGCCAAGTCCCCGGGCTGGTGCCTGTCCTCCAAGGTGGGCGTCATTGCTGGAACTCTCAGGGCTCATGGGCGTCTGCTGTGTCTGGCCACCCTGGTGGTCGAGGGGTGGCCAAGGGGTGGACTGAGGCTTCAGAAGGCCAGGGCTCCAGGCCTTGGCCCGGCAGCTCTTGTTCCGGGCTTGGAAGCATCTTGCCTCCTTGAGCCCCGGTTCCTCCCCTGCAGGACAGGCGCAGGAGAAGCTTCTCCCCATTGTCACACTTCTGTGAGCTGTGTAACGAAATGTTGGCCTGGCGTGCACCTGCAGTAGGTGTTTGCGCTGTGGGAGCTGTGGCCTACAGCAGCTCCTCTATCACCTGAGGGGGTCTGTGTGTTTGCAGGGGGCCGTGAGAGTCACCGGGCTTGGTGCAGTGGGCAGGGCAGGCACCGGTGTCAGAGCCTCCATTTTGCGGTGGGGGAGGGTGGGGAAGACGTCACACACAGGGGATTGGGGCTCCCGGCTTCCTGGTGGCCCCACGCCTTTGATCGTGCCCTTTCCGTGACTCCGCTTCCTCCCATGGGGACTCCGCCAGGACTGGGGCTTGACTCCCACCCTCCTAGCGTCTGCCCCGGGCAGCAGTCGGGTGGTCTGCTCACCATGCCTCACGGGGAATGGCCGTACAGGGGCACAGGTCAGCTTGCTGAGTGTCTCCGGCTTTGTGGCTGGAAAGCAGCTCTCAGGACTCTTCAGGGCCTCTTGGCATCTCTCTAGGTGGGTGGCCTCTGAGCCCGCCTCCTCCCTGTACCCTCACAGCAGGAGCTCCTTTTTGGGAACCAGTGGAGAGAGAGTGGCTGGACAGGCCTGGCCCTGGAGCTGGGCGATTTCCATCACGGCACTCCTCTGGCTTCCTCTTTGGCTCTGGCTGGTCCAAGCGCTCCTGACTTCTGGGTCCCTGGGATGGGTGGGTGACCCCGTTAATGAGGCTACATGTATTCTCGCTTACCCCAGCCATCTTTAGGCTGGGGGGGTGTGGGTGCTTCCAGGTAAAATCAGATGCCCTGTAGCTCTCCTAAAAGGGCCAGCCTCAGATTTGGGGTCCCTGGTCCTGGCCTCTGGGTTCGGGACTTCATTCTGGCCATGCGGGCTGCACCTTGGGGATGGGAGTCCCTTGAGGTTTGTGCCTGTCGGGTGGGTGCAGGAGTAGCAGCTGCGTTGGGAGCCCGGCCCTGGCCAGGCACTCTGGGATGGGGCTCTGAGTCCCACAGCTACTGGCCAGTCATTGCCAGCCTCTCAGCCCTCTGGGGACAGACCCTGCCTGCTTGTCCCTGTTAGGGGCCAGTTCTGCAGGTGATCACTTGGCTTCTCCTAAAAAAAAAGAAAAAACCCGCCCTGCCCTGGGAAGCCCTGGAGTCATGGGGAAGCGGGAAGTGACAGTAGGCAATTGGCATTTCCTGAGCCAGCGTCTGGGGCAATTGCACCAAGCACAGGGTGAGCCGGGCAGGGAGGGGTGCAGCCAGCTCTGCCGTCAGCCTGAAGCCATGGGCGGCCTGGGCGCCCTTCTCCCTGTAGCACTGGGGCACACACAGGGTGGTGAAGGGGGCATGACACAACCAGGAGGCTGGGTCACAGAGGACCAGGAGTCTGGCAAGGGTTTGGCCTGCACCTCCCAGCTGCCTGGCCCAGGTGTGCCCCCCTCATCCCCATCTGCCTCTAAGCTGTGAAGAATTTGGGAGGGGATGCAGCTCTGGGGCTGTTTCCCCTTCTGAACCATGGTGTTTCAGGCAGCCTGGCCCCAGATTAAGTGTGCCCCTTAGCGCCTGGGGCATCCCTGGACAGTGGCCACCATGGGCATCTGGCAGCCCCGCCAGCCTGGTGGGTGATCGCAGCAACAGCTGCAAGACTTGGGAAAGGTGGCTTGTGCATATTTGGTTGAATGTAGCTGGGCGTGGTGGGAGGCCTGTGGCCTCAGCTCCCATGGTGGGCTTCTCGGGGGAGTAGGCATGGCAGGGTGGGGTTCATGCAAAGACCCTGGCCCTCATGCTCCAGTTAGCGGGTGTCTTCATCTCTCAGCTCTGTCTCGAATGCTTCCTCGGTGCAGGCGCTGACTACTCATGGGGAGCCCCCTCCTGACCACCCTCTTCCTCCTGGGTGTGCTTTCCACTTCCCTCACTGTGGCTGGCTGCAGCTGTACCTGCCACCACCAGGTCTAACCTCAGCGCCCCTGGACTGTATGAATGGGCTGTGCAAGGGTGGCCATCAACCTGAGCACCACTTCCTGTTCTTCCTTCTGCCCCTGGTCAGTCCTCAACTTGCTCACTATGGTCAAGAGGACCCAAAACACCATCCCCTTGCTACTTTTGACAAAACTTGCCAACATCTCTGCCTTGGCTTCAGCTTGCCATCTGCACAGTGGAGCAGGGCAAGGGTTTGCTTAGCTGATAGTGATGGTGATGATGATGATGTAATGATGGTGTTGATGTTGATGATGGTGGTGGTGATGATGGTGATGATGGTGACGTTGATGGTAGTCATGGTGGTAATGATGGTGATGGTGGTGATGGTGATGGTGGTGATGGTGATGTTAATGTTGATGGTCATCATGGTATGATGGTAGTGGTGATGGTGGCAATTATGGTGATGGTGGTGATGTATATGGTGGTGGTAACGATGGTGATATCAATGTTGGTGATGGCGATGGTGGTGATGATGGTGGTGATGTATATGGTGGTGGTGATAGTGGTGATATTAATGTTGGTGATGGTGGTGATGATGGTGATGTTAGTATTGATGGTGGTGATGATGGTGTTGGTGGTGGTGATTATGGTGACTGTAGTGATGGCGGTGATGGTGATGTTGGTGACAATGATAGTGTTGATGTTGATGATGGTCATGGTAACTATAGTGATGGTGGTGGTGGTAATGGTGGTGATAATGATGACAGTGATGTTGGTGGTGATGATGGTGTTGATGTTGATGATGGTGTTGATGTTGATGCTGGTGATGATGGGAATGTTAATGTGTGTTGGTGATGATGGTAGTGGTGATGGTAGTGATGGTGGTGGTGATGATGGTGATGTATATGGTGATGGTGATGGTGGTGATATTAAAGTTGGTGATGGTGGTGATGATGGTGATGTTAGTATTGATGGTGATGATCATGGTGTTGATGTTGATGCTGGTGATGATGGTGATGTTAATGTTGGTGATGGCAGTGGTGATGATGGTGATGATGGTGATGGTGATCGTAGTGGTGGTGGTGGTGATGATGACGGTGATGATGGTGATCGTAGTGATGGTGGTGGCTATGATGACGGTGATGATGGTGACAGCGGTGATGTTGATGGCAGTGACAGTGCAGATGTGTCATTGCACACTTGCTGGATGCCTTCACAGACATCGCCCTAAGCTGAGTCTTATAGTTTTATAGATTATAAGACTATAGACTTACAGTCTTATAGACTATAAGTTTTATAATCAAGAGTGGTTTTCCTGCCGAGGCCCTTTGGGCCTTGATGGGGCTTGTCTCCATGAGGGTCCGCTGCCAGTGCCCTGGGAGTTTGAGGTCAGTCAAGACTGAAGGGTGTTAGGTTGGTGTCTCCTGACTGAGGCTTGGGGAAGGTCAAGGTTTGTGGGTCACTACTCCTCGTTCTCATGCCCTGGCAGCTCGTGGAGGTCTCTGGGGAAGGGCCCTGGCAGGGTCTTATAGGTCTGGGTTGCAGATCTGCCCCTGCCTTTGGATCCGTCTCCCTTGCGGACTGAGCTGCCTGGCCAGCTGCACTTGTATGCTACATGCCTCAGGGGCCAGAGGCCTCAGGCAGCACCTCTGGGCCCCTCATCTTGATGTCACGGCCCTTCACTACCCTGCGTCTCTCAGTCTCCCCTTGTGCCAGCCCCTGATCTTGCACTGGGGAAACTGGACAAGGTCCCTGCCATGGGGGCCTCTTGGGCTGGGAGGGCAGAGGGGTGGGAGGCAATGTCAGGGGGCCCCGTGGAGCTCAAGGAGGGAGAGGCCAGTGTTTGGCTCCTCCTGGGTGAGGAGATAGGGAGTCAAGATGCTGCTTTCTCCACATTTGTGCAGGGGTGGGTGATCATAAAGGTGGGTTTGGTATTCAGAGTCCTTGAAGGTCTCTTGGTCACGTGGAACCTGGGGGACCAAACTCAGAGAGGCAGAGGCCAGACAGGAATCCAGAGCCTGACCGACCTGGCCTGGCTGGGCTCGGTCCTGAGGCGGGGACACTGTGGGCTCTCAGAGAAGTGTCTGTCCCCTCTCAGTCCTGGCAGGAGCCTGTCCGTGCTGGCTCTGCAATCCTGGTCACTCCCAGCTCCCACGTGTCCATGGGGCTGGCAGGACTGTGGCACTGTGTCTGGGGCAGACCCAGATCTCTGTCCCTCCCTTGGTGGAGTCCCGCCTGGCCTCACCGTGGCTTCCTGTGTCTACTGCAGCTTCCTTCTCACCCCTTCCCTCCTGGCCCACTGGCCAGCCCTGGGGGGCTGATCATGGACCCTTGGGGCATCCCTGTGTGTATTACGGAAGGTTGGGTAGGGCAGGGCTAGAGAGTAGGCCGGCCAGGGGTCTGTGTGGGGCCTGCAGGGCACCCGGGAGCCGGCAGTCCTTAGGGCCACTTCCTGGGGGTCTTGTGAGCAGGTGCGGGCTACAGTGAGGGAGATGGACGCATTGGTGTGTCAGGCCCCATCCTCCTCTCTCCTTCAGAGTCTGGGTGGTTCTGGGGCACCCCTGGCTTAGAGCAGGGGCCTGAGTGTCCAGGTTCCCGCAGGTGGATGACTTCATAGGCCTGGCCGAGGGAGGGGCTGGACCTCCCCATGGAGCCCCTTGACATTGCCTGCGGGGAGCTCTGCCATCAGATGCTCCTGTGGAGCCAGGCCTGGGTCTCTCCTGACTATTCAGGGGGGTCAATCTGGCCTGTCCTCAGATGGGGCTGAGATTTGGGGCCGGGGTGTTGGTTGGGGAAAGGGCAGGGTAACCTCAGAAGAGCTGAAATTCCAGCCTGGGCCACCTGAGCTGTAAGCTGACACCTGGCCTGGAGGCCGCGAGGTGGCCGTGCTCCTGGGGCTGGAGGTGACAGGCCTGAGTCTTTGCCTGCCTCTGTGGGGAGGCGGGAAACAGATGCACAGCAGGTATGGAGAGCCCATCCTGCCAAGGGCCCATAAGGCCCATCTTCAACAGCCTCTGCTGTTGGCATGCCCATTTTACGGAAGGGGAAACTGAGGCTCATCTAGGTTAAGGGGTTGCCTAGGGTCTGTCCATCAGGGAGTGGTGGGTCCTGTGGGCCCAAGGGTAAGCAGAGACCCGTTCTCACCATGGCTGGCACCTCCTGTGTTGGGCACGGCTGCCCGCCCCGCCCTGATTCCTCAGGGCCCCTCACCCTCTGGGGCTTGCGGACACTTCCTTCCTCTTCCTCCTACACTAACCACCTTCAGCTTCCCCCAAACCTTGACGCGCCGTGGTCCCTGCCACGTCCTTGTCCCAGTCCCCGCCAGCGCTGCCCTTCTCCCTCCCCTGGGTGGCCGGGGGAAGCAGTACTTCCGGAGGTGGGGGCTGGAGGAGGGCGATCCAGGAAGCTCTGAGGGCTCGCTAGCTGCTTGCCACGGGGTTTCAGTTCCGGCGGGGTCCCCAGGCAGGTGGCACAGGGTTGCAGGGACGTTGCAGGGACCGGGAGCAGGCAGGCTGAGGACCAGCTCTCATCTGGGTGCTGGTTTTCCCGGTAGGCTTCCTCACTGCAGGCCGAGCTCCTCCCCTGTCCTGGGCACCCTGCCCTCCCTCTGCACCGTCCTGGATGCCCCACCATGGAGCCCACAGGACCCCAGCACACGCTCCCCCATTTGGAACACCGTCCTTGCCTCCGCTGGGCTTCCTGGGTCCCCGAATTGGATGGCCCGGGTGTCCTCTGTTGTTCATCTAAACAGGTGGCCTGATCCCTTGGTCCCAGCCTGTGGCCCGCCCAGACCCTGCCACAATTGGCCCTGCAGATTCCAAAGGGATGTGGAGACTTGAGTTCCCCTCTCCAAGAGCCAGAGGTTCCCTGGCTGCCCAGGAGGGGGCTGGAGTCCTGAGGGCTCGCCCCCTCCCCAACCACAGTCGGGCTGGCATTTCCTGCCACCTCCTCTGCCTCCCCCGCCTGCCAGGCAGAGGCCGGAAGGGAGTTGGTGGGGGTTCCCCAGGCTTCCTGCTCTGGGGTCCAGGCAGCAGAAGCATCCTGGCACTGGTGAGCGTTCTGGAGGGAACTGTGCAGCTTAGGAACTTTGGTCAACAGGGACGTCCCTTCCCACTTCCAGCAGACCCTCTGGGGTGTGAGTGTCCCTGGGGTCCTGAGTGGTGCCTGCATACACCCGTGGTGGGAATTCACCATCTCGGGGAGCAGCCTGTGCCATTACTAGGCAGCAGTCAAGACAAAGAACATTCCTTAGTTCAAGTTACTAAACCTGCCGCTTAGCCCCCGATACTCAGGATCTGCCATTTGAGGGCCCAGGGAGCTGCTCTGTGCCTGCCCTGGGTGCTGGGCATTCCAGGGCATTCATCTCTGGTACATGGCTTTTGTTCCCGGCCTCCAGGTATCTGCACTTTAGAATCAGTTTTGTGCCAAGGGGGCGATCACTCCACCACTTCTTCTGTGCAGGATAAAAATCTAGTAGCTGTGTGAGGCGCCTTGGCCCACGTAGGGCTGCTGGGCACTGCCCTTGCCGGGATCAGGGCCTGCTTTCTTCTCTTCCATTTAGCCCTGGAGGTCCCTGTGGGCTTCCTGAGTCCTCCTTGCTTGGAGTTCGGAGTCACATTGATTGCCTGTGGTCCCTAAGAGGGCACGGTGGGTGTAAGGGGTGTGAGGCTGTGCGATTGTGGGGCCCTGTGCGGCTCAGGTTCTGAGGTTCCTGGATCCCGCCATTCAGTTTTGCCACTCAGGCCCCTCTGCCACTCCCTTGAGCGGGGAGGGTTGTGTGTCTGCTGGCTCCCAGGTTGGGTCTGGGTGTCTGATGCTGTCCCTGTGGTGTGGGGGTGAGCCTGGAGGGTCACGGAAGCCAGTGGAGACCAGCTGGTGACAAGCGCCCCTGCAAGTCCAAAGTAGGATTTTTTTTTTTTTTTTTGAGATGGAGTTTTGCTTTTGTTGCCCAGGCTGGAGTGTGATGGCGTGATCTTGGCTCACCGCAACCTCCGCCTCCCAGGTTCAAGCTGTTCTCCTGTCTCAGCCTTCCAAGTAGCTGGGCTTACAAGCACGCGCCACCATGCCCGGCTAGTTTTTGTATTTTTAGTAGAGACAGGATTTTGCCATGTTGGCCAGGCTAGTCTCGGACACCTGACCTCAGGTGATCCACCCGCCTCAGCCTCCCAAAGTGCTGGGATTACAGGTGTGAGCCACCACGCCGGCCCCATAGTAGGATGTTTTAAGAATAATGCCTGTGGGAGCCACCACTTACCAAGGGTGGGGATGGATAGATGGCCTGGAAGAGACAGAGCCCGCACGTACATGCACAGGGCGCTTCACTGCGAGTAGAGGATGTCGAGGCATTTTTTGCCTCTTCTTTTTTAATATTCTCTTCCTGACCAAAAAGCATCTCTCTCCAGAGGATTCCAGAAAACACACCCAGCCTATTGTCACCCAGGCTCTGGGAAGGTGTCTGCTGTGGACAGAGTCTGTGTAAACAGGAAGGGCTGGGAACGGGGCCCAGGGGCAGCAGGCTTAAATAATTCAGCTCCTGAGGTGGCCTGGAAGGCTGTCTCAGAAACCCTCCAGTCCCCTCCTCCAATTCAGAGTCCCCCTGACTCCCCAGTCTTCCCAGATTACATCTGGAGCAGGGGGTGGGGTGGAGAAGCTGGAAGAATCCAGGAGTGACTTCTCCTATGTCCTTAAAATTCCCATCTTCTTCCCAGAGACCAGGAAGAAAGGTGGGCGGCCTCCCCAGGGGTGCCTGGGGCCTCAGGTCGGGCCACTCCAAGGCCCGGCTTCTGAATGCAGTGCTGAAGTTTGGGCTCCCTGCATGGCTTGGCCTCCTCCCAGGGTTCCCCGGTGGAGATGCCTGCAAAGCTGATTTGTGCACAGTCGTGCTTTCTGGTCCCTTCTGCCTTGAAGTCAGCATAGTGCTTCCTTGGATTGACCTGGATAAGGAGGGCCCAGACTGGGTCCGGGCCCAGACTGTGTCCAGGCTCAGCCTGTGTGGACTTGGGGCCGAGCAGAACTCACTGCTGAGTAGGTGTGCCTGTCTGCATTTCACAGATGAGGAAACTGAGGCTTGGTAAAGGAAGAAGCTGACTCAAGTTTCCTCTGGCAGGGGTCAGCTGAAGGTGGGTGAGGCAGGGCTGTGATGAGGCAGCTGTGTGGCATTCCCAGGGTCCCCACAGTGCCCTGGTGGGCATGGTAGTGGTTGCCTGGCCTAGGGGCAGCTGCAGGTTTCTGGGAGTGTGCCTTTGGGGCAGTTCTCATCTCACACCTTCTCCATGCCTCAGTTTCCCTATCTGTCACAGCCTGGTGATGGTAGCTTCTCTGAGAGTTGCGGGAATCAGTAACACCAGGTTATGCAGATATTTCATAGACTCATGTGAGCAACCTGATTTTGTGTTTGTCTGTCTTGGACACACTCTTTTGCCTGCCTTCTCTTGTCATTCCCTACCTGTTCTCTCTCTGGCCTTCTGCACCTGGGGATTCTGGATGTGGAGACTTCTGGGCTGCAGGTGTTTGACATCTACATGTGGGTCCTGCCTGTTCTCCCAGGAGTTTAATGACTAATAGGGCTGGTTTGCAGTACCCGTCTTTGCCAGTAGGTGCCACCAACATCTGGTTCTGGAATGCCTTAAGTCTGCGTTTTTAGTTCAATGAAATGGCTTATTCCCAATATTGTGAAAGATACAGGTTTCCAGTGGGTCAGGCAAGGCTCATTTGCTGGTGGGGTCTGTCCCCGAGTGCAATGGGGCACTAGTGACAGCCAGGCCCATGCAGTGCTGGCTGAATCTGGGCAGTGCTGGCTGAATCTGGCGTCCAGGCCTCCTTTTTGCACCTTGCTTCCTGGGAGGGAAGCGAGAGGGGGTGTGTGGGGCAGGCCTGAGGCTACTGGACAGGAATGGGCAAATGCTCCTGAGCCAGGGGTGGGCACAGGGTGGCAGAGCCTCTGTGTTCCTGCTGCCTCTGAGCTGGCCTTGGACAGCTGTTGGGGGCAGCAGAGCTGTGTGCGATAGGAAGAGTGCCGGCTTTGGATGGGGTCAGGACTGACCCAAGTCCCGATGCTGCCGGGTGGTGGTGGCATCCTGAAACTCATGCCGTGTTCCCCCAAGACGCAGGGTGCACAGGAGGCAGATGCCCGTGAGAGGCCTGGCCCAGGGCTTCCTCTCGCTCTAGCCTGGCACCCAGCGAGTGGGCCAGTGCCCTGGACACGGCTGCTCTGAGGCTCGGGGAGGTGAAGTCTTCCCGGGGCTGTGGAGGGGTGCAGCCAGGGGTGTCCCCTGACCTGCAGCATTTGGGCTCAGTCATAACCACTCTGTGTGTTCATGGTCCTGCGCGACTCCTCAGAAGTGCCTGTGATTGCCACAGGTCAAGGCACGGAGGGCCCGAGAGGCCATTCTGCAGATGGGAAGGCTGAGGCCCGGAGAGGGAGAGTGGCTTGCCCCATGTGCCCAGCCCGTCGGAGGCAGGGTGGGGGCAGGCAGGCAGTGCCTCCAGCTCCCGGCACGTGCTGCTGTCCTGTGCTGCCTTGGTTGGGCTCTGACATTTCCCAGTGGTCTGCTCAGGCCCATGGGCAGTGGATTCGCCACCTAGGAGCCTCCTTTCCGCTGTGCCAGCCTCCAGGGTGCGGGGCGGGGGGGGCGCACCTCCTGAAGCACGGTCGGGGCTTTGAAATCCGAGATGAAAGGCGGGAGTGTGGGAGGTCCCAGCCTCTCCTGTGGCCTCTGTGGGCTGCCCTCTTGCTCCTGGCACACACCCAGGCCTGGCGCAAAGCCACCCAGCAGGTCCAGCCCACCGCCCACACGGGAAGTGCCCCATTCCTCCCCTCTGGTCCCCTCAAACAGACCTCAGAGCATGGAGCCAGGGGCCTGAGCATCCGCTGCCTGGGCTAACACTGCTGTGCTGTGGCACCTGAGCAGGCCCAGGCAGTGTGACCTGCTGGTTAGGGCCACAGACATGGCAGTGGGTCAGTAGGCGCTGCCAGTCCTGACTTGGCCACAGGCAGCTCTGAGTACTCAGGGCCTGGCTTCCCGCATCTGTAAAATAGGAGAATCACAGTGCTCACTGCGGACCTCCCAGATCCGCAAATTCACCCACACTCAGCACTGACCAGGTCCTGCTACACGGCAGGTTCTTGGAGACACCAGCCTTTATGCCTTTCGTGATTATTCCCAGACCTTCACCTTGAGTCCCTGTGGAGATGGGCAGAGGGGCTGACTGACTAGTCCCACCCACCAGCCCCTCCTCCCTCTGCTTTCCCAGGTGGAGGGGCCTGGAGTGCTGAGGGTTGGAGCAACCCAGGCAGGCATCCTGGGGCTCACTCACAGCGGATTCTTCCTGCATGTGCCGCAGGCCCAGCCTAAAGCCAGGGTCAGGCGCAGAACAGTGCCTTGGAGGGGAGCTCTGGGCACGCCTGGCCCCTAGTGAGTTTGCGTCAGTGAGCTGTCGAGACCAACGGGGCCACCTGAGGGTGCCGGGGTCTTCCCGTGGGTGCGTCTGTAGCTGGGGAGGCAGGTACCTGGTGAGGCCCGGCGTCACCTGCGCTGACCACTCTCCTGCGGCTTCTTGTCTTGCAGATTTCTCCACCCAGGTGAACTCCTCCCTCACCTCCCCGACGGGGCGAGGCTCCATGGCTGCACCCTCGCTGCACCCGTCCCTGGGCCCTGGCATCGGCTCCCCAGGGCAGTTGCATTCTCCCATCAGCACCCTGAGCTCCCCCATCAACGGCATGGGCCCGCCCTTCTCGGTCATCAGCTCCCCCATGGGCCCCCACTCCATGTCGGTGCCCACCACGCCCACCCTGGGCTTCAGCACTGGCAGCCCCCAGGTGAGTGCGGGGCTGGGGCAAGGGGAGGGCTGGGCCTGGGGGTGGGGCTATGGCTTCAACTGCAGGGCAGCCACCTCATCTTGAGGCCTCTGGGAGGTAGGTGCTGCGATCTCCCGGCTGGACGCAGGGTATACAGAGCCTCGGGGAGCAGCGTGCCATGGGGGGTTTGAGTCCAGGTCGGGCTGACTGCTGAGCCTGGGCCTTTGGATCATCAGCCGAGGTGCATTGCAGCTGGTTCTCTGCCCAAGTGGCCCCCTCCCATGCTGGAGGACGCAGGACTCCTTGTTCCCATGACTGGGGGACTCAGCAGAGAGAGGCTGTGGCCTCCCTCAGGCCTAAGCCTGCTTCCCCAGAAGCGTGTGGCCACACAGCCCGGGGTCCTCCCCTGAAGTGTCTGCTCACACGCCGGCCAAAGGGCCCCCAGGGAAGGCGTGTTCGGGCTCAGGGTGGCTGCACCCCGCTCAGGGATGCCGGCCCTGGGACCTGCAGTGGCCGGGTGTGGCAGCGGTGCTCTGTGGTCTTGGCTCCCCCATGGCTCTGTGGGCGCCTGGCCGTCTGTGGGGTGTGGGGACCTTTTCCACAGTTGAAGTTTGCTCAGTCGCTTCTCCAGCTCAGCCTGGCCCTTTGGGCTGTTTCTGGATCAGGAAGGGCTGGTTCCTGGCAGAGCCTGGCACAGCCCGGGTCTTGTCGTGGGGAACTTGGAGACCTGGTCCGTGCTTCCCTTCTTCCTTCTTACCCCGAGTGTCTCTCGTGGAGTTGTGCCCAGCCCTGGGGTGTCCCGTCTGTGAGGGTGGAGGGCGAGGCTGGGCCTCCTCCCCTGGCTCCCGGTGGTTGCTTGTGGATTTCCACCTGGCCGGCCGGAACCTCCCGGACTCCCACTCGGCCCTCCCTCTCCAGGGGCTCCCCAGATGAGCAGGGGTGCTCCTTCTGCTCTGAATTTCTGTGTTTGGGTTTCACCCTTTGTCCCTAGTAGCTGAAGGCTCCATGGCAGAGTTTTGGTGCCATCTCAGGACAGCCCACCAGGGTGGGACTCGCCCTAGCAGCTTCTCTACCCACATACAGCTGACAGTGCCACATGTGTCCTGTGGACTCCCAAGCCCCCTGCTGCCCTGCCTCAGTTTACCTAGGGCAGGCACTAGGCCCAAGGGATTGCATGTGAGGGGGCCAGGAGGCAGCAGATGGTCACCTAGCCCCAGGCCCCCATGCCACCTCCCAGGTAGCCCAGGACTGTTCCTGGCCTAGGACTGGGCTGTGGTTGGGGTCTGGAGCCAGCCTGCCGCCCATCCACCTGGGCCTGTTTAGAGCTGGTCTTGACCTCCCGAGCTCCTTTCCCCTGGAGAATCTTGCTGGCTTTCTGGGCCAACCCCATCAAAGCCCCTCTGCTCTGGGGGATGTGTGCAGAAGACCTGGGGCCTCTGTCCGTGTCCCTCTCATATCACCTGGCCTTCCAAAAGCAGGCAGCAGGCCCAAGGTGCTGGCACGAGGGAGGCCTGGTCGTGTTATTTTTAGCACACCAGCCCTGCCCCTGCTCTTGCTGGCGGCACGGTGCCCTGTGGCGAGAGGGTGATGAAGACTTGGCTTCCGCCTGTCCCTTGGCTCACTGGCCAGCACCTGCTGGGTCCCAGGGACCCAGGATGCCCCTCGCTAGGTCCTCCCAGGTCTGCCGCCTGCCCTGGACCCCAAGGGGTCTGTTGCACAGTAGGTTACCCCCTGCGGGCGGCAGTGGTGCTCCCAGAATTCTCAGGGGTGCCTGGTGTCCTCGGCACTGTTGAGCTCTTCTTGGGGAGGGGATGGGCAGCACTAGGTGAGGAGGCTTTTCAGCGCTGCTTCTGGGCCGTTCTCTATTGTTTCCTGTGCAGCCAGCTCCTGGCACAAAGTGGAGGCTTGTCGAAGCCAAGTTGCTTGGGAGTGAGTGGTGCAGGTCCCCTTGACACTGGCGAGGGCCCCCGGGGTAGGTGTGGGTGAGGAGCAGACGTGGGTTGCCCCAGACGTTCCCTGCCCGGCCGCCGTTGGCGTCGGTCTGCCGTTGGGCTGTGGGTCTCACCCGCAGTTAGTTTGCCGTGGTCTGAGGCCCATGCTTGACTTGGCCCTGGTTCCCCAGAACCCATAGCTCCTTCCCTGGGGGTTGAGTCCAACTTCGAGGCCTCAGCAGTTTGTCTTGGAACCCTGGGGTTCCTCACATTCATGGGAGTGTGAGTAGGGCTTCAGGAGGGATGTGCCCCCACTCCCAGCCCCAAAACCACAACCGCAAAGTCAGAGTTGCTGGAGCCAGAGAGATTCTCTGACTTCTGCTGCTGTTGGGGAGGGCCAGGCATTCTGCCAAGCACTGCCTTCTGCCTGCTCAAATCCATGGCAGGAAGGGCCTTCCACGTGGCCGCGTCCAGGCCACTTGACCCCTCCTGGCGGGGAAATAGGAGTCTGGGGGGGCTTGGGTAGAGCCAGGCCAGACCGCAGCTGCCTGGCCCCTGAGCTGTCCCAAGTCTCTTCCCTGGTCTGGAGGCTCTCACTGGGGGACATTCCCCACAGTGTCCCAGAGCCTGCCTGGCTGCAGTCGGCGCACCTGGGCACGTCGCAGGTATTGGCGGAGTGAGTTGGCGCCAGCTTCCACACAGAGCACTTCTGAGTGCCCAGCCTGGAGCTGGACTTGGTGTCAAGGCCTCTGAGCTCCAGCAAAGCCTCCTGGCAGCAGCGCCTGCCGGGGGCCTGTGGGGCTGTGATGGTGTACAGGGAGGGTGGACGCTGAGCGGGCTTCATGGGGTCGGAAGCAGGGCAGCACCGGCACCCACCCACCAGGGACTGAGGTCAGAGGGGAGTGTGCGGAGGAGCTGGTTTGCTCCTGCCTTGTTGGACGGATGAGCCCCAGCAAGGCCCCTGGGCCTGCTCCTGGCGCAGAGTGGGCCTTTCCCAAGTCAGGGCTGGTGGAGAGACCCTGCAGGGGCTCAGGAAGGAAGGGTGTGGTGGGTGTGAGGAGAGAGCCAAGAGACGGGCAGGAGACCTGGGTGGGGCATTCAGGCGGCGGGAACTGAAATAAGTGCCAAGGATCTGAAAGGGGAAATGGGATGTCCCCCACCCTGGCCATGCATGGAGTCCTGAGGCTCCAGCAAAGCAACAATGACGGCCTGGCTCTCTGGGGAGCTGGAGCAGGGAGTGTGGGAGGAGACCCTGGATAGCTGGGGGGCTGTGGAGACCACTGGGAGGGAGGGACAGACCAAAGCAGACCCCGGGGGTGGCCCCGTGCTGCGCTGCAGGGGCTGTAAGCCAACCTGAGACCCAGCAGCCTGGGGCTGGAAGGGTGGAAGAATGCGTGTCTGGCCTCCCCGTCCTGGCACAGCCTCGCTTCTGCAGCCTGGACCATCTTCCAGGTGAGCCCAGAGAGGCAAGGTGGGTGGCCTCAGGGCCTGCAGCCAGGATGGGCACCTCAGCCCGGGCTCCACTCTTCTCAGACATGCAGGGTCTCACCGGGTCCTGGACTCACTGGGCTAGCCAGAGCCTCTGATCTCCCTGAGGTCTAGGGGAGCCAGGGATGCACCCTGAGTTCAGCACGGGACCTGGCTTGGCCGTGACAGTGAGAGGGAGGGTGACCGTCTGCCATTCTGTCCTGCTTGGAGTCCCTTTCCTGGCCAGGGCTGCTCTGGCGCTCCCTCAGTTTACCCAGGGCAGGTGCTAGGCCCGAGGGACTGCAGATGGGGGGCCGGGAGGCAGCAGGTGGATCCCTATCCACCCTAGGTGTTCTGGGGCAACCTAGAAGAGGAAGTGCGTGAGTTCCTTTGCTTTGTGCTTCCGAGCAACCTGGACCTGCAGAGTCATGGCCTGTGCTCCCTCAGCCTCTGGCCCAAGGACCCCCTGCTCACATGCCTCGGTGCCTCCCCAGTGCTAGGGCACACAGCGAGGGTGCCCAACACTTCCTGCTTGTGGATGCCTTTGCTGCCCCTGCTCTGACCTAATCCCGCCCTGGCTCTACCTACTTCTTCCCTTCTTGCAAACAAGCCCTTTGCTTCCCCACCTCTGAACACTGGCTTGGGGGCCCTCCTGCCTGGGACACCCCTTTCTTCCTCCCAGTCCCTGGCTCGTCTCCTCCAGGAGGCTTGAGTCCCCACTGTAGCTGCCGGCCTCCCTGTAAGACAGCGAGTTGTCTGCCAGCTCTGCTCTGAGCCCTGCCGCAGGGAGCGACTCAGTTACCTTCACATCGGCTCTGAGAGGCACTGGCCGGGCGCGGTGGCTCACGCCTGTCATCCCAGCACTTCGAGAGGCGGAGGTGGGAGGATTGCTTGAGCCTAGGAGTTGGAGACAAGCCTGGGCAACATAGTTGAGACCCCACCGCTATTAAAAAAAAAAAATAGCTGAGTGCAGTGGCATGCACTTGTAATCCCAGCTACTGAGGAGGCTGAAGCAGGAGGATCGATTAGGCGCAGCAATTCGAGGCTGCAGTGACTATGATTGTGCCACTGTACTCCAGCGTGGGCGACAGAGTGAGACCCTGTTTTGGAAAAAAAAAAAGAAAAGAAGTAGGCACTAACGTTCCAGTTTTGCAGATGAGGAAACTCAGGCTCACGGTGATTAAATAATTTTCTCAGTGTCCCACGAGAACGGAGGAGGCAGGCAGAATCCGGAGCCAGGGATCCACTTCTGGGGCCTCCAGTGCCTCCAAGCAAGACAGCGACTAGACCAGCGAGACCCGGAGGGCCGGGCAGGGCCTTGTCCCCTGGTGCCTCCCGGAGCCCAGCACAGGGCAGGGCCAGCTGGGCACTTAGTTTGGGCGAGCTCTGTCCCTTCAGGGGCTTCACTTTTCACCTTCCGCAGAGTGGGGGGACCATGTGTGACCTTGGCCAGCCCCTGACATCCCTGAGCCACAGCCTCTGCATCTGGGGCCCCCAGGGTTTTTCATGCAGGGAGTGGCAAGTGTGGGTGCAAAGCCCAGGCACCGTGCCCTTCAGCAAACATCTGGGGCCTTCTCTTGCCCCTTCAGTTCCCTCCCTTCTCTGAGAAGCGCACCTGGTGCCTGTGGACGTGAACGCTGGGCTTTGGCGAGTCACACGGTGGCCACCCGGTTCTCCGGTGACTGGAGCCCCCACTGTGGCACCCCCACTGTGCTGAGTTGTCACAGGGGACCTCCTGGCCTCTTGCAGCCCGCCTGAGGCCTGCGGAGACCAAGCATCCTCGCAGAGCCTCACAGCCCACCTGGGCAGACCGAGGAAGAACTTAGAAGCCAGAACAAACTGGGGCTGGAAGACTCATCCCAGGCACCGAGGCCCGTGTGAAAGGCGGCTTTGGGGTGGTTTTTGCTTTGCTTGCATTGAGCCTCAAACTCTTCCTGTCCCGTGAGAAGGGGGGGATGGGATTTGGAGGCCTGAGGAAGGAAGGAGGGGAGCTTCCTGCGCACAAGCGGTGGCAGGGGTTTGCAGAAGTGGAGGCTGGGGGCTGCCTGGCCGAGCGCTCAGTGCTGTGCGCAGCCGGGCTGGCTGGCAGGATGCAGCGGGAAGCGCCTGTGGGTCCTCTGCACTGACTGCAGAGCTGGGTGGAGGCAGCGGAACCAAAACTGCTGTGTCACTGCACGCTGCAGCTGTTACCAGGGTGACCGGGTGAGTTTCCCACGCTTGCCCGGGCGGCAGCGTGCGGGCTGGCGGGTGGGGCGGAGGGGTGTGTGGAGAGGCCAGTGGTGTCGTGCCACCCGATGCCCGGGGGTGTCCACTCCCCTCTCCTGTGTCACGTGACCAGGACCCCTGCCCTGCGGTGTGGTGGGGTACATGTGTGGTTCTTGGAGGGTCCCCAGCCCTCCTCCGTCCTGGGGACTGGGCCTCGGCGTCCTCATCTGTGGGTTGGGACCCCCCAGAGTGCCTGCCTCATGGAGTGTCCGGGGGCACCCAGCAGGGCTGGGCACTGCCAGGGGCTCAGTAATGAGAGGCAGCTCTCATTTAGGTGGGCAGTGGACGGGGGGGTGCAAGCAGGGACCGCCCATGTGTTGGGGGGTTGCCAAGGGGTCCTTTTCCACAGAGGCCTGGGGTCTGCTGTGGGCGAGTCCTGAGGTTGCTGCAGCCTCTGCTGGCCTCGCTCAGCACGCACAGTGGCTCCCCTGCTCCGGAGCAGCGTGGCGGGTGGGGGGCACGACCCTCTCTGGCCTCGGTGTCTGTGTGTGAAGTCGGGGGTATGGCTGCGCCATCCTTGCTGCAGGGCTCTGGGGGACGTAGGGACGAACGTGATGTGCCCCCCACTGACCGCTGTGGTTGCCCCCCCAGCTCAGCTCACCCATGAACCCCGTCAGCAGCAGCGAGGACATCAAGCCCCCCCTGGGCCTCAATGGCGTCCTCAAGGTCCCCGCCCACCCCTCAGGAAACATGGCTTCCTTCACCAAGCACATCTGCGCCATCTGCGGGGACCGCTCCTCAGGTACTGCTGCTGTGGGGGCCGGTGGGACAGGGTTGTCAGGCCACTGCAGGGTCTGGAGGCCTCCCCAAGTCACCCTCCTGTGGGCTAAGCAGGACCCAAGGCCAGGGTGCAGGGAGGCAGGCGCCTGGGCCATGGCCCACTCCCAGGGCTCCACGAGGCCATTCCAGGGTTCTCACGTCTGTGGGACAGCGTGTGTTGGGTGGGGTGGGGCACAGGGCAGCCTGAGGCTTCCGGAGAGGAGGTGGCTGCTGATGGCAGGGTCAGTGTGGGGGCAGCCAGCGCTGTGCCTCCTCCCTTGGCTGGGTCTGGGCAAGGGGCCTGTGCTGTGCCACTGCCCCCGACAGCCTGAGAGGGAAGAACGGGCTGCACGGTGCAGACACAGAGCAGGTGACTTGCCAGGGGCTCTGGTCCCTGATGAGCTGGGATGTGTCCCTGCCCCACTCCCCAGTTGTCCTCAGAGGAGCAGAGAGGGCAAGGCCGGGGCCCGGTCTGAGCCCAGGCAGGGGTCTAGAGACCAGCAGGTCCCTTCCTGAGGCCTGGCCCGCCAGCTGGCAGTGGTGGCGTTGGATGCGGGGTGGGCTGCCTGCCGGCGCGGTGGCTGCTCCCCAGCCCTGCCCTGCCCTGTCCCGCAGGCAAGCACTACGGGGTGTACAGCTGCGAGGGGTGCAAGGGCTTCTTCAAGCGGACGGTGCGCAAGGACCTGACCTACACCTGCCGCGACAACAAGGACTGCCTGATTGACAAGCGGCAGCGGAACCGGTGCCAGTACTGCCGCTACCAGAAGTGCCTGGCCATGGGCATGAAGCGGGAAGGTAGGCCACGGCGTCGGGTGGGGGCGCGGGCAGGTGTTGGACAAGCAGTGGGGCCGGGGCCTGTGCATGGACACCCAAGATGGACAGCAGGGAGTGAGTGGCCTGGACAGAGGCACGGCAAGGCTGAGGCAGGAGTGGCGGCGGGGCCCGAAGCGTGGGCGCACATGGGCCCCGGGCGGCATTTTCTGGCTGGCGTTGGCTGTCTGGCGAGGGGATGGTCAAGGAGACCTTCAGGTGGTGCTGCTTAGGTTGGAGAGGTGGAGCAGGGGCGTCTTCTGAGCTGTTGGATGCCAGGGCTGGTTCCGGGCCGGCTTCCTCCCGAGGCCAACTCTGCTGCAACCCTGCAGGGCCGCCGGATGGCCCCCAAGGCTCTTGGAGCAGTTCCTCCTTTCCTTGTATTTTTGTGCCAGTCTTATTTTTTTTTTTTTTTTTTTGAGACGGAGTGTGGCTCTGTCGCCCAGGCTGGAGTGTAATGGCCGGATCTCAGCTTACTGCAAGCTCCGCCTCCCGGGTTCACGCCATTCTCCTGCCTCAACCTCCCGAGTAGCTGGGACTACAGGCGCCCGCCACCTCGCCCGGCTAGTTTTTTGTATGTTTTTCAGTAGAGATGGGGTTTCACCGTGTTAGCCAGGATGGTCTCGATCTCCTGACCTCGTGATCCGCCCGTCTCGGCCTCCCAAAGTGCTGGGATTACAGGCTTGAGCCACCGTGCCCGTGTGCCAGTCTTATTAACAAATCTGTGTTGGGGGCGGTTTGCAGGGAAGGTCCCTCCCCCAGTGTCACCGCAATTGTCAAGTCAGACCTGGGTCGGAGTCCCGGGCCCCACAGGCGCTGTGACTTCCCAGCCCTGGCTGGCTGTGGACCTCAGTGTCTCCATCTGTCACATCCCCTTTCCTTCTCAGGTTTGGCGATTCCTGGCCTCCGAGTGGGTCGCTGGGTCGTGGTTTTCTCACGTGTTTGCGGGTGTGCCTCGATTCTTCCCATCGGGTCCTGTACCCTGGGCTTTGTGGGGGTGGGAGGTGCTGTCTGGGATGAAGATCTGCTGGTCTGTCCCCGTCCCCCCAGCTCTGCAGGACACCCTTCCTCTGTCCTCTGCTGTGCTGCTCCCGAGACCCCATACCTGTGTGTCTGGTGTCTGTCTGCCTCCCCGCCAGCCCGTGGTGGGGTTTGCAAGCAGGATCCAAGCCACTGTCTCACTGTCAGGGATGTCCTGAGTGGCGGCCCTCGTGCTGCAGTTTTCATTTCATCATCTCTCTCGTGTGTGCCGTCTCAGCCTTCATGGTCCTGTTGAGAAATCAGCGCCTCTGCCGGGCCCTGCACTCCCACGGGGTCTCCTCCTTGGGCCGCGAGGCTGAGTGTGGCATACGGGCTGGCATGGGGTCCTTGTGCCCACGTAGCAGAGCTGCCTTCTAGGGCTGGCGTGGCCATGCCCAGTGTTGCCAGTCAGGCCTTTCTGATGGGGATGCATGTTTCACAGAGTGCTGGCGTGTGCTCAGGCCCACCCTTTGCTGTGCAGGCTGGGAAACCTAGGCCAGAGGGTTCAAGCCTTGCTCAGGGTCACATGCTGGGCTCTGGCTCCCATCCATACCTTGTTGCTTTCACCAGAGGGCAGAGGAGCGTGTGCCCAGCCTGGAGAGGTGTGGGCCCAGCCTGGAGAGGTGTGGGCCCAGTCGGGTTCTTCTGGGTGCCTGGTGTGGGCAGGAAGGCTTGCTGTGGTGGCAGGTGCAGCTTTGTCCCTGGAAGATGGAAACTGGGACAGGGGCAGGCATGGATAGGGTAGGCAGTGGCCAGGGCCCCTGTGCACAGGCGTGGAGACTGGCCTATTCTGGGGTGGAGGCCCGAGGCATGGCTGGAGCCGGGTGGGGAAGGCCTTGTGTGCAGCCTGAGCCTGGCAGTTTCCACGAGGATGCCATAGCACAGAAAGCTTGGTTTAGCGGAGACCACTCTCAGATGCTGGGGTCTTCGGGAATACCCCTGTGAGCTTGGTGGCAGATGAGAGCATTGTGCATGGCTGGTGCCGGGCCTGGGCCTACAGCAGTGAGCTCACTGTCCTTTGAAAGTGATCACCAGATAACCAGGGGGACCCCAGGGTGCAGCCGGTGCAGACTTAGGGGAAGCTCAGGCACTGTGGGAGCCCAGACCCTGCCTCGGGCACCCGGTGAGATGCAGGCAGGCAGGAGGGCTGTTGACGCCTGAGGAATGAAAACGTGTCGGCACCACAAGCCTGATGCAGGGAGCACTGTCCATGAAGTCTGAGGCTGCCATCACACCTGGCCCTCAGAAGTCAGGGCTGGCCTTTCTGAGCCCTGTCCCGGGCCCTCCAGGCTGCACTGACTCCTTCCTGAGGCCCTGCAGCCCGGTCATCCATGTGCCTGGGATCATCAGAGTCCAGCTGCCTGGGCCCCCCAAAGCCTGGGGATGACACCCCATCTCATCTCAGTGGACCCGTGCAGTGTTGGGGCTGGGGGGACCTGGAGTCACCTGGTCAGACCCCTCCCCTGGTGCCCACTGGTGACTGGGTCCTGTTAGGAGTCCCCCGATCTGGGGGGCCACCCTGGACTGGATACCCCCTTCCTGATTCCCATGCATGGTCTTACTCACCTCTTACCTGCAAGACAGAGAAATGGGGTACAGAGAGGTGAGCCGTGGGGAGGTCTGAGAGCCAGCACCAGGCGTGGCCCCCATTTCTTGCCAGTCCTTCCTGCTCTCTGTCCTTCCTCTTGGCAGTGCACAGCCCTGGAGACCGGACTTAGGGCCGTGAGAGAAAATGCTGCTGTCAATGGACCCCCTCCCCTTTGCCTCCAGCAGGATTCTGAGGCAGGAACTTGCTGCCGAGCGCTCTTGCCCCAAACACAGCTGCAGAACTCAGCCTCGGCGTGGAGGGCGCCTCTGCGTGGGCGGCGAGGAGGCGGTGAGGCCCCCATGCCAAACGTGCCCTGCTGCCAGTGCCTCTGCTCGTGCATAGGGGGAGTCTCTTGCCTCCCCTACCCTGGCTGTGTGGGCTGCACAGCCAGACTTGTGGAGCGTCTTACTCTTGGGCAGGGGTGGGGCCCCACGTGCAGCCTAGGCGCTCGCCCTGCAGGGACCCCACACAGGACCAGTGGCTGGGAGGACTTGGGAGGCACCCTCCTGCCCCGCCTGCATCTGGCTCCAGATGGGTCCTGAAATGCAGACCCTCCCTTTCTCCTCCTGGGGCAAACCCTGCAAGGAGGGCTCCCTGGCAGCGGAGGGCAGGGCTGTTGGTTGCATGGGTGGGGCATTGCAGTAGCCCTGGAGAAAGCTATGGGGCCAAGTTGGCCAACGCTAGGTGCCTGTGGCCCAGAGCGTGCAGGATGGGAGCTGTCGGCTCTGGGGGCTGAGCCCTCCTGAGTGTCAGGCACCTGGCAGGCAGCTACGCTCACTGGCCTTGATGCCACGTGGTCCCTCGGCCTGGTTTGTGGTCAGACTCCCAGAAACTGAGGCTGGAGCCGAGGCGTTGCGTGCCAGTGCAGTGCTGCGAGGACGTCGCCTCGGGTTGGTCCCAGGGCTGGCTGAAGGCGGGATGGCCCAGGTGCCCCCATGCGGTGACTCTGCCCCCGGCAAGGGCCCACTCTGGCTCTGGGGCAGATGGGTTCCCACCCGTATGCTGTAGGATACCACAGGCTGATAGCATCTCCGGTTGGGCAATAGGGCCTGCACGCGCAGGCAGCCACCAGGAGGGACTCGTTCTGCAGCATTCCCGGGACCAGGGGTGGGCAGAGGTGGGGGGACATGCGTGGTGGGTGTTGTCCCTCTGCCAAGCTGAGCCTGGGCCTGTTTGCTGAAGCCGGGGGTGGCAGGGCTTGGGGGGCCCGGAGGCACATGTGCTGTGATGGGGAAGACAGTCCTCACGCTTGGGGGTTCCCAGTCCGATGGAAGAGACCTAGCTTCCACCCGGGGTGGTGGGGGGAGACACTGGCCTAGAGGGGGCAATGCCTGCCCCCCATTCTGCTTCCTCCTCCTCCCCCAGGAAGCCTGCTCCCCATTTCCTCCCTGCGTGCCTTTGCTTCCTGTGCCCACCCTCCAGCTCTGAAGGACTGGGTGTGGAAACAGCAGTGTCTGGCATGTGTGCATGTGTGTGTGCACATGTGTGTGTGTGTGTGCACTGCAGGGATGTGACTGGCCCCACAGGTCTCTGCTGTGGGAAGGGAGCCCCGGCTGGGCTCAGGTGTGGCCCTCTTGCCTTCTGGCCTCTGACACTGGGCAAGCGACCTTGCCTTGCCCAGTCCTCAGGTTCCTCATCTGGGGTGGGCTGGAGATATCAGGAAGACCCCTGAGAGCTTGTGATGAGAGAGCTGTGCGTGGCTGGTGGCAGCGTTGGAGAACAGTGGTCATGTGTGGGTGTGGGTGTGGTGTGTCTGTGTGGTATATGGGGGTGGCTGTGGTGTGTATGTGTGGTGTGTGTGTGGTGTGGTATGTGTGTGTGTGTGTGTGTGTGTGTGTATGTCTACATGGTTTGTGTGCATGTGTGTGTGCACGGTTCTCGTGTTCTGATGCCTGGCTCTAGGTTGAAGCCCTGGAGGGAAGGTAAGCCACTCCCTCTAGAGACTCTAGCTTGCGGCGTGGCCTCTGGCACCGCTCTCTGGGTCTCTGTCACCTCACCCTTAAGAGGAGGCCAGAATGGTTTGGTGGACTTCAGTCCTGCCTATCTTGGGCCCAGCCGTGGGCTGCACAAGGGACAGAGGAAGGACTCAGCCATTGCCACTACCCAAGGCAGAGGAGCCAGTGGGGCTGGGGATGCCCTTGGGCCCCGACATACCTGTCTCGGAGCTGTCTGCCCTTCCCAGACCCCCTCCCTCCTGCTCGACTCTGGGGGGCTGTGGCAGGTCAGAGATGGCCCTTGCTTCTGAGGGGCTGCTGCTGCACCCCAAGTCCTAGGCCAGCTTGTCTCCGGAGGCCCGGGACCCCACGGATGCTGGGGAGGGGCCGCCTGGGCGGGAGTCTCAGGTCTTCCTGGGAGGACTGGGCTGCGGCGTGTGAGCCTCCTCTGCCTCCGAGCAGCCTCCTCCGTGCCTCCACTCTGCCTCCTCCAGTCGCTGCGCTCGGGGCTGGAGGGTAAAGAGGCTCTGTGTTTATAGACGCCTCCCGCCCGGCCTCCGGCGCCAGCGGAACATGAGTCAAGCATGACTTCGTCTAGAAGGTGATTGTGCTGGCAAAGCATAAATCCCGGCCCCTCCTGCCCCCCAGCCTATAAATAAAGCGATCATATTTATAATGATGCTGGGCAGAGCTGCTGGGCCCTTCACAGCTTCAAAGTGCTTCACAAAACACTCGCTAATTAATTCTCGGCTGCCCTGGCGGAGGAGGCAGGTGCCAAGGAACCCAGCCCCAGGCGCCTGGGGAGGAACTGGCAGCGAGGCCCCTCGCTCAGGGCCACCCTTGTCTGGGGCTCCCCATGCCCTGGGGCTACCTTTGAGCAGGAGAAAATCCCTGGCACTGGGCCGGGCTGGCGCGTGGGGTGGGAGGCTGCGGTGACAGCTCTGAGCACCTCCAGGCCCCCTGTGTGCTGGCGCTTCCTCTTGGAGCCATCCTGGGGGTGAGCGTTGTCATTCTCGTCTTGCGGACGAGGGAGCCAAGGCACAGAGAGGTCAGGGGACTTGGCCGGGGCCACACGGCTGCTTGGGCTGTGGCAGGCTAGCAGGCTGTGTGGGGCTGGGGTTGTCGGATCCTGCTCACTGTCTTGAGCACTCAGCCCTGCCCCTTTGGCTCTCAGAGCCTCAGCTTTCCCTCTGGGAAGACAGCAGTGCCATCTATGTCTTGGCACTGAGACTTCAGAATTCTGCCCTTGCTGCTCATCCTTAGGGTCTCAGGGACCTGGGCCAGTGGAGGTTCCAGTCCCCCGCAGCTCAGATGCTGGCTGAGATCCACGTGTGTGGGTGCTTCCTGCCCCAGGGGCTGCTCAGCGTGGGTGGGGCCGGCTGTATAGGCGCAGGACCCTTACAGAGGGTCGTGTCAGTAGTGACCCTGCTCCAGGTGAGCACTGCCCTCTGGAGGGCTCATGGAAGTCCCATGTGGGAGCTGACTGGAACCTTCTGCAGCCCCTGCCAGACCGTTGCTGTTTGCCCACCAGCCCTGCTCGCCATCCTGCCCCCACCCGCCATCAGGCTTCCAGTAGGGCCAGACCTGTGCCTGCCGACTGTGGTGTCCCTGGCTGGCCCCTCGGCCTGGTTGGTGCATCCTGAAGCCGGGGATGGGCCTCCTGGCCAGAGTCTCCCTGTGTGGGCGGAAGTCCCTCGCTCAAGCCAGTGGGCCATGAGGGAAACTGTTGGCACAGGGTGGTGCTGAGAGGTATCCACGTGTGGCTGTTGCAGAGCTGTGGCTGGCATGAAGGGAACCAGGCAGAGCTGGGGACCCTGGGCCTGGGGGTGTGAAGGGAGGGGCTTGCAGAGCTCCGAGACAGCTGCTCAGTGGAAACTGTGGCTTCAGGAGAAAGTGGCAGCTGACACCGTGGCAGGTGGGGCAGGGAGGGCGCCAGAGGCACAGATACGTTCTCCCACTGTTTTCCAAACCCATCTGGAAGCCAGAAGGTGGAAGGGTGGGATGAGACATGGTCAGTCCATGGCTGACTGGTGCCTGCGAGGACCCCAGGCTTCCAGGTTTGTGTTCTGCCCACCATTGAGACATCCTGGAGGGACTGGGATGAGCCCAGCCACAGGCCCAGAGAGGTGGCAGCTCCAGGAACCCCTCCACCAGGCCATACCTTTGGGCCCTTAGAAGGGCACCGTCCTAGGCCTCAGACCAGGAAGAGAAGGGGCCTGGGTCAGGGACTACCCAGCCCAGCACACTGGCAGGAGGACACAGAGAGGGAGGAATTGGCCCCCAGTCCGTGTCTGAGCTCGGAGGAGATACAGCGGGAGGGGCATTTCCAGGGTGAGAGTGGAGAGGCCTTGACTGGAGTACGGGCGTGGAACTGTGCTGGACAGAGGTGGCTGTAGGACCTGACGGTCCCTGTTGCTTTTCTGGCTCTGCTGTTTACTCACTTGGACAGTCATTTTCTCTGTCTCAGCCATAGTTTTCTCATCGGTACAATGGGGTAATGTGAGTGCCCGCCCCGTGGGGCTGTTGGTGGTGGATGGAACAGAAGGAGGAGGTGGTGGGATTGGGGACCAGAGCCCCAGCTCAGGACTTTCAGGGAAGGGGACGTGTCTCGGGGGAATGGCCCATAAGCCAAGTGGATGCATCTGTCCAATTTCCATCTGGGTCCCAGTCTGCCTCCCGGCACTTCTGGTGAGGGGTCCCCAGATAGGCTGACAGAGGGGCTGAGGTGGCTCCCTCAGTGTTCAAAGTGGACAGTCGAGGAAGGCAAATCCAGGTGGAGGGAAGCTGGGGGCGGGAGAAGCCACATGCACCTGGGCAGCCAGGGCTCATGCCTCCGGCCCCTTCGCTGAGCGCCCACCCCCAGGGCTGATTGGAGTCAGCTGACTGGAGCCCATGCCTGATGCAGCTCCTGCTGCCTGCAAGCATCGCTCTATTTTACCTTAATGCTCAGCCTCTGGTTCCACTGGAGTGGCTGCTTCCTGGAGTGGATTGAAAGGCATCCTGGTGCCCTGCTTGGGGCATGGTCGGTGGAGCTGGGTGGGCCGCCTCTGTGTGGCCAGGGTGGGGCTGGGCGCCTGCCCTCCATTTCTGGCAGGACCTAGTGTCATTGGGAGGGGCGTGGGGTCTGCAGGTGCACAATTTCCTGCTTGCTCAGGTGTCTCTGAGCCTCTCACCTCCTGGATATTCCCCTTGTCCAGGCCCTCAGCCAGCATGGGTGCCCCTGTGCCGCCTCATGTGTGTGCTCAGCTTCTGCTTCTGGGCCTTTGCAGGGACCGTGTCTCCAGTCTGAGCCATGATTCCTCTGCAACCTCCTCCTCCAGTCACATCGACACCTCTTCCAGGAAGGCTTCCTGGTTTTCCCTGAGTCCATAGACCATTTGGGCCTTTCTCGCCCCATGTTGGGGTCCCTGCTGCACTGTCTCCTGCCAGGCCCCAGGCAGGCTCCTGGTGTGAACATTAATTGGAATTAATGAGAGTTGGCCTCTGTTCTCAGAGCACACAGCCACACGGCCAGGCATGGGGCAGAAATGGGGTCTCCATCACCCAGCGGTGGTGGGGATGCCAGTGTTGTTGGTGTGTTGGCTGGGAGCTGGCACCACCTGGCCAGGACAGCCTTCCCTGGGAGCCACTGGCCCAGCTGAGTGTGGGGCTGACCCGCACCTCCCGGGTTGTAGCCGTGCAGGAGGAACGGCAGCGTGGCAAGGACCGGAATGAGAATGAGGTGGAGTCGACCAGCGGCGCCAACGAGGACATGCCGGTGGAGAGGATCCTGGAGGCTGAGCTGGCCGTGGAGCCCAAGACTGAGACCTACGTGGAGGCGAACATGGGGCTGAACCCCAGCTCGGTGAGTCACCGCCTCTGCGGGGGTGGGCAGCCCCACCTGCCTCAGTTTCCCTCACTCACTCACCCTCCCACTTGAGCAGCTGATGAGCCAGAGAGGTCCTGGGGGCTGCCCTGGGCCCCGTGGCCGCCTCAGCTCAGCCTCTTACCCGAGGTGGCCCTGTGGGCCCCTCGCCCCAGCTGGGCGGCACTCTCCTCTCCTGGCCCATGCACGGGTGGCCCTTGGGGCAGGGGCCGGGGGCCAGGGGCCCTGCAGCCACATCCTCCTCCTCGGCCATCTCTGCTGGGGCCTCAGCCGCTGTGTCCCCTTGGAGTTTGGCCTCTCTGGGTGCAGAGGCTGTCCCTGCTCCCTGGTGCCCCTTGGAAAAGGTGTGGGAGGAGGCCAAGCCCTGGCAAGAGGTTCTGCAGGTTGGTTCCAGGGCTGGCTCTGCCTGCAGCCGTGTGGCCCTGGGCAGGTGCCCAGCAGTCTCGGTGGCTGCTGTAGACGCAGGAAGCAGCTCCGCAGCACCCCAGCTGGTCACTCCATGCTGACCCTCCTGCCCCCTCCCACCCCGACAGCCTCAAGGGGAGGAGAACTGGGTGGGCCACAGCCCTGCTCCCAGGCGCTTCTGGGCTGGTTCCAACTGGCCCCGGAGGTGTTGGATTCAAGACTCCCTGGCCTTGTCCTCCCCTCCTTGGACCCTCCCTGTTACTGGCTCCCTCTCTGTGGCATCCTTGCTTCTGGCTGTGGCCTTGCCAGGGAGGGTGGCACAGGTGCGTTCTGAGCCCCTCCTACCCTAAGGCCCAGGAACCTGCACTGCTCGGGACCCATTGCTCCCTGGTGAGCTTGTCTGGCTGGGAGACCCCCCTTTGTCCCAGGCCCCACTGAGGGGGCAGCTCCAGCTGTGCCGGGGGTTGGGCAGGTGAGCTCCTGGCTGCCCGAGTGAAGGTTCAGAACTGTACACTAAGCTTCCTGCTGCCGGGGACTTGGGTCCAGCTGGCCCTCAGGGCCCCTGCGTCTTCGCCACGGTCACCGTGGTGTCCAGTCTTCACCCGTGTCTCCGTGTGGGTTTCGGGCTGGGACCAGAGCCCCGTGGCCACCAAAGACCTTGTACAGGCCGACCATGAGGTCGCCTCGACCTTTGTCCCTCTGTGGGTCCGGGCACACCAGCCTGCCCTCCATGCTGGGTGTGCCCTGCAGGTCACTGTACCCCTGCCCACCACCCCCCTGCCCCTTCTTGCTTGCGGCTCCCGTGGCCTGGAGCTGGGCCCTCTGGCTCTTCCTCAGGCTTTGGTCTCAGCTGAGGTACCTCTGGCCTTCATTTGTGCCCCCGCCAGGATGGGGACTGCCCCTGTGATGTGGGCTGAGAGCACCTGCTCTTTTCTCTGTGGCCCCTGGCACTGGCCATCACAGGGTGAGGTGTGATCACAGGGTAAGATGTGTGGTGGGTTAATTTCTGCCCCCACGAGGCTGCTGGTGACGGCTCTGCTGTTCCTCACCGCCAGCTTTGGTCAAGGACAGCGACCCCACCCTGCTCCTTGGCACTCACACAGGGCCCGCAGCCCCACTGCCTCTGTCTGTCTGAGGGTGGGGGTCTGCTCTTGTCTGAGGTCCCGTGGCTGGGTCAGGACCTGCTTTCCTGCCCTTTCTGGGTAGGACAACCCGTTGCCCTCACGTCCCTGGTTCTGCTCAGACCTCTACTCTGGCCGGGGACTGGGGTTGCCGGGGTGGGGAGAAGGTGCATGGGACCCCCACAACAGGCGCCTTCTTTCCGGAGGAGCCGTCCCCGTGAATGACAGGCGCAGACCCGCCCCCAGCCCTGGCTGTTCTGCACACCTGCCCTGCGCTGCGCCCGCCCCACCAGCCCTGCGGAGGGCAGGCCCGTGAGCGACAGGTGCAGACCCGCCCCCAGCCCTGGCTGGTCTGCACACCTGCCCTGCCCTGCGCCCGCCCCAGCAGCCCTGTGGAGGGCAGGAGAGGGAGGGTGGCTGTGAGGGTTTCATGATCCAGCAGAAAATCCAAAAACAAGTTTGGCAGATGCACAAAGGGCTGCCAAGTTTTTATTTTGTGAAGGACACTATTTGGGGGGGCGGAAATCTGCCATCTGCTCTCTCCCTCACTGCATCAAAGTTGAGGGAGTTTAGAACCACAAAGGCAGGCAGGACTCGCTGGGGATGAAGAATACGTCTTCCACGGGGACGGGGTCTCTCTGTGCCCGCTCACTCCCTGCTGTGCCTGGGCTCACACTGAACGCTCTCCCCTGTGGCCTGGACTGGGTCCAACTTCCAGAACCGCTCACTGGGCCCCTTCCCTCAGATGGGCAAACTGAGGTCCAGAGAGGGGGCAGCCTGCCCGGTGTCGCGGTCCTGGTGCCTGGTTTCTCCCCAGCGCAGGGCAGGGCCTGGGCAGGTCCTGTGGACACTTCTAGGCAGGAGTAGAGCCCATCCATCACACGCCTTCTGTTACACAAGGCACGTTGGATCTCCAGGCGAGAATGGGAGGCTCACAGAGGTTAGTCCTTTCCCGAGGCCACACAGGGAGGTGGAGCTGGGTTCCTGCACTGTCCCTCCCTACCGAGGGGACCCCCTTCAGGCCTAGCCCTGCTGGTACTGGAGCCAGAGCCTCACACCTGCCAGGAGTGTGCCTCCTTCTCGGCTCCAGCCTCCTGGCTCTCCAGCCTGCCACATTCTGCTCCCTGTCCTGGCTATGCCCACTGCAGGCATATGACAGATGGTGACCCCTGTGCCCACTCCTGCAGAGGTCCGAGCCAGCTCAGGAGGGCCTGAGGCTCTCCTTCCTTACCCATAGCACCAGCCTGTCACCTGGGCCTGCTCTGGGCCCTGTGTTGGCTTCCGAGAGTGGCCGGCCAGTGGCTGGAAGTCCTGGGTACAAGGATCCCAAGCAGAGCCACCTGCTGCAGACACAGTGCTCAGGGCTGGTTTTCCCCACATCCCCCCGCCCCTGCCAGGCCTGCTCGATCCTTTCTCAGGGATGCCCTGAGGCCGATGGGCAGGCAAGAAGGATGGGCCCCTTTCAGCCCCCAGTGTGATAGAAGGAGAGGCTGAGGCTGAGAAGCTGGCCTGGCTGTGGCAGGCCTGGGGGGCGCTGAGCACAGAGCCAGGAGTCGTGTGAGTGCTGGGGGCTGTGGATGCTGCTCATGGAAGGTTTGCAGAGAAATGAGTGAGTTACAGACCTGTGGTCAACCCCTCTCAGCTGAGGGATCCCACCCCTCTGTGCACCCCTTCTGTCTCGGGCCCCCAAGGGCTGCCCTGGCCTCTCCTGAGGGTCCTGGTGAGTCTCTGTGCCATTCCTCGGGGGCCTTCTCATTCCGCCCTCAGAGGCCTTTCCCGCCGGGTGCTGCGTTTAGGCTGCACGTCTCTGATGAGCAGGTGGATTCTGTTTGTGGAAGCTCTTCAAAGGGAGGCATTTTTCTCCTCGGCGGATGCCCTGGAGTGAGGGATCCCCGAATCCTGTTGACAGTCGTTACTCCTGCAGCGGCACCACCGAGGGGGCCGTCGTCTGAGTTCCCCTTACTCAGAATACAGAAGGTCCATGACCCAAGCCCCACCTGCCAGGAGCTGGGGAGGGCCCTCCCCTCCTGCCCTGCTTCAAGGCCGCCTGGGTCCCCTCATCTGTGAGACTGAGTGGCCCTCTTCCGGCTAGGGCTTTCCAGAGGAGCCGTGAGTGCTGCCCTCTCTCTGTGCCTGGGGCCTGGTGTCTCAGCCGAGGCGCCTGCCCTCCCGAGCTCCCACATCCATGCCTGCTAGAACGTGAGAAGCCAGCCCTGTCCCCAGGGTGGGCCACCGTGACCATCAGAGGTGAAGGCGGTCGGTCCCACCCAGCTCCGACACTGCCCCGTATCCGATTTCCCCAGCTCCCCGCGCCTGCCTCCCAGAGCTGTGGGAGAGACTCGTGTGTCCTGCCGTAACCTAGTGTCTGGAAACCACACACATTTTATTATCTGACTGTTCTGTGGCCAGAGAGCCAAACTCAGTCTTGGTGGCTGACGTCAAGGTGCCTGCCGGCTGGCTCCTGCGGGCTCTGCTGGGGAGTCTGCCCCTGCCCCTGCTTCTGGGGCTGCCACATTCCTTGGCTCATGGCTTCTTCCTCCACCTTCAAAGCCAGCAGCCTCTCTCTCCCCTTGGGCCCAGTGTCTGTGATCGCATCTCTTCCTCTGACCCTCCTGCCTCCCTCTCACAGGCCCCGTGCAATGACCCGGGTCCCCCCGGTGGTGCAGGCCCACCTCCCAATTTCAGGCCACACCTAATCACCTCTGCCAAGCCCTATGTGCCATGCAAGGTCGCATAGTCCCAGGTTCCGGGGATTGGGAACTGGGCATCTTTGAGGGCCGTATTCAGCACCCTGCATGGGCCCACTGTGTGGGGTGGGGCCTGGTCTGGCTGTGTTCTGTCAGTACACTGGCTTCTGGGACTGAATGTCTGCTCTTATTCCTCCACTGTAGCCGAATGACCCCGTCACC
The DNA here is from genome assembly GCF_000951035.1 of Colobus angolensis palliatus. Lineage (NCBI taxonomy): Eukaryota > Metazoa > Chordata > Mammalia > Primates > Cercopithecidae > Colobus > Colobus angolensis. The sequence goes on along the minus strand of NW_012122931.1, from coordinate 37,254 downwards.
AACATTTGCCAAGCAGCCGACAAGCAGCTCTTCACGCTGGTGGAGTGGGCCAAGCGGATCCCACACTTCTCAGAGCTGCCCCTGGACGACCAGGTCATCCTGCTGCGGGCAGGTGAGTGGTGGGGCCTGGGCGGGGATGGGGACGCCATGCAGATGGGACACTTATCGGGACACTCCTCGCTCCCGGGACACTCCCCCATCCCGGGACACTCCCCCCTCCCAGGACACACTCCCCCCTCCCGGGACACACTCCCACCTCCCATGACACTCCTCCCTCCTGGGACACTCCCCCCTCCCAGGACACACTCCCCCCTCCCGGGACACTTCTACTTCCCAGGACACGCTCCTGCCTCCCGGGACACTCCTTCCTACTGGGACATGCCCTCCTCCCGGGACACTCCCCCCTCCTGGGACA
>NW_012122931.1:36357-36789 GCF_000951035.1 Colobus angolensis palliatus | reverse complement strand
CTACTTCCCAGGACACGCTCCTGCCTCCCGGGACACTCCTTCCTACTGGGACATGCCCTCCTCCCGGGACACTCCCCCCTCCTGGGACACTCCTACCTCCCGTGACACTCCTCCCTCCAGGGACACACTCCCCCATTCCGGGACACACTCCTACCTCCCGGGACACTTCCCCCTCCCAGGACACACTCACCCCTCCCGGGACACACTCCCCCCTCCCGGGACACTCCTCCCTCCCGTGACACTCCCCCCTCCCAGGGCACACTCCCCCCTCCCGGGACACTCCTCCCTCCCGGGACACACTCCCCCATTCTGGGACACACTCCTACCTCCCGGGACACTTCCCCTCCCAGGACACACTCCTACCTCCCGGGACACTCCCCCTCCCAGGACACACTCCCCCCTCCCGTGACACTCCCCCCTCCCGGGACACTC
>NW_012122931.1:8621-30421 GCF_000951035.1 Colobus angolensis palliatus | reverse complement strand
CTCCTGGGACACTCCCCCTTCCTGGGACACACTCCCCCCTTCCGGGACACTCCTCTCTCCTGGGACACACTCTTACCTCCCAGGACACACTCCCCCCTCCCAGGACACACTCCCCCCTCCCGGGACACACTCCCCCCTCCCAGGACACACTCCTACCTCCTGGGACACTTCCCCGTCCTGGGACACTCCCCCCTCCCGGGACACTCCTCCCTCCTGGGACACACTCCCCTCTCCCGGGACACTCCCCCATCCCGGGACACATTCCTGCCTCCCAGGACACTCCCTCGTCCTGGGACACTCCCGCTCCCGGGACCTCATGGATTATATATATGGGACTGTTGGGGGAAGGGCCTGGGGCCTTAGTTTCCCTCCATCCCTCATAAGGAGGTGTGCCATGTGGGGTCTCTCTCAGTGGCCTTCAGAGAGGTAATGGGCTGTTGGTGCAGGTTGGGGGGCTCTGGAGAGGGAGGCTGGGTGTGTTCAAGGGGCTGCCCAGGAGGGCCACGTGCTCTCTGCCCTTCTCCTCCCACTCCAAGGCCGCAGCCCTGTCTCCATGCGGAAATGGTGATGCACGGAGCCATTGCACAGAAAGGCCTGCTCCACGCGCAGCACACTCCCCGTGACGTCAGGCGGCGGTCAGGACGGTGGCTGGGAGCTCAGCTTTGGGGTTTTGGGATCAGGTTGGCAGTGGAAGCCTGGACGGGGCAGGCGCCCCCCAAGCTGGTCCCCCACCTGGGAAGGGGGTGTGAGGGACGTGCTGATTGAGGCTGGTTCTTGCTGAGTCACCCGGGGTAGCTGTGAGGCCAGGCTGTTAGTGGAGTCTCCTGCTGGTGAAGCAACACGTTGAGTGCCCAGGTCTGCCCTCACTGCCCGGCGATGGTGCTGGTCACTGTCCCATGTCCCCCTGGGCCCAAGAAGCCAAGCTGCCTGAGGGCCAGGTGTCCCAGCTGCCTGGAGGCTGCTGCACTGTGGGCTCCGCCGCCTCAGCCTGACTGGGGAGCCTTGGCCCATACAAGGCGGCTCCTAAGCGAGAAATGGAGAAGGCACAGCCAAACAGAGACAGGCTCCCTGTGAAGCAGGGAATGTTCTGGAAGCTGTTTGGGTCAGGGCTGCGACCACACAGGCTGTGTGTAGAGGGCCTGGTGCCGCCAACTCCCTCCCAGAAGGACTCTTCTGGCCATATTGGGCCCTGCCGGATGAGCCAGGATAATCTCCCATCTCAAAGTCCTTGACTTAATCCCGTTGGCCTCATGTCTGGTGGGTCCTTGTCCCCCTGGGCCTGAGGCACGTGGCCGTCTGCTGTTGTGGGCTCAGACTTCTTTCAGGGTGTATTCTGCCTACCAAGGGAACCCTGCCCTTGTTTGCAGGGGCTCCCCCAAGAGCCCTCGGTTCAGAGCCCCTGGCTTTGCCAGCTACAGGCCTGCCTGACCCCAGTGGTCTTTGGAGAGATACCCAAGGGTTTTGCTGAGAAAGGATGGTACCCCCACCCCACCCCAACCCAACAGGCCTATCCAGAGAACAGTTGGCCGCATGCAGCTCTTTTACTGGGGGATCTCTAGATGGCTGTGCGCTAGGGGCCAGGTGGAGGTCCGAGTCAGATTGGATGGCTGTGTTCGTCGCCATATCTGTGTGGTGCCTGGCCCTGCCGTCCCATGTTCTGACAGCTTCTGGCTCCAGCATCGGAGCGTGGCGGAATGCGGTGCTGAGGGCCTGCGTGGGGTGAGCGTGGCGGAGTGCGGTGCTGGGTCTCCACTGAGGTCCTTGCTGACCTGTGTCCATCGGGCCCTGCTCCTGCATGCTGCCAGCTTCGAGGGCCACATGGTGAGGTCTGGAGCTGCACTTCCAGCGTGAGTCCCAGCCCCACTGCCCACCAGCGGCTGACCTTGGCCGAGTCACTTACTCTTGGTGCCTCATTGTCCTTGCGTGTTCTGTCTGCTGGGACTGGCAGCTCATCCATCAGGTGGTCTCCCCAAGCCCCTGTAAGGTCCACTGAGGCACATGTCCAGCTCAGATGTGGGGCAATGGAGTTGGAAGCCTGCAGTGGCCAGGTGGCTGGAGAGGACCTGGGTTGACCCCAAGGATACACTCTACCTGGCTGGTATTGGCTGAAGGGCTGTGTCCTCCTCCAGGGGGCTTGGGGTTGGGGCTGTGGCTGTAGCCTCTGGGTGGTGTTGGCTGGAGGACTCTGTCCCCCTCCAGGGGGCTCAGGTCTGGGTCCGTGGCTGTAGCCTGACTGGGGACGGGGGTGCGGTCCTGCTGGGTTTTCTTCTGGCAGGAGGCAGCGGTGGAAGTGAGGCCCCGCCCAGCCCTGGCAGGTGCAGGGGGGCACTGAGTGCTCCCCCATTATGTCCCTGTGCTGGGCCCTCCCATTGTGTTCCCAGCGCTGGTGGGGGAGGTCACTTCCACTGGGCGGCAGCAGCGATGGGAATGGGTGCCCAGACCTGGGATTCCCAGCATTGTGAGAGCCATCGGCCATGCAGGTTCGAGGCCCAGGGTCTCTGCTCACTCCGGGCAGTGTCCACCCGTGGCTCTCGGTGATACTGAGCTAGGGTGCAGTGGCCACAGCCCTGCAGGGGCCCAGAAGCTGGTGGAGGATTCCAGCCGGGCTGTGGGAGGCTAACGTCAGGCGTGTCTGCTCCTGCTGGGTAGGCCCGCTTCCTTGGGGTGGGCTCCTGTCCCACCTGTCTAGGAGGCCTTCAGAAATAAAGCATGAAAATGAATAGTTTTGGCTTGTTCCATGGAAGCTCCGAGTCACACCCTGACGCTTGTGTTTGTCAGATGAGTAAACTGAGACAGGGCTGCTCACAGCTTTCAAGTTCCTCCATCCAACCTCCTTCCCACCTGCCCCCTCATCCCAGGCTGTTGGGTTCTGAGTCTGCGTTAGCTGCTCCAGTGGGGTCTTCCGAGGGCCTGGGCTGCACAGGCACCTCCTGCCGTGGAGGCAGGGGGTTGGGGGGAAGGGGCAGGCCTTGCTGGGCCGTGAGGAGAGAGGAGCCAGGCTTATGTAGCAGGCCCGAGGTCCCCCTGTGGGGACAGCACACCACTTTACGTCCCTGGTCTTGATAATCCTGCCCACATCTCCGGCCCCAGGACACAGGGGAAGCCAGGCTGGGCTCTTGTCACTGCCGCCCTGGGACGGGATCCCCATCACAAGCCCCATGGGGACAGCAGCTGTGACTCTGGGGGGCCCTGCCCTGCCTCATGGGTGTGGACTCATTTAACTCTCTAGACAACCAGGAGTAGCTGTTCTCACTGTCCCCTGTGCTGAGGAAGTGGCAGCTCAGAGGTGAGACAGGAACGCGGCTGAGCCAGGTTGGAGCCCGAGGCCCTGGCTTCCCCACGTGACCCTTGACTCCATGCTGTTCCTTCCAGAAGTGCTGTCCAGGGATCCTGCAACCCCAGCAGAGGCCCTGGGCGTTTGGGCAGGGCCACAAGGGATCTGCAGGAGTAAGTTCCTTGGGCAGGGCCAGCCTCTTGAGTTGGAGGACGTAGTGACCAAGGGGGCAGCTCCAGGCAAGACTCTTTGTCCTGCGCTTGGAGCCTGGAGTAAGACCTGGTATCCCCTGCATCAGTGAGGTCCTCCTTCTGGAAGGCCAGTGCACCCTGAGTTGTTAAAAGCTGTGGCCGTGCCGGGCCCCCACATCGCAGGGCCAGGAACTCTCCGTGCAGCAATGGAGCACTTAGGAAGGTGAAGACGCACCCCCAAGGTTACTGTAAAATGGGTTCCTCTTCTGTTTTCTCTTACGTCCGAGAAGGAGGAGGGCAGCTTACAAAGGTGTGCGGGGCAGGAGAGGAGAAATAACCGAGTGAGGACATCGGGGTGGAGGGACAGGGGACAAGGGAGCTGAGATGCAGCCGGCGTGCCGGAGGGTGCAGAGAGAGACTCCATGATGTTCTGTTCGTGTGTCTGGGGTCCTGACCTGTATCCTGTGCTGAGGGCCGCATCTTGGCTCAGCAGCGTGCACCCAGCCGTGCACCAGGCCCCTCTGCTGGGCACACCAGAGTTTCAGAGGCAAGTCCACTCTGGTGCCTGCTGGGTGGCCCCAGGGGCTCTCGGGGCAGTGGGAGGGGAGGGGTCCACCGCTCCGGTAAACCCCCAGGCCTGGAGGATGCAAGGGAGAGAGGCGGGCCCCAGAGGCCAGGGCTGGTGGATTTGGAGCCAGCTGTGCCCCAGCCCAGCTCTTGCCCTCAGGCCCCTGGGTCCCTGCCCCTGTCCACAGGAAGTTAGTCCACACTGGGCCTGGCGTGGGAAGGGAGGGAGAGCCCTTTCCTGGGAGAGCATTTACTCCCACTGGATGTCAGACCCAGTACCTCCCAGCCCTGGAAAACCTGACAGGCTGGACTGGAGGAGGGGCAGGAGTGGGAGTGGGCCCAGGGCTTCTGTCCGAGTCTCTGTGTGATTTGGGGCAAACCCTTCCCCTCCCCGGGCCACAGATTACCCACACGTCAGATTGAGGGGTCATCTAGATCAGAGTTCTCCTAAATGTGATGCTACAGATGTTTCATGGGCAAAAAAAAAAAAAAAGGGATTCTGTGGTCAAAGAAAATCTGGCTGGGCAGCATGGAAGCTGTCTTCGTGGCTGACTCGGCTGAGCCCTGGGATGCCACTGCACACTGCAGCCTTAGTGCAAAGGGTGGGTGTGTTTCTTAAACCGCCGTCCCAGGGAACCCCACTGTTCTGACTGCCCATTGCAATGGGCTGCCTGCTGCCACCTGGCAGGGAGAGGGGATGCGTGACAGGTGGGAGGTGCCTGTCCCGCGTCTGTGACAGTATTTCCAGCCCTGGCTTTTCCATCAGACCGCCCGTGGTGCCGTCTGCAGGCTCCCACGGTGGTGGGGCACAGACCCCACCGTTCCTCCCTCATTTTGGTTGCACAGCCTGGGGCGAGTCGGGTGCCATCCCTGCCTGGTCCGTCAGCACACCTGGGCAGGGTGGCCTCGGGCGTGGGACTTCCCTCCTGGGGCCCTGGGATTACTCAGTTGTGAAATGGGAAGAATGGGGGTGGTGACACCTGCCCCGGGGGTCCCCATGACGGGGTGGGTGTGTGCTGGAAGGGTGTGGTGGGCTGAGCCGGAGCTGGCACGGTGGTCCCCACTGCCAACTTCTTGCTGATCACTGACTGCCTCATGCCTCAGTTTCCCCCTCTGTAAAACAAGATTAATGCCGGTTTTCCAGGATTACAGTCGGGATTAAGTGGGAAATTCATGACAGTGTCGGGGTAGAGGCTGGAGCCTCTGGAGCACTCGGGGAGTGCAGAAGGTGCTGAAGGTGACTGTGTGCCTGCAGGTGATTCCGTGTCACCCTGTAAACGGGAGCCGTTAAAACAGTAATGCGTGTGCACGCGAGGGTCCCTGACTGTGTGACTGCAGGTGATTCCACGTCACCCGGTCTCCAGGAGCCATGAAAACAGTAATGCGTGTGCACGCGAGGGTCCCTGTTTGAGGCTTTCTTCCTCACCGATGCCTGCTCTGCTTTGTCTGCACTGGAACCTCATGTTGAGGGACTGCTGTTACCTAACTGCCACCCCCCAGGGAACCCCCGATGTTGAGGGGCTACTGTTACCTAACTGCCTGCCCCCCAGGGAACCCCCCGATGTTAAGGGGTGCTGTTACCTAACTACCACCCCCCAGGGAACCCCCAATGTTGAGGAGCTGCTGTTACCTAACTGCCTGCTCCCTCAGGGAACCCCCTGATGTTAAGGGGTGCTGTTACCTAACTGCCCACCCCCAGGGAATCCCCCGATGTTGAGGGGCTGCTGTTTTCTAACCTTCCCCCCCGCTGGGAAACCTCCCAAAAGACGCTGCGGCTCTCATACACCTGCCTTCAGCTGGATAACCTGCTGTTTGGTGGCATTCCACGAAGTGCACACGGATCCCCGAGAGTTTGCTCCTGGGACCCTGCTGGCAGCAGTGGTTCTGGGGCCACCCTGGGAACATCCCTGGGTGTTCTCCCACGTGCTCCGTGGCAGGAGTGTCCTGCACACACAGGAGGAAGCTTCTGTGGGCACATGAGTTTGTGAGCTCCTGGGTTCCACAAAGCTCAAGGGACTTTGTGCGGGACTTCTCAGGGCCTGTCATATGCCGGTGTGTACTGTAGAAGAGGCATTCTCAGGAACCTCTTTTCTGTGGAGCACTTCGTGGGATTGGGGTTCCAGAGCCTGTCAGGATGGGTCTGTGACATGCTGCCTCTGTGGGCTCCCACCAGAGGTTGGGGAAGGGGCGAGCCCCGCAGGGCCTGGAGACAGCCGAGTGACCATGTGCCTCCTCCCCAGGCTGGAATGAACTGCTCATCGCCTCCTTCTCCCACCGCTCCATCGCCGTGAAGGACGGGATCCTCCTGGCCACCGGGCTGCACGTCCACCGGAACAGCGCCCACAGCGCAGGGGTGGGCGCCATCTTTGACAGGTCGGGGGGGGTCCCAGGAGGGGCGAGGGCGCTTTGCTCACCTCCACCGCCAGGCCAGCTGAGTTCGGTCGCCTCGGCCCCCGTGCACGTCCTGCCTAGTATTATTTCAGTGCATGAAGGGTGCGCACATGGAAAACAGAGAAAAGCACAAGGAGGAGGCTCAGAGCCCCGTGCCAGCCCTGCCTCTGGGGCATCTGTAACCACAGGGAGCACTTGGCCTGTCTCCCTCCAGCTCTTCTTTTTTCACGATCCCATGTATTTATCTGTGGGAAGGAAAGCTTCATTTCTTTTTAAAGCGATGACACCGTAGATGCAGTTTTGTAAAAGTGTCAATTCCAGTTGGCACATTGCAGGCTGTGTGAGGCGGGCACGGGAATGCCGTGGCAGCCCGGGGCGTGGTGCAGCCTAACGCCTGTCCCCGTGCAGGCAGGGGTGTCGGACCACAGTGCTTCCCGCCTCCCAGCGGAGCGTGGGCTGCACCTCAGCCACTTCTCAGGGAACACACTGCAGGAGCAGCACTGGCTGCAGAGCCCGCCCTCGTCCGGGCCTGGGTGGTCCGTGCCCGTTCACGTTGCCCTCCCAGAGCGCCAGCCAACTCAGCTCTGCCAGGCGAGGCGGACGGCAGCTTCCTTGTCGCTATCGCTGCAGTCTTTCTCCACGAGGCCAGAGAGCCCACTGGGCCTTCTGGGGACCGAATGTCAGCTTCAGCCGGAGCAGAAAGGCTGGGGAGGGGCGCTGCAGGGTCCTGGGTCAGGGGTCTGCAGCACAAGGAGCCATGGGTGGGAGGAGCAGGCCACCTGGAGAAGGTGGCCCCTGAACATGAGAGCCCTCACGTTAGAGGTGAGTAGAGGTCATGCACTGGCACTTACAGGGGGACGGATGCCCCGGCAGCAATGCCCCAGGGGGTGGTTCAGGAACCCGAGTCCTGAGGGTGGTCCTGGAACTTGACCTCCATGGGATGTGCCAAGTGCAAAAGGGTTTGTGGCCGCAGATGGTGGGCAAACGCTAGTTTAAACGGTGTCCTCGAGGGTCTTTTCTGCAGGACTTGTCAGGGCCTTTAAGAAGCTAGTGTACAGGAGGGTCCCCACGGGGGCTGCAGGGTGCAGTGTTTATTGCCCATAGCAGCTTCTTTAGAGGGGTACTGGGGATACGGCTTTGGGAAGCGAGGCCCCAGCCACTGGCCCAGCTGACAGTTCCTTTGGCTGGCTGGTAGAGAGATGGCAGTGACAGAGGTGGACGGCAGCTTCCTTGTCGCTGTCTCAGGGTTACATTCTCTGGGGTCCCAGGGCAGTGACTACAGAGGCCCAGCGTTCCCTCGCCTTTTGTGTAAGTGGAATGCAAAGTCTTTGCCCTCAGTGGCCTAGGCCGTTTCCATGCCCGCTGCCCTGCCCCTCTGCAGCTGTGTGCCCCTGCCTCAGAGCAGACATCGGAGGTCCCTTCCAGCTCCTGTTCTGTCCCACCCTGTCTTCCGGGCTCCTACAGATCTTCTCCCAGGAATCAGCCAGGGCACTCCCCATGCTGCAGACCTTCAGGGCCCACCTTGGCCCACAGGGGAGAGCCCAGGCTCCTCAGGCAACCATCCAGGCCCCATCCTGTCACCTCCCTTTCCCCTGCTCTGGCCCACCCTCAGTTCCTGGACACAGCAGTCAGGCTTTGGGGTTGGTGGGCAGGCTGCTGAGGCTACGGGGCCCAGGACACTGCAGAGGCCGATGGGATTCAGAATCCTGCTGCAGGAGTGGGGCGGCTGAGTCTGAATCTGAGAATGCCCCCAGCGTCTCCATGGAGGGTACTGGCGGGTTTTCCCTGTGTTGAGGCTGGTGTTTTTTTTCTTTTTTTTTTTCTGGTGATAAGAAGTGGACATGCCTTCCTTTGGCAGGCCCCACCCAGGGAGATCAGGTCCTGGGGAAAGGTCTCTTCCTGGACTGAAGGGAGCGGCTGGGGCTGTGGCACGGGCAGGGGCTTTGCCTCAGGTGGTGCTAGGTCTGCAGCTGAGGAGGGACAGTGGTGGGTCTTGCTGGGCTCAGGGAGGGTGGACTCTGTACCCCACATGCAGCTCCAGCTCACCTCAGCTTAGCTGTCACGAGGTGCCTCCTTAGCCTCTAGGTTCCCAGAATAAAGCCCCACAGGCAGACCCTAGAGGGAGAGGAGAGGAGCCCACCCTCCAGGCAGGGGTGGCACCTGGGCCCAGGTTCCAGTCCACTCCCTCTCAAGCTGTCTGGCGGTCCTTGCCTTGGCTTGGCCCATCTCAGCCGCCCTCCAGCCACACCGGGCTTCCCAGAGACCTTGGGTATCTGGGATGTGGCCTTGGTGAGGACCTCGCCTAACTGGGATGGGGTGGCTGCCCTCCTCCTCTGCAGGGTGCTGACGGAGCTCGTGTCCAAGATGCGGGACATGCAGATGGACAAGACGGAGCTGGGCTGCCTGCGCGCCATCGTCCTCTTCAACCCCGGTATGGCCTTCCTGCCTCGAGGCTCCTGGCCCCTTTCTCTGGTGGGGCAGAGGCACCTGGCCTCCTCCCGGCTGCACCTCTTGGCTGCGGCTGCACATGAGGCCAACTCCTGCTCTCCTTGAGCTCAGCGTGCTCCCCTCCCAGTGGAAGTGTGGCCATGCTGCCTTCTGCTCACCTTGAGGGCCCACCAAGGGAGCGTGGCCCCTGGGCACAGGGGGACCCAGCAAGGCACCCGTCATGAGGGGCTTGGTGGTGCTATCTGGGCTCCGCGGTTCGCAGCGTTCACCATTCTGCATCGGAATCCAGACTCCGGAAGTGGCCGGCTGTGGTTGTGAACTTCCAGTGCTGAAGTTTGGGAGCCCCGAGCCCTGCAGGCTGGGGATGGGGTGGGGATGGGTCAGGCCTGCCAGCTGTTCAGAGACGACCAACCTCATCCCTGAGCCTCGGGTCCAGGGTGTTTCTGGGGCTGGGCCCCTGTGGTTGAGGAGAGCAGGGCTTGGGGCTGTGGGGCTGGAGCTGGGCACAAGCCTCTGGCCGACAGTGCGGCTCTTCTCCAGCCTCTGGGTTCTCAGCTTGAAAAGCCTCCTAGGTGCTACCCCTTTGCCCAACAAGTGCTGCCACGTGCCTGTTTGCTAGGCACCCTGCCGGGCATGGGGGCGCTCTTCACGCTGCTGGCTAGGGCTTGCCTGCCCAGAGCTTGGGGTTTAGAGGGTCACGCCCACCAGCAGGCGCCCCTGGCACATGAGGACAGGAGCACGGTGGGTCGAGGGTGTGGGCCACTTCCTCTAGGAGCTGAAAGTTAGGGGCCAGGGGAGTGGGAGGCACGGAGGTGGGATGGGCTGGTGGGGGCAGCCCAGGCAGGGTCTTGAAAGTCTTGCTAAGTCTGGGTTTTCTCTTAGGGCCACAGGCAGCCAAGTCCCGAGGGGTTCCAGCTGGGAGGGAGCTATGGGTTTCTGTGTTTGGAACTCAGCTCATTGCGATAGGGGTGGGCGGCTGGGGTGTGGAGGGAGAGGTTTGGGGCTGCCGTGGGGAGCTCACCTGGGCCGTGGTGGAGGGAATGGAGCCCTCTTGGCTCCTGGCCCTGACCTTGCCCTTTGTCAGACCTGGCTCTGAGGGACCGGGCCGGGATGGAGATGGGCATCTTCTTGTGGGGAGAGCTTGTTTCCAGGGACATTTTATCACCCAGGCTGTGCATCCAGGCGGTAATCCTGCCGGCTCGGCGGCTGAGTCACGCCACGGCTCGGCCCGGCCCAAGGAATCCCCATTCAGGTCCTGTGTGGTCTGGTTGCTAGAGCTGGGGCACCAGCGGGACCTGGGCACGGGCTTGCAGGGAGGGTGAGATTGTCTGGCACAAGCAGGGTCTAGGCACAGGCTTGCAGGGAAGGCGAGGAGACCAAGGCACAGGCTGGCAGGGAGGGTGAGGAGACTGGCTGGAGCTGAGGCAGCTCAGGGAGCCAGACACGTTGCCAGGGAGCCCCAGGACACGGGCCAAGGTGGCATTCACATGGGGCCCCTTGGCCTTGGAGGTGTTGGTGGCTGCAGTCTCAGCCTCTGTCCACTCTGGGCTCTCGAGTCTGGGTCGAGCTCAGCACCCCGCGAGCGTGCTGAGGATGGGTTTCCTCAGGGTCTGGGTGCTCCTGAGGGCAGCAGTGACAGCTCCCATCCGTGTCATGGGGCTGGGGCTCAAGGGTAGCAGAGGCCTCCATCGTCTCTCCCAGTTCCCATGGCGGTTGGAAGGCAGCAGATTCCTGACACTTTATCGATGGGGAAACCGAGTCTCTGGAGGTCAAATAATTGACCCAAGGTCACATGGCTGGCAAGTGGCAGACCCGAGCTTGGACCCAGAGCAGCCTGGCCTGGCCATGGATTCCACAGTCATCCCCCTGCCACCAGACTCTGGGAGAGCGGGTGGGGGCGTGTCCAGCAGCGTCCCTCACACCACCTGCTCTGCCCATGGTGGGGCAGCTTGGGAGGCCCCACACAAGCCTGGGTCCTGGGGGCAGGTGCCTGCAACACACCAAGGTGAGGGTTCTGACCTGTGGCCTCTTCTCCTTTCAGACTCCAAGGGGCTCTCGAACCCGGCCGAGGTGGAGGCACTGAGGGAGAAGGTCTACGCGTCCCTGGAGGCCTACTGCAAGCACAAGTACCCAGAGCAGCCGGGAAGGTGGGTCCCACCCTGTCCCACACACACCCCAGACCTGGGCTCTTGTCTCCAGAGCCCCCACCTTGCTGCAAGGCTGTTTTATGTGAATGAAAAGGTGGCACCCTCCCCAGGCCCAGTCCGTGCCAGCAGGTCCTGAGCAGGCAGCGGGAGGTCCTCCAGGCCAGGGGGCTGTGGCAGGCACACCCCACAGGCTCACACTATATCCCCACCGGAAGGATTACCTCACACCTGGCGCATAGTAGGTGCTTGTCTTTGTCAAGTAGGTAGATGAAGGCTGTGCTTCACCCCCCACTGCGCTCCCCTGCCAAGCAGAAACACCAGAGGTCCGGCGACACCAGCACATAGTAGGTACTTCACAAGCATGTGTGGAGTGGATGGCCAGATGCCCACACATTCTAAACACTTTCTACAAGTGTGTACAGAATAGGCAGCCACGGCCCATGCACAGAGCTCATCTTTCTCCCCTGCCCGGCTGTGGGCCCTAGAAGGGCTGGGGTTCTCTCGTTTCTGAGTCCACAGTGCTGGGTGCACAGTAGGTGTCCAGGAAGAGAAACATTTGTGGATTCCTCAGTTTCAAAGTCAGCTCTCCAGATTCTGCCTCTTCTCTCTAAAGGGGCATCTCCTGGCCTCTTGATCTTCAGACTGTGGGTGGGGGGTTGGGGGAGGTGGGGCCCAGCAGACCTCATAGGACACCCAGGCCCTCCTGCCACCAGCACATACACAGTTAACTGTGTCCCCGCTGCCTGCTCAGCCCTCATCTGGCTTGGTTTAAAGTGAAACTTCCCGGAGGACGAGGACAGGAGGGGGTGGCAGGCGGCTTGTTTTTCCTGGCTTTCTGCCCTGGCCCATCTCGCCAGCTCAGCAGAAAACAGCTTGTTCTCTGGCCTGACTCCAGCCTCTGCGCTGTTTTTGCCTTTAAAACAAGGACTGTGAGGCAGCCAACCACAGAGCTTTTCCCTGAAAGAGAGACTTCGTTAATAATCAATGAGGTCCTGCAGCCCTGGAGGGGCCGTGTGGAGAGACTTAGGCCGTGCGCAGGGGCCTTGGGGCAGACACGGCCAGCCAGAAGGGACACCTGGTCCTGTCCCCATAGCACCCTGTCCTCAGCGGCAGCTGCTGCCCTCATGCCTGGCCCTGGCATCCCTCTTCCCAGAGCCCCAGACATCCCCCCCTCCCTCTCTGCCAGCCCACTGGTCCCTGCCCCAGGAAACTCCCCAGAATGGGGCCAGGCCCTGAGGAACAACCCATGCTCCCTCCCTCCCCTGCCAGCCTTCTCTGACCAGGCTGTGCCCAACGCCAGCAGAGCTATTTCTGGGGAAGGGGTGGCCCTGGTCTGAGGCCCACAGCCCTGCACGAGGTACCGTGGGAGGCACTCACGGCGTGCTAACGCTGTATGGAAAGGGGCTTGGCCCAGTACATAGCTCCCAAGTCAGGCCCGGCTCCACCTGCAGTGGGGTCGCAGCTGACTGACTCCTCCTCCCCAGCCTGATGCCCTTTGACTTCTTGGTTACCCACCATGTGCCCTGCCTGTTCCCTGCGACTCACCAATGTGCTCAGCAGCCCTGTCCCTGACAGGCCCCACAGTCTCTTGCTGCGATGGCTGCTGCAGCCAGATGCATTGCTGACCTCACACCTCCTCCTGGCTGTCATGGCCCACATTTTTCCTTTTTTTTTTTTTTTTTTTTTTTTTTTTTTTTTGAGACGGAGTCTCGCTCTGTCGTCCAGGCTGGAGTGCAGTGGCCGGATCTCAGCTCACTGCAAGCTCCGTCTCCCGGGTTTACACCATTCTCCTGCCTCAGCCTCCCGAGTAGCTGGGACTACAGGCGCCCACCACCATGCCTGGCTAGTTTTTTGTATTTTTTTTAGTAGAGATGGGGTTTCACCGTGTTAGCCAGGATGGTCTCGATCTCCTGACCTCGTGATCCGCCTGTCTCGGCCTCCCAAAGTGCTGGGATTACAGGCTTGAGCCACTGCGCCCGGCCCATTTTTCCATTTTTTAAGAGACAGCGTCTCGCTGTGTCACCGAGGCTGGACTGCAGTGGTGCGATCATAGCTCACTGCAGCCTCAGCCTGGGCTCAAGTGGTCCTCCATACGGGCATTATGCACCACCACGCCTGGCTACTGTTTTTCTCTCGGTCTTTTGTAGAGACAGGGTCTCACTGCGTTGCCTAGGCTGGTCTCGAACTCCTGGCCTCCAGCCCATCCTCCCACATCGGCCTCTCAAAGTGCTGAGATTACAAGTGTGAGCCATCATGCCCAGCTGCCCACAATTTTTCACTTCTTTACAAAGAGCTATTCAGCCTGCCCTAGCCAGCCGCTCTCTGGCCCCTGGCCCTTCATCTCCATCCTCGGCCTCAGGGATCCCCCTTCACTCTCTCCTGGCTCTGGGATGCCACCGCCCCTGTTTCCTTCTATAGCCTCCCCTCCTTCCTTCTGGAGGCTTGGCACAGGCAGATCCAGGGCTACAGACCAGCCTCGGATGGGTTGGGCTCTCACACACAGCCCTAACCCCAGGGAGGCCTCCAGGTGCCAGGGCAGAACTGCCCCTGCCCCTTGTCTGGCCCTCACCAGACCCGTTCCCTGCAGGTTCGCCAAGCTGTTGCTCCGCCTGCCAGCTCTGCGCTCCATCGGGCTCAAGTGCCTGGAACATCTCTTCTTCTTCAAGCTCATTGGGGACACGCCCATTGACACCTTCCTCATGGAGATGCTGGAGGCGCCGCACCAAATGACTTAGGCCTGCAGGCCCATCCTTTGCGCCCACCCGGTCTGGCCACCCTGCCTGGACGCCAGCTGCTCTTCTCAGCCTGAGCCCTGTCCCTGCCCTTCTCTGCCTGGCCTGTTTGGACTTTGGGGCACAGCCTGTCACTGCTCTGCCTAAGAGATGTGTTGTCACCCTCCTTATTTCTGTTACTACTTGTCTGTGGCCCAGGGCAGTGGCTTTCCTGAGGCAGCAGCCTGCGTGGCAAGAACTAGCGTGGTGAGCCCAGCCAGGCGCCTCCCCACTGGGCTGTCGGGATGCCCTGCCACACCCCACGGGGCTTGGGCGACTCACAGGGTCTTCGGGCCCCAGCCCTGGAGCTGCAGGAGTTGGGAATGGGGCTTTTGTTTCCGTTGCTGTTTATCGATGCTGGTTTTCAGAATTTCCGTGTGGCCCTCCTGTCTGGAGTGATATCTTCACCTGCTCTGAATACTGGGGCCTGGCCAGCCTGTGACAGCTTCCCCCTCATCAGGAGGAGGGGACAGCTGGGGGCGCAGGCTGGTGTGTCGTCAGCAAAGACCTCAGCCGCCTCGGGAATGAGAGGGGACTCGTGGGGCCAGCAGGCTGCCGTGTGCTCTGAGTGAGGGGGAAGTAGCAGCCCCTTTTTCCAAAGATAACTCATGGTTTTGCCCTTGAGCCAATGAGAACATGAGCCACCCTCTGTGCAGGGTTTTGGGGCCACCTCCAGGCTGCAGGGACAGGGGTCACTCACCACCGCTCAGTTTTCTCTCTGCCTTGGTGTCCTGGTTTCAGACTCCCTGCAAACTGTTCAGACCGGAGTGCCCTGGCCCCTCCCCAGCCTGAGTTCTTGCTCTGAGGGCTGGGCCGAGGCTTGTCCTTGGTTCCTGCAGGGCTGGCCCCGGCTGGGGCGGGTGGGGTGTCACCACCTCACTGGCCTTGCTGGAGGCACAGGGCTCTGCTGACCTGCATCCATCCGTGAGGCCCGCGGGGATGGGAGGGGAGGAGGGTGGCCTGTCGGTTTCCCTCAGAGGGGGCAGGTGGCCTGGAGACAGAGGGGCTCAGGAACTGGGAGCCTCGTGGGTGGGGCAGATGCTCCGCGGCCTGGAGTGGCTCTGCGGGGGCATCGGTGGGACCCCTGCTCAGGCTTTCTCTCTGGCTGCCAGTTGTGTCTGAAAGACTCTTGGAATCTGAGAACCCTGAGTTGCAGCGCCCTCGGGCCTGGGCCACACGCAGGCCCTGGTGGGACCACCCAGCCTGCTGTTGTCCCCGGACAGCGTTGTTCACCCAGAGCCTTACTTGGGAGCCTCACTGAATGTCTGCTCTGGTTGAAGGTGGTGGGGGCTCAGCCCCGCGCGGCCCGGCGCTCCCCCCACAGGCTCTGTCCCCGGGCTCCGGTGGTGTGGGGACCCTCTCAGGTTGAACTCGCCTCTTTTGCACTGGAAGGCCCTCCCTTTGGCCCGAGTACTTTTCCTATTCACGCCTCAGTCCCGTGGACCCAGTCTTTGTCAGTCACGGGTGCCTGAACAGGGGATGGATGGGGGGATACAGGAGGGGGGAATACAGGAGGAGGGTCTCGTCTTCCCGGGAGCAGTCTAGGAATGATGCGG
Organism: Colobus angolensis palliatus; assembly: GCF_000951035.1. Classification (NCBI taxonomy): domain Eukaryota; kingdom Metazoa; phylum Chordata; class Mammalia; order Primates; family Cercopithecidae; genus Colobus; species Colobus angolensis. The sequence goes on along the minus strand of NW_012122931.1, from coordinate 15,076 downwards.
GGGAGTGGGTGCCTTCTCCGAAGTCTTACCCCGCCTGGAGCAGGGGCTTCCTCACTGGGAAAGGGAGTTGCCTAGGAGGTTGGACTGGGAGGCAGTGGCTCGGAGAGGCAGTTTTCCAGTCTCGGTGGGGAAGAAAGTGTCCATTCTTTTCCTTCCTGGATCTCCCAGCCAGAGCTGAGCTGAGGCACCTGGGTGGAGCCTGCAGCTGAGTCTGTGCCCGAGACAGAGGCTGTCAGAGATTCCACAAGCCTCTCCTTCCTGCCCCCCTCCACCCCTGCCTCCTTCCTGCCCCCCTCCACCCCTGCCTGTCAGCGTCGTGGATCCCCAGAGGTGGCCCCCTGCCCAATCCACCATCCCGAGGCAGAGTGTTGAGCCTCACACCTGTACCAGGTCCCTGGCCAGCTGGGCCCCTCCCAGGCACTGCCAGGAAGACCCAGCTGCCCCTGGGGGGTGTGGTGGAAACGGCAGGAGGGTGCAGGCACTCTCGGGGCCCCCGTGGTGGGAGCGTGAAAGACCCAACGCCAACACCTGGTGCCTTCTGCAGCCGGCGCCCACCCATCCGTACCCGGACCCTTGGGAATGCCCGTGGCTCCAGAGGAAGAAGCCCAGGGACCGGCCTCCATGGTGGGGGGTCGGCTTCTTGGGAACTTGATCATTTGCGGCACTGGCTAGCTGGCTGGATGTAAAGCACTGAAGCCCCCACCCTGGGCCGCCAACCCCTGAAAGCAGAACCCGGCCTCCCTGGCCCCAGCAGCCTTACCCACCGCTCCACATGTCCTGGGCTCTTCCTGCCCCTTTCTCATCGGCCTTGTGGTTGTGCAAACAGTGCTGTTGGTTTGAAAAGGTGACGCGTGGGGTGTGTGGCTCATCACTGAGTAGAGGTAGAGTTTCTATTTAACCAGACCTGTAGTACTATTACCAATCCGGTTCAATTAAGGTGATTTTTTTGGTAATTATTATTTTTGGTGGGACAATCTTTAATTTTCTAAAGATAGCACTAACATCAGCTCATTAGCCACCTGTGCCTGTCCCCGCCTTGGCCCGGCTGGATGAAGCGGCTTCCCAGCAGGGCCCCCCCTTCCCAGCGGCTGCTTCCTGGGCCCCCGGGGCACTCCGGCACCTTCAGGCAGGCGCCTCAGCTGGTCACCTTCCAGCTTTGCCGTTCAGATGGCGCTCCTAGGCTGAGGAGTGAAGATGCCACAGAGCTGGGCTCCCCTAGGCTGCGTCGGGCACGCTTGGAAGCTGGCCTGCCGGGACCTTCCACCCATGGGGCCTGTGTCAGCCACTGGCCCTCCACACCCCGGAAGCATGCGACCTCTGGGAAAGACAGCCCTGACCTTCGGTTTTCCAAGCACGGTGTTCCCCAAGAATTCTGGGCTGGCGGCCTGGTGGCAGTGCTGGAGATGGCCCCCAGCCCCTCCCCATGGGGCACCCAGGAGGGTCCTGCCAGAATGTGCAGCCTGTGGGTAGTCGGCTGGTGTCCCTGTCGTGGAGTTGGGGTGCGTGACCTGGTGCCCGTGCACGCGGGTGTGTGGTGTAAACATGTATGTGCTGTACAGAGAGATGCGTGTGGAGAGAGCCGCACGCGAGTGCCACGCAGGAGAGGCGGAGCGGTTACCAGTGTTTTGTGTTTATTTTTAATCAAGACATTTCCCCTGTTTTCCTATAAATTTGCTTCGTGTAAGCAAGTACCTAAGGACCCTCCTTTGGTGAAATCCGGGTTCGAATGAATATCTCAAGGCAGGAGATGCATCTATTTTAAGATGCTTTGGAGCAGACAGCTTTAGCCGTTCCCAATCCTTAGCAATGCCTTAGCTGGGACGCATAGCTAATACTTTAGAGAGGATGACAGATCCATAAAGAGAGTAAAGATAAGAGAAAATGTCTAAAGCATCTGGAAAGGTAAAAAAAAAAAAATCTATTTTTGTACAAATGTAATTTTATCCCTCATGTATACTTGGATATGGCGGGGGGAGGGCTGGGACTGTTTTGTTTCTGCTTCTAGAGATTGAGGTGAAAGCTTCGTGCGAGAAACGCCAGGACGGACGATGGCAGAGGAGAGGGCTCCTGTGACGGCGGCGAGGCTTGGGAGGAAGCCGCCGCAATAGGGGTGTCTTCCTTGGGGGCAGGAGGGTGGGCCTGAGGCTTTCAAGGGTTTTCTTCCCCTTTCGAGTAATTTTTAAAGCCTCACTCTGTTGCGTCCTGTTGCCGGCCTTCCTGCGACTGTGACTGTGAAACGCTTCCCTGTACGATTGTCTCTGAAACATCGCGGCCGCAGGTGCCAGGGTTTGATGGACAGTGACGTTAGAATTGTCGAAAAGAAACACGCAAAGGAAGAAACGTGAGAGGAGAAACAAAATATGAGCGTTTAAAATACATCGCCATTCAGTTCGTTCGTTGTGTGTGGGGATGTTTTTGTCTGGGGCGGGAGGGCCCGCAATCGGTCCCCGCCAGCCCGCCCTCCTCCTCACCCCACCCGCTGGTCCTGTGCGGCAAGGCCGGCGTCCTCTGTGGGCCACACTCCGGGAGTTCTCTCCCTGTCCACTGGGCTCTGCTGCTCTTCCAAGGGGCAGGGGGCTGGGGCCTCCACGAGGGTGTCTGTCAGCAGCCACGGGCACCGGGCCTGTGGGTACCTGCAGAGCGCGAGTGTTCCCACTTGTCCCTCCCCGGGCTGCCTAAGCATCCACACCTCTGCAGCCATGCTGGCCCGGTGGGCAGGAGGTGAACCCAGAGGGCCAGGGAACACACGATGTCACCCAACTGCCCCCATAATAACAAATTAATGATGCCCCATCTGCACTGTCTCCTGTGATAAATGCCCTCTGTCTCCATGCTGTCTGGGGCTGGGCTTCTCCCGGCCTGAGGTTTCATGGTGGTACCCGGAGCCCTCTCATGCACCTGTGTCCAGCCAGGCACCCTCCACGAGAGGCACCAGACACACTGAAGATGGGGAGTGGGGCTCTGAGGGTCCAGCTCCTGCCCTGTGGTGGTGGGCAGAGGGCTGTGTGGCCTGTGCCCAAAGCAAGGGTGGCTCCCGGGTGAGAATGAAAATGGAAGGGCCTGCCACCTGAAGGGCAGGGACTTCCTGATGTCACTCCCCTGGTGAGCACACATTCACACACTTGCATACTCAAACACCCGCACAGACACGCTCACATGCACCCTTGCACCCATTCATATGCATGCACACATCACATGCTCACACACATGCTTTGGCATGCACACCCATGCACAACTGCTCTCATGTACACACGCATGCATGCCCGTGCAACGACCCATACACACTTTCATATGCACGCACCCATACACGCTCCCATGCATCCACACTCACAAGCACACACCCATACATGCTCATGTACACACCCATACACACTCCCACATTCCCATACACACTACCATACACACACCCACACTCCCATGCACACACACTCCCATGTGCACACACACCCATACACATTCCCGTACACACTCGTGTACACACCCATACACTCCCATGCACACACCCATGCACACACACCTATACACCCCACACACACCCATACACACTCCCACGCACACACCCATATTTCTATGCACACACATGTACACACCCATGCACGCTTCCGTGCACACATACATGCTTTCATATGTACACCAATAATCCCATGCACACACCCATACATGCTCCTGTGCGCACACACTGACACTCATGAACATACACACTTGCGCTCAGCCCTGGAAGGATCGACAGAGTAGTGGGGGTCGTGGGGGCGGGGCTGAGCCAGCCTCCCTTGGTGGAGTCAGGACCCCACGCCAACATTCTCCCTCTTCCTGGGAGTGGCGGCTGTGCCCTGAAACTCTGGGCCACTCCCTGGCCCTCAACTGTGGCTGAATGGTGGGTGCCACAGGAGTCTGGACTCACTTTGCCATCTTAGGAGCCGCTCTGGGTCCCAGCTGTGGATCCAGAGGAGGCTCCCCGGCCTGCACACCCTCCTCTGCCAGGGCCTCGGCTCTGCCCACCAAGACCAGCCTGGGCTTCTCCAGAGGGGCCCAAGTGTGAATGGACCCTGAGGGAGGGCAGAGTCCTCGAAGTGCTCACCCACTTCCTCCTCATCGGCACAGCCCTCTGCCGACCTGGCCTCCTGGGTCTGGCCCACCCATGTTCTCTGCATATAATCTTACACGCATGAAGCATGTGGGCCTCTTCCATGGTCTGGAAAAGGGGTTGACCGTGGGGCCTGTGGAGCTGGGTTGTGGCCTCCCTGTTGAGGGGCCTCCCGTCCTGCTGCACATGTGCACACATGGCTGAGTGCTGCTATGTGAGACACCAGCGGTTGGAACCTGGCCCTGTGCCCTGGTGGTCCCCTGGACTCTGGGCACAGCCTCCACGGACACCCGTCCTTGGGGTGAGTGAGCCCTCGGAGTTTTCAGGCCAGGGCGCAGGGACAGAAAGGGAAAGCTCAGGTATGTGGGTGCAGGACACAGAGCCCTCGGGGCTCTGGGAGAACCCCAGGAAGGGGAAGCTCCCCACGGGTTCCCAGGGCCTTGGTGCTGGTTTTAATAATGGGGCAGGGTGTTACTACGGGACTTCCTGGGGTGAGCGTGGGGGGAGTTTGGTGCCCCTCCAAGGACGTGAACACCTCCTCGTGCTCCCACCAACCAGACAGAAACTCCAGGCTGCCGGCTGGCATGGCATCGCAGGACAACCCAGCTTTGGGCCTCCCTGTGGCATCTGGTTGCCACGGCGACTCTTGCCCAGGGCTGTCCCTCTGGACCAGAGATGCTGGGCTTGATAGTTCCTCACCAGCACGCTCAGGCAGCGGCAGCGAGCCAGCGTGGGCTGGAGGTTTGTGAACTGAGAGGCGAGGGAGGGGCAGGGGCTCAGGCACCTGCGGTGGGGGCAGGGACACATGGCTCCTGGATGGGCGCTGCTGAGCTCCCTGTGCTTCTGTCTCTGCCATCAGCCAGCAGACAGCGTAATGGGAGGAAGGGCAGGCGTGGGGAATGGGGTGCATCCTGAGAGCACATCCTGAGAGAACGGGGCAGCCCCTGCACTGTGTGCAGGCAGTGCACACTCAGGGCGGAGGAGGGTCATCGCTGTGCCCGAAGACAGCTGCACCCGGGTGAGCAGAGGAAGTCAGGGGAGTCTCAGGGGCCTCAGCTGCACCCGGGTGGGCAGAAGAGGTCAGGGGAGTCTCAGGGGCCTCAGGAGGAAGGTGCTGGGGCGTGGAGACGTCCGGAAGGGCCACATAGAGCCTGCAGCCCAGTCCCCCGGATTCTCAGATGGGCACAGCTGCCCCCCGCGGCAGGGACTCAGACAGCATCGGGGCGGGCAGACCATTAAGTCTGGCATTTTCTACCTGCTTTTCTGCAGCGAGCCCCCTCTGCAAAGATGCCCCGAGGGAACCCGCAGCCCCTGTTCCCACAGCTCACAGAGGCCCTGAGAGGAAGGAGTTTGCCCAAAGGGAGGCCGAGGTAGGACCAGGCCCCATCCCACCCCCTCGGTTATGAAGGAGCTGATTAGAAACCCAAGGGCCCACAAGGACAGATGCCCCAGTGCCCGCTGCGGTGCCCACGGCGTGAGGCAGCCCTGCCCTGCCCCCTGCTGGCGACGCTGGGACAGCGCGGGTCTTCCCATCCCTTCTTGCTCCTCCAGGCCCATGGGGGCCACAGTGGCTTCCGGCAGTGGGGTTAATTACTGGGAGTGAGAATCAGCTGGGCACTCCGCCACCCAGCCATACCCCTGCTCACTGCAGCAGGCGGTCCAGTCAGGAGCCGACTTCATCCCGGTTTCACCAAGATGCCTCGGTGGTCAGGTGTTCGGGAAGCTGGGCTCACAGCCATACTGGGTGCCAGGTAGGCTTGGCCTGCAGCAGGTGCAGGGAGGGAGGGAGGCGGGTCCTGACCTCTCTGAGCCTCAGTTTCCCCATCTCCCCACCTCCAAAGTGAGGACAAACTCCCCATTTTCCAGGGCCGTTGTCACCAGGGCCTTGGTCACCCAGAAAATGCTTTAGGAGGAAGCAGCCACTTCCTCCTTTCTTTTGGTGTGAAGAGGCTATAGTACAGGGTATCGGTGGAGGAGGCCAGGCGACTTTGTTCCCTGAGCAAAGGGTGGAGAGCAGGAACCCTTGGAGATTTGACCCAGGGTCCACCTCTGGACAAGCACAGGAAGGTGGGCCCAGGTTCCAGGGCCTGGGATCCATGACGTGGCTTTTCCCGTTGTGGGGGATGGGGAAGGTCGGGTACCATGGTGCCCTCCAAGGTGAGGAGTGGAGCCCTTGAGGTCCAAGGGCAGGGCAGAGACCCCTGTGTGGGTCAGTGGGGGCATTTGGGAAGCACAGAGAGGAGACTCAGTGGTCTTCCTTCGTTCTCACTCCTTCACCCCTCCCTCCTTCCTTCCCCCCTCCCTCCTTCCTTCCCCCTTCCCTCTTTCCTTCCCCCTTCTCCCTCCTTTTTTCCTCCCTCCCTCCTTCCCC
>NW_012122931.1:7414-8479 GCF_000951035.1 Colobus angolensis palliatus | reverse complement strand
ACAGGGTCCTTTTAAGAGGGCGGTGTGGGGTGGGGGCCAAGAGTCAGAGACTGGAAGAGCTTGTGCTCCTGGAGGTGAAGGGGGAGGAAGGGCCTGGAGCTGAGGGATGCGGGCGCCTCTAGACACTGGGAAAGGAGGAAACAGGTTCTCCCTGGAGCCCCCGGGAGGCACCAGCCCTGCCCATGCCTTGATCTTAGAAGTTCCGCCTTCCAGAGCTGTGAGACGATAACGTTCATTATAGGTTACTAAATTTGTTACCGCAGCAACAGGGATTAACACGCCTACCTCAATGACTTCCAGCTTCTCCCTCTGGAAAATTGCTTCCTTCTTTCCCTCCCTCCCTCCCTCCTTCCTCTCCCCTCCCTCCTTCTTTCCTCCCTCCCTCCTTCCTTCCCCCTTCTCCCTCTTTCTTTTCTCCCTCCCTCCTTCCTCTCCCCTCCCTACCTCCTTACCCCTTCCCTCCTTCCTTCCCCCTTCTCCTACCTTCTTTCCTACCTCTATCCTTCCTTCCTCCTTCCTTCCCCACTCCCATCCTCCTTCTTTCCCCCTCCCTCCCTCCTCCTTTCCTCTTCTGTTTCCATCCTTCTTCCCCCTCCCTCCTTCCTTCCCCCACCCTTCTTCCCACCTTCCTTCTTCCTTACCCTTCCCTCCTTCCTTTTTCCTTCCCCTCCCTCCTTCTTTCCTCCCTCCCTTTCCTTCCTTCCGCCATCCTCCCTCCTTACCGCCTTCCTTCTTCCTTCTCTCTCCCTCCCCTCTTCCCTTCTTTTTCTTCCTTCCCCTTCCCTCCCTCCTTCCTCCCTCCTTTCTTCTCCCTCCCTCCTTCTTCCCTCCTTACTCCTTCCTACATCCCTCTTTCCCCCTCCCTTCCTTCCCTTTCCCTCCCTCCCCTTTCCCTCCCTCCTTCCTTACCCCCCTCCTTTCCCTTCCTCCTTCTTCCCTCCCCTTCCTCCCTCCCTCCTTCCTCCTTCCCACCTCCCTTTCTTTTCCCTCCCTCCTTCCTCCTTCCCACCTCCCTTCCTTTCCCATCCCTTCTTCCTTCCCCCATCCCTCCTTCCACCTCCCTCC
>NW_012122931.1:708-1634 GCF_000951035.1 Colobus angolensis palliatus | reverse complement strand
TAAGGTGTGTTTGCTTCCCCTTCGTCTTCCACCACGATTCTAAGTTTCCTGAGGCCTCCCCAGCCATGCCCCCTGGACAGCCCGCAGAACAGTGAGCCGGTTAAACCTCTTTTGTTTCTCAATTACCCAGTCTCAGGTTGTTCTTTATAGCAGAGTGAGGATGGACTGAAATAGCACCTGGTCAGCACTCCTCAGGATAGTCAAGGTGATCAAAGACAAGGAAAGTTTGAGAAACTGTTGCAGCCAAGAGGAGCCTCCAGAGACACGATGACTGAATGTCCTGTAGGGACATAGATAATGGTGTATCAGTGCTGGCTCATGATTGCAACAAAGGTGCTAGACTAACGTGAGATGTTAGTGTGAGTGGAGCGAGGTGTGGGGCATATGGGAACTGTAGTATCTTTGCAACTCTTTGGTACATCTAAAAACTATTCTAAAATTTAAACAGCTTATTTAAAAACTGAAAGCAGCATGTATATATATATGAAAAAGTTGGCTGAGGTGCCTGTAATCCCTGCACTTTGAGAAGCCAAGGTAGGCAGATTGCTTGAGCCCAGGAGTTTGAGATCAGCCTGGGCAATGTGGAGAAACCCCGTCTCCACAAAAAAAAGAAAAAAAAAAAACCCACAAAAATTAGCTGGACACAGTGGTACATGCCTGTAGTTCCAGCTACTTGAGGCTGAGACAGGACGATCACTTGAGCCTGGGAGGTCAAGGAAGCAGTGATCCATGGTCGCACTGATGCTCTCCAGCCTGGGCAACAGAGCAAGACACTGTCTCAAAAATAAAAAAGTCACAGACTATTGCCTAAGTCCTCATGGAAATCAACCTGTTACTGAAGACCTATCATGAGACATTCCAGCAGTTGGAAATAAGGACCTAGCTTTTCCAGAGCGATTCCATGCCTTTGTTAATCTCCACAGTCA
>NW_012122931.1:0-643 GCF_000951035.1 Colobus angolensis palliatus | reverse complement strand
GGACATAGATAATGGTGTATCAGTGCTGGCTCATGATTGCAACAAAGGTGCTAGACTAACGTGAGATGTTAGTGTGAGTGGAGCGAGATGTGGGGCATATGGGAACTGTAGTATCTTTGCAACTCTTTGGTACATCTAAAAACTATTCTAAAATTTAAAAAGCTTATTTAAAAACTGAAAGCAGCATGTATATATATATATGAAAAAGTTGGCTGAGGTGCCTGTAATCCCTGCACTTTGAGAAGCCAAGGTGGGCAGATTGCTTGAGCCCAGGAGTTTGAGATCAGCCTGGGCAATGTGGAGAAACCCCGTCTCCACAAAAAAAAGAAAAAAAAAAAACCCACAAAAATTAGCTGGACACAGTGGTACATGCCTGTAGTTCCAGCTACTCGAGGCTGAGACAGGAGGATCACTTGAGCCTGGGAGGTCAAGGAAGCCGTGATCCATGGTCGCACTGATGCGCTCCAGCCTGGGCAACAGAGCAAGACACTGTCTCAAAAATAAAAAAGTCACAGACTATTGCCTAAGTCCTCATGGAAATCAACCTGGTTACTGAAGACCTATCATGAGACATTCCAGCAGTTGGAAATAAGGACCTAGCTTTTCCAGAGCGATTCCATGCCTTTGTTAATCTCCACAGTCA
>NW_012122930.1:0-1244 GCF_000951035.1 Colobus angolensis palliatus | reverse complement strand
AATGGGATTAGTGCCCTTAATAAAAGAAGCCTAAGGAAGCTTGTTCCTTCCTTCTGCCATGTGAGGACACAACTAGAAGTTACCATTTATGAGGAGTGGGCCCTCACTAGATGCTCCTTGATCTTGAACTTCCCTGTCTCCAAAGCTGAGAGCAACACATTTCTATTGTTTTTGTTTGTTTGTTTGAGATGGAGTCTTGCTGTGTCACCCAGGCTGGAGTGCAATAGAAGGATCTCAGCTCACTGCAACCTCTGCCTCCCGGGTTCGAGTGATTCTTCTGCCTCAGCCTCCCTCAACCTCCTGAGTAGCTGGGACTACAGGTGTGTGCCACCACGCCGGGCTAATTTTTGTATTTTTAGTAGAGATAGGGTTTCACCATGTTGGTCAGGCTGGTCTCAAACTCGTGACCTCGTGATCTGCCCACCTCAGCCTCCCAAAATGCTGGGATTATAGGCATGAGCCACTGTACCTGGCCTCTATTGTTTATAAATTACCTGGTCTAAGGTATTTTATCGTTGCCATAATGGACTAAGACAATTCCTCCTCTCTTCAAATCTGGAGAACTATTCCTCATCTTCACTTTCAGCCGAAGTGAAATACTTACTGCTAATATTTCATAAATATTTATGATTTAATTTTAATAGTATTTAATATTAAATACTATTTAAATGGGATAAATAAAAGCTTCCAGAAGTGAAGTTCCACAGATGTCCACCTACCAATCTACCAATATCTATATGCACAGATTCTGCTTTCCTTCCAACTACAGTAGGTGAATTGTTTATAATCCTATGTAAGATCAACCCTCAAATAGACAACAGAGCCCATCTCTTCTTGCTTACTCAAGAACATAGCTCCACTGGTCAGGCGCGGTGGCTCACACCTGTAATCCTAGCACTTTGGGAGGCTGAGGCAGGTGAATCACAAGATCAGGAGATCAAGATCAGCCTGGCCAACATGGCGAAACCTCATCTCTACTAAAAATACAAAAAATTAGCTAGGCGTGGTGGTGCACACCTGTAGTCCCAGCTACTCAGGAGGCTGAGGCAGGAGAATTGCTTGAACCTGGGCGGAGGTTGCAGTGAGCAGAGATTGCGCTATTGTACTTTAGCCTGGGCAACAAGAGCGAAACTCTGTCTCAAAAAAAAAAAAAAGTGTATGTATATATATACGTGTGTGTGTGTGTGTGTGTGTGTGTGTGTGTGTATCCACCAATTCTTTCCTGACTCTTACAATCTTCAGGT
>NW_012122929.1:0-1113 GCF_000951035.1 Colobus angolensis palliatus | reverse complement strand
TTTTTAGTAGAGACGGGGTTTCACTGTGTTAGCCAGGATGGTCTCCATCTCCTGACCTCGTGATCTGCCCGTCTCGGCCTCCCAAAGTGCTGGGATTACAGGCTTGAGCCACCACGTCCGGCCGCTGTAATAGTATTTCATATGTTATTTTAAAAGTATAGTTTTCAAGTCTCCTGATTGCCTCAGAGGAAAATATACCTATAGTCTTCTGCCCAAGTTGTGAGGATTGTAATCAATGCTTTGGGAAGTGTTTTCATTCTATCCTTTTTGCTGAAAATAGATTTAGAAAACCACAACAATTCAGTAAGATGGCATGATTAGCAAAGCCCTGAGTTTGGTTGCTATGTATCCCTTTGGCGATTTGGCTTTAAGATTCGTAATTAAAAGGGAGAGGATTATTAGCAAAATCAGTTAGGAGCTTGTTCTTTCGCTATTGGGGAGTGCATATTTTCTTCCCCATCTGCTCTTTCACCAGAAGTGGAAATGATGCTGGGTATCTTTTAAGGTACATCTGTAGTTCAGTTTTAGGTTCTGTAAGATAGCATTTCATTAGTTCTGTACAATAAAACCATCATCTCAGTACACGTTTCCATTACAGAACCAGTGAAGTGAGAATAAAGTTGAAGAAAAGTGGTCTACATATTTCAGTCAGTGCCTTATCACTGAATTTGTAAGTTTCTAAAGACATACAGTACCTTTATATCTTGATTTCCCCCATGTATATGGTGACATGCTTTGTATGGTAGGTGTTAAGTAAGAATTTTTTTCTCATTACTATTAGCCATTACATTGGAGTCCCAATCATTTTCACCAAGCCATCATTTAAAAGAATCACAAAATCACACCTGTAATCCCAGTACTTTGGGAGGCTGAGGCAGGTGGATCACGAAGTCGGGAGATAGAGACCATCCTGGCTAACACGGTGAAACTCATCTCTACTAAAAATGCAAAAAATTAGCCAAGCATGGTGGCAGGCGCCTGTAGTCCCAGCTACTTGGGAGGCTGAGGCAGGAGAATAGCATGAACCCAGGAGGCGGAGTTTGCAGTGAGCAAACTCCAGCTTGCGCTACTGCACTCCAGCCTGGGCGACAGAGTGAGAATCTGTCTCAAAAA
>NW_012122928.1:0-1659 GCF_000951035.1 Colobus angolensis palliatus | reverse complement strand
TAAAAAATACAAAAAATTAGCCAGGCGTGGTGGTGGGCACCTGTAGTCCCAGTTTCTTGGGAGGCTGAGGCAGGAGAATGGTGTGAACCCGGGAACCAGAGCTTGCAGTGAGCGGAGCCAAGATTGTGCCACGGCACTCCAGCCTGGGCGACAGAGCAAGACTCCGTCTCAAAAAAAAAAAAAAAGAAAAGAAAAGAAAAGAGTTATTCTTGAGAAATGATTCTCAAAGTGGGTTCCATGAAGCATCAGGCAGTGCCTGGGGACTTGTTGAAAATGTAAAGTCTTAGCCTCACCCAGACTTACAAAGTCAGGAACTTCAGATGTGGCACTCAATGCTGTTTTCAGAAGCACTCCCATGATTCTAACACACACTAAGCTTGAAAAATGCTGTTCTGCAGCGTGTGTAAAGGGCACGGTAGCAGCAATGTTATTAGTGTGGTAAGAAAGAATTCATTTACAACCACATACTGAGCTGTGGCTATAATAGATGCACCAGGCGGGGAGAATATTGAGATTATACAAAGCCTCCACTTCCCTTTGGTATTAGACTCTAGTGAGTGAAACGAACAGATAAGCAATTAGTAGCTACAGCAAACATGCAGGTAAGCAAGTAGAGCACAGCAAACTAAGGGCTCCCATGGACGGATGTTCAGGAGGACAGCAGAAGGTCACATGTGATTGACCCTCAAGTCAATCACTGAGATATACCAGGCAGGATGGGCAGAGGAAAGCCAGGCAAAGGGGAAGGTCCAAGTTAAAATTAGCACTAAGGAGGCAGAGACACTATGAATGCACTGCTCCTTCAAAACAACCTCCTAAGAATTAAACTACAAACTGCAAAACTTCTTGAGCGCCTCATGGCAGACAGAGAAGAACCAGGTTTCTGGATGGCGACACTGAGCGTAGAAATGTTGATCATTCAAAACTAATTCATAGGTTTCATATAATTTTTATCAAAGGGTTTTTCTTTGTTTGACTAGTTCTTCCAAAAAATAATTCTAAAGTTCACCAGGACAAACAAATCGGTAAAAATAACCGATACATTCTTGAAAAATAAAAAATACTGACAGGGCAGGGTGTTAGGAGGATGGAAATGGGATGGGAGAACCTGTGTTCCCCATGGACTTGGGAGGCAGGTGACCGGGGTTCAAGTTCTAGACCCACCACGTATTTTTTCTCTGAACACAGACAAGTCATGCAACCTCATCGGTCTTCGTTTCCTCATTTGTAAAAGGGTGATTATGCTACTTCATAAGGTTATTGTGAAGACAAAATCAGAAAACGTAAGTGTTTAGTACAGTGTTTGCCATGTAGTCAGTGTTCAAAAACATTATTTGCTCAAAATTAGTAAAATAAAGTGAGATAAACTAAATTAAAGTTATAAAAATTAAAATACAGAAAGAAAACCTAAGTCAGATATAACTCACACCAGAAAGTAAAATAATTTTCAGAACTCAAGAACTATTTTTTAAAGGCACAAAAATAAGAAACTAGTTACATTTTTATCTGATTCCTGTTAGAAATTTCTAGATTTAAAATCAATAGAAGAAATCAGCTGGGTGTGGTGGCTCACGCCTGTAATCTCAGCACTTTGGGAGGCTGGGGTAGGTGGATCACCTGAGCTCAGGAGTTCGAGACCAGCCTAGCCAACATGGTGAA
>NW_012122927.1:0-1438 GCF_000951035.1 Colobus angolensis palliatus | reverse complement strand
CGGGAGGCTGAGACTAGAGAATAGCTTGAACCCAGGAGAAGGCGGTTGCAGTGAGCCAAGATCATGCCACTGCACTCTAGCCTGGGTGACAAAGCTGGCCACATGGAGAAACCTTGTCTCTACTAAAAATACAAAAATTAGCTGGGCGTAGTGGTGCATGCCTGTAGTCCCAGCTACTCGGGAGGCTGAGACTAGAGAATAGCTTGAACCCAGGAGAAGGCGGTTGCAGTGAGCCAAGATCATGCCACTGCACTCTAGCCTGGGTGACAAAGCGGGCTTGGGTGGCTAAAACGGTGAAACCCCGTCTCTACTAAAAAAATACAAAAACTAGCCGGGCGAGGTGGCGGGCGCCTGTAGTCTCAGCTACTCGGGAGGCTGACACTAACCACAGTTTAAATAAATATGTATCAGCCTTCCAAAAATAGGATAAATGATCATAATTTAAAAGGATTTTAGGGACTTACATGGAAATAGGGACAGAAAAGGGGTAATTTCCTGATATTCTTTATAGTTTTGGTAGGTCAATATAGATATTATTGTTTTTAAAAAAGACCTGAACTAAATTAAGCCTGGACTTTGTATTTCGATTACCAACATAACTGTAAATGAGCCAGGATCTAGCCAGTCCACGGATATGTCTTAGCAACACTCTAAAATTACTACTTGATAAAGCAAGAAAGCTTTTTACCTTCTTGTAGAAGCTAGGACTGGCTGATTTGAAGATCGGAAATGCAACAAAGCATCCTCCTTCTCTGGCAACAGAGAACGACAAACTGACCAGGACAAACTGTCTAGGCCAAATCTAGTGAAAACCTAACTTGATTGTGTGGCCTTAAAATGATTTAGAATATGTGTTTATTCTTTGTCAGCTTATTGGTTAGAAAACCAAATTTGGGAAATTAAAAAAAAACTAATATAATAAAATTATCAAAATACATAAGAAAATCACTTAACATCTTTATTCATGTATTTGAGTTCTGTGCCATGCCATACTCTGGTTCTACACAGCAGCAGGGAAAACAGAGAACATCCCTGTCCTATTGGAGATAACTATCATATGTGAACATCAAAAGCTGAGTGACAGAAAATCATTGAATTACATGCCCATTATTTAAGTGGAGCTGGATAATCTACAGGGGAAAAAATGCAAATTTTTACAGAAACTAAGGATAGGCGTTATCATAGGGAGAGTGAGGCTTAAACCTACTGGCTGTGTGGTAGGAGAAAAGAAGAATTGACTGCACTTCTGCACTTTTCTCTGTTTCCTTGCTCTTCCCCAGTGTCCTTATGTTCTAAAGAAGTACTACAAGTTCACATGGCCTAAATTTATTTTTATTTTTATTTATTTATTTATTTATTTTTTGAGATGGAGTCTCACTCTGTCGCCCGGGCTGGAGTGCAGTTGCAGGATCTCGGCTCACTGCAAGCTCCGCCTCCC
>NW_012122926.1:0-3738 GCF_000951035.1 Colobus angolensis palliatus | reverse complement strand
AAAAGAAAAAAATAATAGTAATGATGATAACAATAAAAACAGTAGTACTCCACAGGTGTAGGAAACTGGCTAAAGAATATATCTCATATGGCTTGGTATGGCCAGACTGACAGAGAAACAAAAGGTATTTACTTACCATATAATACTCCTCAAGGCTAAATGCTCTCAATTTTTAGTGTGCATAGAAACCACCATTAAAAACTTATTAAAAAATGTTCATCCTTGGGCTGATTCTGATTAGGTGGGCAAGAAACGGGGCCTATATGTATATTTAAATCTGTACTCTTGGAGAGGCACTGCTCTGAGCCTTTGGTTCTCAAACTTTATTGTGAATCCGAACCACCTGGAGGGCTTTGTATTGGTTTTCTGTGGCTACCATAACAAATCTCTACAAACTGTATGGTTTAAAATAGCAGAAATGGCTGGGCGTGGTGTCTCATGCCTGTAATCTCAGCACCTTGGGAGGCGGAGGAGGGGGTGGATCACCTGAGGTCAGGAGTTCGAGGCCATCCTGGCCAACATGGCAAAACCCCATCTCTACCAAAAATACAAAAATTAGCCTGGCATGGTGTCGGGCGCCTGTAATCCCAGCTACTCGGGAGGCTGAGACAGAAGAATCACTTGAACCCGGAAGGTAGAGGTTGCAGTGAGCCAAGATTGCGCCACTGTACTCCAGCCTGGGCAACAGAACGAGACTCTGCCTCAACAACAATAAAAAACAGTCGAAATTTATTCTCACGGTTCTGGAGGACAAAAGTCTGAAACCAAGGAGTCCACAGACTTGGTTGCTTCTGGAGGTGCTGCAGGAGAACCTGTCCCATGCCTTGTTCCTGCTTTCTAAAGGTTACCAGCTATCTTTGGTGTTCCTTTGCTTATAGCCACCTTGTTCCCATGGCCTTCTCTGTGAATCCTCTCCCCTTTGCTTCTCTTATAAGGACACTTGTCTTTGGTTGGAGGACTCACCCTCATCCAGGATAACTTCGTCTCATAATCTTTACCTTAATAACATCTTCAGAGACCTCCTTATCCAAATAAAGTCATGGCCACAGGTTCTAGATGGACATGTCTTTTTACCACCATTTGACTTTGCACTGCAGATTGCTGGGCCCCGCATCCAGCATTTCTGACTCACTAGGTCTGATCTGGGGTCTGAGGATTTGCAGTTCTAACAAATTCCCAGGTGATGCTGCTGCTGCTGATGATGCTAGCCCAGGGACCCCACATGGAGGATCGATGCCCTCTGCAAATATTCCACATCCAAGTGACTTTGTGTTCTGGTTTAGCAAGTGTCAGATGTCTACATTGAACAGAACTGTGAAAGATGGCAAAGACTCTTTGCTTCCACTTTTCATCCTTGACCACCTGATAAGTTTCCTACCCTGACTCCCCAGGGACCTCAATTAATCCTCAAGAAGTGATAAGTCCTGAAGAAAGAAAAGGAAAGAAAAGAAAAGAAAAGAAAAGAAAGAAAGAAAGAAAGAAAGAAAGAGAGAGAGGGAGGGAGGGAGGGAGGAAGAGAAAGGAAAAGAAAGGAAAAGAAAGGAAAAGAAAAGAAAATAAAAGAAAAAGAAAGAAAGAAAAGGAAGAGAGAGAGAGGAGACAGTTGGGCTTAGCCAGACCCGGCTGTGCATTTTGCTACCTGTGTGAGCTTGGAAGAACCATTTCATCCCTCAGAGCCTCAGTTTCTTTCTCTATAAAATGGGAATAAGGGATGAGCATTGTAGCTCACGCCTGTAATCCCAGCACTCTGAAAGGCCAAGACAGGAGATCACTCAAGCTCAGGAGTTCAAGACCAGCCTGGGCAACATAGCAAGACCCTGTCTCAAAAAATAAAATAAGCAGGGATGGCGGCTCACGCCTGTAATCCCAGCACTTTGGGAGGCTGAGGCAGGTGGATCACTTGAGGCCAGGAGTTCGAGATCAGCCTGGCCAACATGGCAAAACCCCATCTCTACTAAAGATACAAAAATTAGCTGGGTGTGGTGGCAAGCACCTGTAATCCCAGATATTTGGGAGGCTAGGGCAGAAGAATCCCTTGAACCCAGGAGGTGGACGTTGCAGTGAGCTGAGATCGCACCACAGCACTCCAGCCTGGGTGACAGAGCGAGACTCCATCTTAAAAAAAAAAAAAAAGAAGTAAAATAAAATAAAATGGAAATAAGACTTTTGGCTGACTTGATCATAGGTCTTGAAAGGATTGAATGAGATGATACATGCAAGAGTAGCAGCTGCTAGAACTAAAAATCACAGCAACCCAGCAATTCTGCTAAGTGACCCAGATGGGATGTGTGATGGGCACATGACAGCAGGAAGGGCTCTAGCTGGAATTTCGCCATGAGATAACTGAAAGGTAGCATGTCCTGCCCCATCACTTCCTCCCCTGGCCCTGCAAAGCCCTGAATCCCTCCCCACTCCTCCACCACCAAGCTACTGCCCCACCCGCCATGTCTCCAGAACCCATGATAGTAGTAATCACACCAGATGTTTCCAAACTCCACTGTGGTTCCTGAGGACGGGCTTCATTAGCTTTGATCTGGCAGGTTTACCTGCATTGGGTACTGGCTTTATTTCCAGCCACCCCTTCTCAGCCTCACTGAAGTGGCTCTGACACTTTGAGGACACTGGTGAGATGGCCTGGGCCAGCCAACGGACCACTGGGAGACTGATGGCCACTGGAGCCTTCCAAAGTGACTGAGCTGGAACCAGGGGCAGGGAATCATTTAATCCCCAGCCACTGCAGAGAAGCAGAATTCTCTCATTCACATCCCTGCAACGTCAACAGTGAGCAACAGTGAGCAGGCCCTAGGCAATTTGGGAAGAGCAGGTGTCAGAAAGCCTGAGGTTAGGCCAGCTGTGGTGGGTCACTCCTGTAATTCCAGCACTTTGGGAGTCTGAAGCAGGCAGGTTACTTAAGCTCAGGAGTTGGGGACAGGCCTGGGCAACATGGTGAAACCCTTTCTCTCCATTAAAATACAAAAAAAGAAAAAAAAAGCCAGGCATGGTCGTGCATGCCTGTAGTCCCAGCTACTAGGGAGGCTGAAGTGGAACGATGGCTTAAGTCTGGGAGGTGGAGGTTGTAGTGAGCTGAGATCGTGCCACTGCACTCCAGCCTGGAGTGCGGCAGTTACACATTATTTCTTATTCTTATCTTTAAGCCCTCCAAAAGTAAAAGAAAAAAATAATAGTAATGATGATAACAATAAAAACAGTAGTACTCCACAGGTGTAGGAAACTGGCTAAAGAATATATCTCATATGGCTTGGTATGGCCAGACTGACAGAGAAACAAAAGGTATTTACTTACCATATAATACTCCTCAAGGCTAAATGCTCTCAATTTTTAGTGTGCATAGAAACCACCATTAAAAACTTATTAAAAAATGTTCATCCTTGGGCTGATTCTGATTAGGTGGGCAAGAAACGGGGCCTATATGTATATTTAAATCTGTACTCTTGGAGAGGCACTGCTCTGAGCCTTTGGTTCTCAAACTTTATTGTGAATCCGAACCACCTGGAGGGCTTTGTATTGGTTTTCTGTGGCTACCATAACAAATCTCTACAAACTGTATGGTTTAAAATAGCAGAAATGGCTGGGCGTGGTGTCTCATGCCTGTAATCTCAGCACCTTGGGAGGCGGAGGAGGGGGTGGATCACCTGAGGTCAGGAGTTCGAGGCCATCCTGGCCAACATGGCAAAACCCCATCTCTACCAAAAATACAAAAATTAGCCTGGCATGGTG
>NW_012122925.1:0-1258 GCF_000951035.1 Colobus angolensis palliatus | reverse complement strand
TTTTTTGTATTTTTAGTAGAGATGAGGTTTCACCGTGTTAGCCAGGATGGTCTTGATCTCCTGACCTCGTGATCCGCCTGTCCCGGCCTCCCAAAGTGCTGGGATTACAGGCATACTCCTTATTCTTGAAGGGAGCAGGTACTATCTCCAGGTTGTTTACGATGTTTCTTCAGCCTCTAGAGCACCTGACCAGCTAGATCTCATGAGTTAAGTAGTGGCAGTGTGTTGCAGGGAGTCAGAGGATAGAGATGGGAGTGAATGGCTAACACTCAGCTTCCCTGAAGAGCCATCTCACCTCAATACTGAGAGAGGAGCAGTGGGAGTGACTTTTACAGCTCAGACTCAAAGCCCAGGCTCTACTGGTAACATCTATTTTCTAAAACCCCATGAAAAAGTAGGAGATACTGCACCTGTGCAACAGTTCTGTTTGTGTCCTGTACTCTGGTCACTTGTCTTTTACTCTAGTGAAACCAACCTGAAAGTGAAGTAGGCCATCTCAGTTACCAGTGATATGGAAGATCGCCTGGAGCTTCTGTCTGCCTTTAATGGTGAGTTAGGAAATGGGTTTTCCTACCTAAATTTTCATCAGTAGAGGACTGGTTAAATAAAGTATGCTATATCCATAGTGATTTCTATACAACTTATTACAACAATATGCAAGTTGACATTTATTGAAAAATAAAAAATACAATATGTAATTAAAAGAAAAATACAATTTACAAAAGACTGCATACTGTATATAACATAAACCTGTTTTTGGAAACATGGGTATGTTTATGAGTACTTATATAGAAAAAACATAGAAGGATGTACTTCAAAAGGTAAATAACACTTTTCTCAAGACAGTGAATGAATTTTACTTCCTTCTTTACCATTTTAGTATTACTTAAACACTTACAAAGGGCATATTTACTAATCAGGAAAAGGTCAAGTTGTTTCCATTTTGAAAAAAATACTAGGTTCGCTTTAAGTCATTTTTTAGTTTCTTCAGATTCAGAGCTCATATGATCTGGCAGTACTGATGTCACCATCATGTGGGGTTTTCTCTCTCTCTGGATGATCCATGTCACATACAGAGTTATTCTTCTTTAGTGCCGAGAGACCTTTGTCTGCCTTTCTTTTTTTTTTTTTTTTGAGATGGAGTCTCGCTCTGTCGCCCAGGCTGGAGTGCAGTGGCCGGATCTCAGCTCACTGCAAGCTCTTCCTCCCGGGTTCACGCCATTCTCCTGCCTCAGCCTCCCGAGTAGCTGGGACTACA
>NW_012122924.1:0-1170 GCF_000951035.1 Colobus angolensis palliatus | reverse complement strand
TGCCTCAGCCTCCTGAGTAGCTGGGACTACAAGCGCCCACCACCACGCCCGGCTAATTTTTTGTATTTTTAGTAGAGATGGGGTTTCACCGTGTAGCCAGGATCGTCTTGATCTCCTGACCTCGTGATCGACCTGCCTCGGCCTCCCAAAGTGCTGGGATTACAGGCGTGAGCCACCGTGCCTGGCCTATATTGATTTTAATATTTTAAAAATGTCATATAACTTCTGATTGCCATATAAAATGTGAACACTTTAGTTTAGAATGAACCAAAATGTTATAGAATATTAACCCTCATTTCAAGTTGGCCAGTAGTGTCTCTCACAAAACTTTGAGATACATTGGATTTAGAAGTGATATTATATTCCCACCTCAGCATTTCCTGACAAATGCATTTGTCAAGAAAATGAAATGAAATTTCTGCCTCTTAATTTTGTTGCTTATGTTTCGCTTCAAGTTCTAACCTTTAGTCTGTGACATAATATTTATTATTCAAATCCTTAAGGTACGAAGGATGAGGAAAAAAATTTTTTTTATAAATGAAGTATACAGCAGGAAATTACAAACTTTGAATAAATACTATACTACCAGTATTTCTGGTTGTCATAAAAGGGAAAACAAAACAAAATATAAAGAACCAAATACTTTTATGTCTAGAACTGAAAATATGAAATGTATGAACATTTGTATGGAGGATAATTTATTTACATTTATTATGCCACTATATTTAACATATATATAATTATAATCAGAAGGTAGCCTGGTACAGAGAGTGGAAAAGGGGCCGCCGTGGATGTGGACTAATACTAGAACTCAGCTCCTGAACTGCTGCTTGTTGGCTGTGTGACACTGGGCAAGTTCAATTCTCTAAATTTTAGTTTTCCTCTTCTTTAAAATAATCTAATTCTTGAGATTGTGGAATTAGATGACAGAATGTCTGTCATGGGCATAGCCCACTTTCTGGCAATGGTAAACTATGAAGAAAAGTTAGTTTTTCACCCTTCTGAGCACAATTATTTCAAAGTGCCATCTATGAATAGTTTCAACAATTTAAAACTGCTCTTTAGGGCCAGGCACGCTGGCTTATGCCTGTAATCCCAGCACTTTGGGAGGCCAAGGTGGGAGGATCACCTGAGGTCAGGAGTTCAAGACCAGCCTGGCCAACATGGTGA
>NW_012122923.1:0-1031 GCF_000951035.1 Colobus angolensis palliatus | reverse complement strand
ATGGCTTCATTAAAACTTACTGCTGTCTTTCCTTTTTTTTTTTTTTTTTTTGAGACACTGTCTTGCTCTGTCGTCCAGGCTGGAGTGCAGTCGGGTGATCACAGCTCATTGCAGCCTCAACCTCCTGGGCTCAAGTGATCCTTCCACTTCAGCCTCCCCAGTGGCTGGGACCACAAGTGTGCACCACCACAACTGGTAAATTTTTTATTTATTGTAGAGATGGGGGTCTCAATATTTTGCCCAGGCTGGTCTCAAACTCCTAGGCTCAAGCTAGCCTCCCAAAGTGCTGGGTTATAGGTATGAGCCACTGGCTTTTTTGGTTTGTTTTTGATATGGAGTTTTGCTCTTGTTGCCCAGGCTGGAGTGCAATAGCCACAATCTTGGCTCACCGCAACCTCCGCCTCCAAGGTTCAAGTAGTTCTCCTCCCTCAGCCTTCTGAGTAGCTGGGATTACAGGCATGCGCCACCACCCCTGACTAATTTTGTATTTTTAGTAGAGACAGGGTTTCTCCATGTTGGTCAGGCTGGTCTCAAACTCTTGACCTCAGGTGATCCGCCTGCCTCAGCTTCCGAAAGTGCTGGGATCACAGGTGTGAGCGCCCCTGGCTGACTTTTTTAAAATCAGGAAATTAGATGAATCAAAAACCAAATTACCTTGTCCCTATTGTTCTCTTTTCATTATGAATGTCTTTGAGGACCATGCCAGTTGGCAAATAGGTATTTTGGAGCTAGACACAGGGTGAGTGGAGTAACATGACAGTGCCTAGAACAGCCACGCCCACACCTGAGTTGGCTTCATCCTGCCTTCAGGTATTATTAAGAACAGGTATTGGCCGGGCGCGGTGGCTCAAGCCTGTAATCCCAGCACTTTGGGAGGCCGAGACGGGTGGATCACGAGGTCAGGAGATCGAGACCATCCTGGCTAACACGGTGAAACCCCGTCTCTACTAAAAAAATACAAAAAACTAGCTGGGCGAGGTGGAGGGGACCTGTAGTCCCAGCTACTCGGGAGGCTGAGGCAGGAGAATGGC
>NW_012122922.1:0-2300 GCF_000951035.1 Colobus angolensis palliatus | reverse complement strand
CAAATACATATCTGCCAGACTCTAATGCATAATTACTTTTTCCCCAACATTTAAATTTGTGTTTTGCTTTAGGCTGATTGATTGATTTTCTCACTCAACAAATATTATTTTTTTGTTTTGTTTTGTTTTGAGATAGAGTCTCTGTCATCCAGGCTGAGCTGCAGTGGCATGATCTCAGCTCACTGCAACTTCTACCTCCTGGGTTCAAGCAATTCTCCTGCCTCAGCTTCTCTAGTAACTGGAATTACAGGCACACGCCACCATGCCCAGTTAATTTTTGTATTTTTAGTAGAGACGGGGTTTCACCATGTTGGCCAGGCTGGTCTTGAACCCCTGACCTCAAGTGATCCACCTGCCTTGGCCTCCTAGAGTGTCGGGATTACAGATGTGAGCCACCGTGCCTGGCCTGAACAGCTCTGCATTCCAGGCTCCACCCTGGGTAGCAGGGATACAAAAATGAACAAAGCAACAAAAACCTCTGCCTTCAAAAAGTGTGTATCCTAATAGGGAGACACATTTAGCAGAATAATATTTTGAATATTTTACTTTTTGCTTTTTTACCTCTGGGCATTACTGATAATATTTTATCATAAATTTATTGATTGTCCTTTATGGTCTGAATTCTGAAGTCTAATTTTATCAAATGCAGGACTCCCAGACTTTTCTTATGAATTCTTGGAAGTCAGTAAATAAAAATTACATTTGCTTTCTGGTTAAAACTTAATTAGAATTCATCATTAACTCCATTTAGTGTGCGTGTGTATATATAAAATATATATGATTATTATATAGAGTTCAGTATATATATTATTATATAGAGTTCAGTTCACCCAGTTATATTTATTGTATTTAAGGAAACTCCACTCTGGATTAGTTTCTTGGCCAAATTATTATGCAATTTCTTTCTATAAAAATAGAACTGCTACTAAAATTTCAGTATGAGTTCACACTTATAGAACACTTGATGAGCAAAATCTATTTTCCTAAACTTTTTTATACTGCAAACTTAAGCCATTTAGAAATAAATCTGCTCTTTCTTTCTTTTTTTTATGATACCAAGTTTTACTCTGTCACCTAGGCTGGAGTGCAGTGGCATGATATCGGGTCACTGCAACCTCCACCTCCTAGGTTCAAACGATTCTCCTGCCTCAGCCTCCTGAGTAGCTGAGATTACAGGCACGTGCCACCTCACATGGCTAATTTTTAGGAGAGATGGGATTTCAACATGTTGGTCAGGCTGGTCTTGAACTCCTGACCTCAGGTGATCTGCCCTTCTTGGCCTCCCAAAGTGCTGGGATTACAGGCATGAGCCATTGCCCGCGGCCTAAGTCTGCTCTTTCAACATCTTCATAATCTATTCCAAACACTATCAGTAGGCAAATATGTACGTGTGCACACTGTCCTGTTCTTTTTGTCATCTTCTAGACAGTATTCTGTAATTCTTTAAAATCTATAAAAGTAGGCTTGTTTTCATAATTATACATCATGATCACTGAATAATCAACTCATTTAGTGATCTTATTAATAGAAAATGTGCAGGGCTTTGGGAAGCCAAGGTGGGAGGATCACTTCAGGCCAAGAGTTGGAGACCAGCCTTGGCAACTTAGTGAGACCCCATCTCTATACAAAATACAAAAAAATAATTTTTTTTAAAAAGAAAATGTGCAGGGCACATAACTTTTCAGTGGCAGGTTGTATTTGCTGTAGATCACCACCAATACACATGTTATACCACTTGATGTTCTTACAATATGATGCTGCTGTTCTTCCATCAAATGATGACAGTCTGTGTTCTCTCCCTTTGAATCCAGGCAAATCTGTGTAACTGCTTTGACTAACAGAATATGGCAGAAGTGAGCCTGCTATATAAAAGGCAATATGGCTTCCACCTCCTTCTTCTCTTTGTCTCCCTCCACTTTGGAACCTAACCACCATGTTGTGGGGAAGCCCAGACCACATGGAGAGGCCACATGTTAGTGTTCCAATTCACAGCCTCAGCTAAGGTTCCAGCTAACAGCTAACATTAACCACTAGACAAAAATAAGCCTTCAGACTAGAGCTTTCCATAAAACATTCTACGATAATGGAAATGTTCTGTCTTCACTGTCCAATATGGTTAGTAACTTACTACCACATGAGGCCATTGAGCGGTTCTAACATAGCTAATGTGAACGAGGAAGTAAATTTTAAATTTTATTTGACTTTAGTTAATTTAAATAACCACATAATTGCAGCCACATTGTGCAGTTCAGTTTCTCTTGGTTGCAGCCATCAGCCTTGGAGTCTTCCATCTGAAGCAG
>NW_012122921.1:0-1261 GCF_000951035.1 Colobus angolensis palliatus | reverse complement strand
GAAGGAAGGAAGGAAGGAAGGAAGGAAGGAAGGAAGGAAAGAAAGAAAGAAAGAAAGAAAGAAAGAAAGAAAGAAAGAAAGAAAGAAAGAAAGAAGAAAGGAGGGAGGGAGGGAGGGAAGGGAAGGAGTGGGGGGCGAAGAAGAGAGAGAAACAAAAGAAAAGAAAGGGAAAGAGAAGGAAAGGAAGGGAAGGAAAAGGGAAAGGGGGAAAGGAGGAAAGACAGAAAAGAAGCTGATCTGTCTTTCTTTCTTTCTTTCTTTTTCTTTCTTTCTTTCTTTCTCTCTTTCTTTCTTTCTTTCCTTCTTTTCTCTCTCTTTCTTTCTTTCTTTCCTTCTTTCCTTTCTTCCTTCCTCCCTCCCTTCCCCCTTCCTTTTCTCTCCCTTTCTCCCTCTCTCTCTTTTTCTGAGAACAAGAATTCAAGGGGAGCCCCACGAAGAGAGATTTCACAGAGAAAGTGGATTTAATATTAAACATGTTGTAATTATGCTAAGAGGCTACAATTAGGACTCTTAGTAATGAGGGGAAATCCATATGCTTGTTATGTCAAAAATGTAAGTAAGCCAATCACATATTCTAGTACAATAGATATGTGCTAGAAAGTCAGACCAAATATGAGAGCAATCAAGACGAGGCATGACTTTAAACATATAATGGATGATATATCTAAAAACCCATTTTCACAGGAAACAGTTTGACGCAGGGCTGGTATGGATTCATTGTGTCCAGTTTTATGTCTTGGATCCATAGGGGGAAAGTTACATACTCATATTAACCTAAATGCTAGTTATTTATTTTACTTTTCTTATTTATTTTACTTTTCTGAGTCAGCACACAAAGCATGAGAACCTTAACTGTATTTTCAGAAAATATAAAAATAAAACAATTTAAACAAGCTAGAGTTGACAGAATTTGGACGATAGGTGGGAAAAGGCCATGTAAAACTGTCAGTAGGGTCTTTGGCCATACCACCCTGAACACGCCCGATCTCGCCGGATAAAGCTGTTAGAGGCTATGAGACTCAGGAGTGGTACGCAGATGTCATTTCCCCGTGATGGCTCCTGAATTAGAGCTGAGAAGACAGGTATAGAGTTATAAAGGTGACCTCTAAATGAAGTTCACAACAGAAGGTGAGAAACAGTTACAATGAGTGTAGCCAGGGCATGGTACAAGTGAGTTAATTCCTCAACTTTTATGAAATTGTAAATCCAGAAGTAGAGGGCTTACTCATTTTTTTTTTTTTTTTTTTTTTTGAGACGGAGT
>NW_012122920.1:74400-101934 GCF_000951035.1 Colobus angolensis palliatus | reverse complement strand
TCACTAGTGAGATGACCCCAGTACCTCAGTTCAAAATGCAGAAATCACCGGTCTTCTGTGTCCTTCGCGCTGGGAGTTGGAGACTGCAGCTGCTCCTATTCGGCCATCTTCGAGAAGCTGCTTTTTAATGTCTGAATTCATCTAACAGAGTTACATTATTCTTTTCATTCAGCAGTTTGCTAACACTGTTTTTGTGGAATCTGTAATGGGATATTTGGGAGCACATTGAAGTATCTGTTGACAGAGGAAATATCCTCAGGTAAAAACGAGAAAGAAACTTACTGTGAAACTGCTTTGTTATGTGTGAAATCATCTCATGGAGTTACAAAGTTCTTTTCATTGAGAAATTTGCTAACGCTTTTTTTGTTAAACTGCAATTGGATATTCAGGAGCGCATTGAGGAATATGATGAAAATGGAAATATCCTCAGATGAAAACTAGCAAGAAGCTTTCTGAGAAACAGCTTTGGGATGCGTAAATTTATCTCACAGTGTTACACCATTCTTTTCATGGAGATGTTTGGTAGCACTGTTTTTTTGGTATCTGAGAAGGGATATTTTGTATGCCATTGAAGACTAGGTTGACAAAGGAAAGATATTCAGTAAAAAGTTGAAAGAAGCTTTCTGAGAAAGTTCTTTATGATCTGTGAATTCATCTCACAGAGTTACACATTTATTTTCACGGAACAGTTTGCTAACACTGTTTTCGTGGAATCTGCAAAGGGATATTTGGGAGTGCATTGAGGCCTATGGTGGAAAAGGAAATATCCTCAGATAAAAACTTGGAAGAAGCTTTCTGAGAAACTGCTTTCTGATGTCAGTATTAATCTCACAGAGATAAATCATTCTCTTCATTGAGCAGTTTGGTAGCACTGTTTTTGTGGAATATGCAAAGGGATATTCAGAAGCAGATAGGGTCCAATGTTGAAGAAGGAATTATCTTCAGATAAAAACTGGACAGAAAATTTCTGATAACTCCTTTGTGATGTACACATTCACCTCATAGAGATAAAGTTTTCTATTGAGAAAGTAGTTTGGCATCAAGGTTTATGTGGTGTCTGAGAAGGGATATTTGGGAGTGCATGGAAGCCAGGGGAAAAGGACATATTCTAAGAAAACAAGTAGAAAGAAATTTTCTGAGGAATTTCTTTGTGATGGGTTAATTCATCACGCAGAGTTACACCTTTATTTTCTTTTAGCGGGTTGGCAGCAGTGTTTTTATGGAATCTGCAAAGGAATATTCGGGAACTCCTAGAGGTCTATGGTGAAAATGGAAATAACTTCAGATAACAACTAGAGAGAAGTTTTTAGAGAAGTGGTTTTGTGATGTGAGTATTCATCTCAAAGAAGTTAACGGTTTTTGTTTTTTTGATTTAGCAGTTTGGCATCACTGTTTTTATGGTATCTAAGAGGAGTTAATTTTGAGAACACTGAAGCCTATGTTGAAAAAGGAAATATCCTCACATTTAATCTAGAAAGAAGCTTTGTGAGAGACTGCTTCATGATGGGTGAATTCATCTCACAGAATTACACCTTTCTTTTCATTGAGGAGTTTGGTAATACTGTTTTTATGGAATTTGCAAAGGGATATTCGGGAGTGTGTAGAGTCCAAAGGCAAAAAACGAAATACCTTCAGGCAAAAACAGGAGAGAACCTTTCTGAGAAACTCCTTTGTGATGTGTGCATTCATCTCATAGAGCTAAATGCTTCTGTTGAGGGAGCAATTTGTCATCACTCGTTTTGTGCTGTCTCAGAAGGAATATTTGGGAGCATATGAAGACTATGTTGGGAAATGAAAAATTCTCAAATAAAAGCCAGAATGAAGCTTTCTGAGGAAATTGTTCATGATGTGAGAATTTATCTTATGGAATTAAACATTACTTTTCATTGAGGAGTTAGCTAATACTGTTTTTGTGGAACCTAGAAAGGAACATTTTGTAGCGAGTTGAGGACTATGGTGATAAAGCAATATCCTCAGAAAAAAACTAGAAATAAGCTTTCTGAGAAACTGCTTCGTGTTGCATGAATTCATCTCACAGAGTTACACCACTCTTTTCATGGAGCAGATTGGTAGCACTGTTTTTGGGGAATCTGAGAAGGGACATTTTGAATTGCATAGAAGCCTGCAGTTACAAAGGAAATATCCTCAGATAAAGCTAGAAAGAAGCTTTCTGAGATATTAATTTGTGATGTGTGAATTCATATCACAGAGTTACACCTTTCTTTTCATGGAGTAGTTTGCTAACACAATTTTCATGGAATCTGCAAAGGGATACTTGGGAGTGCATTGAGGCCTATGGTGAAAGAGGAAATATCCAAAGAGAAAAATCAGCAGGAAAGTTTCTGAGAAACACCTTTGTGGTATGTGAATTCATCTCACAGACTTACACCGTTATTTTCATGGAGCAGTTTGGCAGCACTGTTTTTGGGAAATCTGAGATGGGATGATTTTTATCGCATTGAAGCCTATGGAAAAAAGGAAATGTCCTCCGATAAAATCTAGAAAGAAGCTTTCTGAGAAACACATTTGTGAAGTGGGTATTCATCTCACAAAGTTTCATGATTCTTTTCTTGGAGTAGGTTGCTAAAACTGTTTTCATGGAACCAGCAAGAGGATATTTGGGATCGCATTGAAGTCTATGGTGGCAAAAGAAATATCCTTGGACTAAAACCAGAATGAAGCTGTCTGAGAAACTGCTTTGCGATTTGTGAATTCATCTCACAGAGTTGCTGGATTCTTTTCATGGAGCAGGTTGGTTGCACTGTTGTTGGGGAATCTCAGAAGTGATATTGTACATTGCATTCAGGCCAATGGTGACAAAGTAAATATCCTCAGATTAAAAACTAGAAAGAAGTGTTCTGAGAAATTTCAATGTGATGTGTGAATTCATCTCACAGAGGTACACCTTTCATTGCCTTGAGCACTTTGCTGACACTGTTTTCGTGGAGTCTGCAAAGAGATATTTGGGAGCACATTGAGGCTTATAGTGAAAAAGGAAACATCCCCAGCGAGAAACTAGAAAGAATCTTTCTGAGAAACTTCTTTGTGATGTGTGAATTCATCTTACAGGGTTACACTGTTCTTTTCATTGAGCAGTTTCCTAACACTATTTTCATGGTATCTGCAATGGGATACTTTGGAGCACTTTGAAGTTTATAGTGACAAGGGAAATATCCTCGTATAAAAACTAGAAAGAAGCTTTCTAAGAAATCGTTTTGTGATGTGTTAATTCAACTCACAGAGTAACACTATTTCCTTCATGGATCAGTTTGGTAGCACTGCTTTTGGGGAATCTGAGAAGGGATATTATTGATTGCATTGAAGCCTATGGTGACAAAGGAAATGTCCTCAGATAAAAACTAGAATGAAGTTTTCTGAGAAAGTCCTTTTTGATGTGTGAAATCATTTCACAGAGTTGCGCCTTTCTTTTCATGGAGCAGTTTGCTAAAACTCTTTTTGTGGAGTCTGCAAAGGGATATTTCAGAGGGCATTTAAGTCTATGGTGACAAAGGAAATATCCTGACATAAAAACCAAAAAGAAGCTTCCTGTTAAACTGCTTTGTGATGTGTGAATTCACCTAATCGAGTAACACTGTTATTTTCATTGAGAAGTTTGCCAACACTTTTTTCGTTTAATCTTCAATGGTATATTCGGGAGCACATTGAGGAATACAGTGAAAAATGAAATATCCTCAGATAAAAATTAGAAAGAAGCTTTCATGGAAACTCTTTTGTGATGTGTGCATTCATCTCATAGAGCTAAACGTTTCTGTTGAGGGAGCACTTTGGCATTACTGTTTTTGTGGTGTCTGAAAAAGGATATCTGAGAGTGCATTAAAGCCCATGGTGGCAAAGGAAATATCCTCAGTCAACAACCAACAAGAAGCTTTCTGAGAAACTGCTTGCCAATGTATGAATTCATCTCAGAGATTTACACCTTGTTTTAAATGGAGCAGTTTGCTAACACTATTTTCATGGAATCTGCAAAGGTATATTTATAAGTGCATTTAGGCAAATGGTGAAAATGGAACTATCCTCAGACAAAACTAGAAATATTCTTTCTGATAAACTGCTTTGTGATTTGTGAATACATGTCACAGAGTTACACGGTTCTTTTCATGGAGTTGTTTGGTAGCACTGTTTTTGGGGAATCTGAGAAGGGATAATTTGTATTGCATTGAAGCCTATGATGACAAAGGAAATATCCTCAGTTAAAATCTAGAAAGAAACTTTCTGAGAAACTTCTTTCTGATGTGAGAATTCATCTCACAGAGGTACACCGTTCCTTTCATTGAGAAGTCTGCTAACACTTTTTTTATGGTGTCTGCATTGGGATATTTTGGAGACCATTGAGACCTACAGTGAAAAAGGAAATATCCTCAGATATAAACTAGAAAGAAGATTTCTGAGAAACTGTTTTGTGATGTTTGAATTCATCTCACAGAGTTACACTATTCTTTTCATGGTGCAGTTATGTAGCACTGTTTTTGGGAAATCTCAGAAGGGATAATTTGGATCGCATTGAAGCCTATGGTGACAAAGGAAATATCTTCCGATAAAAACAAGAAAGAAGCTTTCTGAGAAAGTTCTTTGTGATGTGTGAATTCACCTCAGAGTTGCACCTTTCTTTACATGGAGCAGTTTGCAAACACTGTTTTCATGGAATCTGCAAAGGGATATTTGGGAGCACATTGATGCCTATGTGAAATAGGAAATATCCTCAGAAGAAAACTGGAAAGCAGCTTTCCGAGAAATTGCTTTGTGATGTGTGAATTCATCTCACTGTGTTACACTGTTCTTGTCATTGAGCAGTTTGATAACACTGTTTGCATGCAATCTGCTATAGGATATTTTGCAGCACATTGAAGCCTCTGGTGACAAAGGAAATATCCTCAGATAAAAACTAAAACAACCTTTCTGTGAAACTGCTTTATGATGTGTGAATTCATCTCAGAAAGTTACACCATTCTTTTCCCTGAGAAGTTTGCTAACACTTTTTTCATGGAATCTGAATTGGGATATTCTGGAACACGTAGAGCAATATGGTGAAAAGGGAAATATCCTCAGATAAAAACTAGTAAGAATCTTACTGAGAAACAGCTTTGTGATGTGTGAATTCATTTCACAGAGTTAAACTATTCTTTTCATGCAACAGTGTGGTCACACTGGTTTTTGGGAATCTACAATAGGATATTTGGGAGCACATTGAAGAATATGGTGACAATGGAAATATCCTCAGACAGAAACCAAAAAGAAGTTTTCTGAGAAACTACTTTGTGTACACTTTTCTTTTCATGGAGCAGTTTCCTAACACTATTTTTGGGGAATCTGCAAAGGGATAATCCTGATTGCATTGAGGCCTATGGTGAAAAAGGAAACATCCTCCAACAAAAAGTAGAAAGAAGTTTTCTGAGAAACTGCTTTGTGATTTGTGAATTCATCTCACAAAGTTACACGAATCTATTCATGGAGAAGTTAGGTAACACTCTTTTTGGGGAATCTGAGAAAGGATATTTTGGATAGCAATGAAGCCTGTGGTGAGAAAGGAAATATCCTCAGATAAAAACTAGAAGAAAGTTTCATGAGAAAGTACTTTGTGATTGGTGAATTCATCTCACAGAGTTACATTATTAAATTCTTGCATCAGATTGCTAACACTGACTTCGTGGAATCTGCAAAGGGATATTTGGGAGTGCATTGAGGCCTATGGAGAAAATGGAAATATCCTCAGATAAAGACTAGAAAGAAACTAGTTGAGGAACTGCTTTGTGATGTCTGAATCCATCTCACAAAGAAACACCTTTCCTTTCTTTGAGAAGTTTGCTAAAACTTTTTTCATGGAATCTGCAATGGTATATTTGGGAGGGCATAGAGGAATATGGTGAAAAAGGAAATATCCTCAGATAAAAACTAGTAAGAAGCTTTCTGAGAAATGACTTTGTGATGTGTGAAATCACTTCACAGAGTTACATGATTCTTTTCATGGAGTAAAATGGTAGGAATGTTTTTGGGGAATCTCCAATAGGACATTTAGTAGCATATTGAATCCTATGGTGATGAAGGAAATATCCTTAGTCAAAATCCAAAATGAAGCTTTCTGAGAAATTGCGTTATGATGGGTGAATACATCTCACAAATTTACACATTTGTTTTCATGAAGCAGTTTCCTAACACTATTTTCCTGGGATCTGCAAAGGGATATTCGTGAGTGCATTGAGGCCAGTGGTGGAAAAGGAAATATCCTCAGACAGAAACTAGAAAGAAGCTTTTTGAGAAACCACTTTGTGATTTGTGAATTCATCTCCCAGAGTTACATGATTCTTTTCATGGAGCTGTTTGGTAGCACCGTTTCTGGGGAATCTCAGAAGGGAGATGTTGGTTTGCATTGAAGTGTATGGTGACAATGGAAATATCCTCACACAAAAACTAGAAAGAAGCTTTCTGAGAAACTGTTTTGTGATTTGTGAAATCCTCTCACAGAGCTACACGATTATTTTCATGGATCAGTTTGGTAGCACTGCTTTTGGGGAATCTGAGAAGGGATATTTTTTATCACATTGAAGCCTATGGTGACAAACAAAATATCCTCAGATCAGAACTAGAAAGAAGCTTTCTGAGAAACTGCTTTGTGATGTTTGACTTCATCTTACAGATATACACTGTTTCTATCATTGAATAGTTTGGTAACACTGTTTTCTTGGATTCAGCAATGGGATATTTTGGAGCACATTTAAACATATGGTGACAAAGGAAATATCCTCCAACAAAAACAAGAAAGAACCTTCCAGAGAAACTGCTTTGTGATTGTTGAATTCATCTCCGAGAGTTACACTTTTCTATTCATGGAGTAGTTTGGCAGCACTGTTTTTGCACAATCTGTGAAGGGATAATTTACATCGCATTGAAGTCTATGGTGACAAAGTATATATAATCAGATAAAAATTAGAAAGAGCTGTCTGAGAAATTTCTTTGTGATGTGTGAATTCATCTCACAGCATTACAAATTTCTTTTCATGGAGCAGCTTGCTAACACTGTTTTTGTGGATTGTGCAAAGGAATATTTGGAAGTGCATTGAAACCTATAGTGAAAAAGGATATATACTCAGACAAAAACTAGAATGAAGCATACTGAGAAACTGCCTTGTGATGTGTGAATTCAACTCACAGAATTACTTCGTTCCTTGCATTGAGCAGTTTGAAAACACTGTTTTCATTGACTCAGCAATGGGGTACTTCAGAGTGCACTGAAGTTTATGGTGACAAAGGAAATATCCTCAGACAAAAACTAGAAAGAAGATTTCTGAGAAACTGCTTTGTGATTTCTGAATTCATCTCACAGAGATACAGGATTCTCTTCATGGTGCAGTTTGGTAATACCCTTTTGGGGAATCTGGGAATGGATAATTTCGATCCCATTGAAGCCCATGGTGACAAAGTTTATATTCTCAGATAAAAACAAAAAGAAGCCTTCTGAGAAACTGCTTTCTGATGTTGAATTCATCTCATAGTGTTGCACATTTCTTTTCATGGAGAGTTTGCTAACACTGTTTGCGAGGCATCTCCAAAGGGATATTTGGGAGCGCATTGAGGTCTATGTTCAAAAAGGAAATATCCTCACATAAAAACTATATAGAAGCTTTCTGAGAAACTGCTTTGTGATGTGTGAATTCATCTCACAGACATACATGGTTCTTTTCATTGAGCCATTTGATAACACTGTCTTCCTGGAAACTACAACAGTATATTTGGGAGCTCATTGAATCTGTGGTAACAAAGGAAATATCCTGTGACAAAAAACAAAAAGAAGCATTCTGATGGAATGTTTGTGATGTGTGAATTGATTTCACAAAGTTACACTGTTCTTTTCATTGAGAAGTTTGCTAAAAATGTTTTCTTGGTATCTGCAATGAAATATTTCAGAGTGCATTGAAGCTTATGGTGACAAAGGAAATATCCTCAGACAAAAACTAGAAAGAAACTTCCTGAGAATCTACTAGGTAATTTTTGAATTCATCTCACAGAATTACACCCTTCTTTTCATGGATCAGTTTGGTAGCACTGTTTTGGGGAAATTGAGAGGGATATTTTGGATGTTTTGAAGCATATGGTGACAAAGGATATATCCTCAGATAAAAACTAGAGTGAAGCTTTCTGAGAAACTTCTCTGTAACGTGTTAATTCACTTCACAGAGTTACACCTTTCTTTCCATGGTGCAGTTTGCTACCACTGCTATCATGGAATCTGAAAAGGGATATTTGGGAGCACATTGAGACCTATGGAGAAAAAGGAAATATCTTCAGATAAAAACGAGAAAGAAGCTTTCTGAGAAATGGCTTTCTGATGTGTTAATTAATCTCAACAAGTTACACTGTACTTCTGATTGAACAGTTTGGGAACACTGTGTTTGTGGAATCTGCAAAAGGGTATTTCAGAGCACATTGACGATTTCGGTGACAAAGGAAATATCCTCATATAAAAACTAGAAAAAGCTTTCTAAGGTAACACTTTCTGATGTGTCAATTAATCTCACAATATTAAATGATTCCTTTCTTGGAGCAGTTTGACGGCACTGTTTTTAGGGGAATCTGAGAAGGCATATTTTGGATTGCATTGAAGCCTGTGGTGACAAAGTAAATATACTCAGATAAAAACCAGAAAGAAACTTTCTGAGAAAGTTCTTTGTGATGCATGAATTCACCTTACAGAGTTACACCTTTCTTTTCAAGGAGCCGTTTGCTCACACTGTTTTCATGGAATGTGTAAAGGGACATTTGGGAGCTCCTTGATGCCTATGGTAAGAAACTAAATATCCTCAGATAAAAACTAGAAGGAGTCTGTATGAGAAACTCCTCTGTGATGTGAGAATTCACCTCAGAGAGTTACACCATTCTTTTCATTGATCTGTTTGATAACACTGATGTCATGGAATCTGCAGTAGGATATTTGGAAGCGCATTGAAGCATATGGTGGTAAAGGACATATCCTCAGATAAAAACCTAAAACAAGTTTTCTGAGAAACTGCTTTTAGTTTTGTGAGTTCACCTCTCACAGTTCTACCTAACCTTTCATGCAGTAGTTTGGTAGCACTGTTTTTGGAAAATCTGAGAGGGATATTTTGGATCACATTGAATCCTATGGTGACAAAATAAATATCCTCAGATAAAAACTACAAAGAAACTTTCTGAGAAAGTTCTTTGTGATGCATGAATTCACCTCACAGAGTTACACCTATCATGAAGCCGTTTGCTAACACTGTTTTCTTGGAATCTGCAAAGGGATATTTGGGAGCACCTTGAGGCCTATGCTGGAAAAATAAATATCCTCAGATAAAAAGTAGAAAGAATATTTATGGGAAACTGCTTTGTGATGTGGGAATTCACCTCACAGAGTTACACCATTCTTTTCATTCATCTGTTTGATAACACTGTTGTCATGGAATCTGCAATAGGATATTTGAGAGTGCATTGAAGCATTTGGTGACAAAGATAAAAACCTAAAGCAAGTTTTATCTAAACCTCAGATAAAAACCTAAAGCAAGTTTTCTGAGAAACTGCTCTTTGATTTGTGAGTTCATCTCACACAGGCACACCTTACCTTTCTTGGAGTAGTTTGGTAGCACTGTTTTTGGGGAATCTCAGAAGGGATATTTTGGATCGCATTGAAGCCTATGATGACAAAGAAA
The DNA here is from genome assembly GCF_000951035.1 of Colobus angolensis palliatus. NCBI lineage: Eukaryota > Metazoa > Chordata > Mammalia > Primates > Cercopithecidae > Colobus > Colobus angolensis. The sequence goes on along the minus strand of NW_012122920.1, from coordinate 92,251 downwards.
ATATCCTGAGATAAAAACTAGAAAGAAGCTTTCTGAGAAACTTCTTTGTGACGTGTCCTTTCACGTCACAACGTTACACCTTTCTTTCCATGGAGTAGTTTGCTAACACTGTTTTTGTGGAACCTGCAAAGGGATATTTGGAAGCACATTGAGGTCTACATTGAAAAATGAAATATCCTCAGATATAAAACAGAAACAAACTTTGTGGGAAATTGCTTTGTGATGTGTGATTTCATCTCTCAGAGGTACACTGCTCTTTTCATTGAGCAGTTTGCTAACACTGTTTTCTTGGAATCTGTACTGGGACATTTTGGAGCACATTGTAGCTTAGGGTGAAAAAGGAATTATCCTCAGATAATAACTAAAAGAAAGCATTCTAAGAAACTGTTTTGTGATTTGTGAATTCTCAGAGATTTGGGATTATTTTCATGGAACAGTTTTGTTGCTCTGTTTTTGGGGAATCTGAAAAGGGATTCTTTGGATAGCATTGAAGTCTATGGTGACAAAAAAAATTCCTCAGATAAAAACTAGAAACAAGCTTTCTGAGAAACTTCTTGTGATGTGTGAATTCGTCTCACAGAGTAAAAACTTTCTTTTCATGGAGAGGTTCACTCAAACTGTTTTCTTGGAATCTGCAAAGGGATATTTGGGAGTGCTTTGAGACCTATAGTAATAACGAAAATATCCTCAGATATAAACTGGAAAGAAACTTTCTGAGAAATTGTTTTGTGATGTGAGAATTCAACTCAGAGTTACACCATTCTTTTCATTGAGCAGTTTACTAACACTATTTTCTTGGAATCTGCACTGGGATATTTTGGAGCACATTGAAGCTTACGGTAACAAAGGAAATATCCTCAGATAAAAACTGGAAAGAAGCTTTCTGAGAAACCTCTTTTAGATTTGTGAATTCTTCTCAGAGTTTCACAATTATTTGCATGGATAAATTTGGTAGAACTCTTTTTGGGGTATCTGAGAAGGGATACTTTTAATTGCATTGAAGCCTATGGTGACAAAGGGAATATTCTCAGATAAAAACTAGAAAGAAGACTTCTGAGACATTTCTTCATGATATTTGAATTTATCTCCCAGTGTTACACTGTTGGAATCACTGAGCAGTTTGCTAGCACTGTTTTCATGGAATGGGCAATGGGATATTTCAGATCGCATTGAAGCTTATGGTGACAAAGGAAATATCCTCATACAAAAAGAAGAAAGAAGCTTTCTGAGAAACTACTTTGTCATTTGTGAATTCTTCTCATAGAGTTACACGATTCTTACCATGGGTCAGTTTGATAGCACTGTTATAGGGCTATCTGGAAGGGATATTTGGGATCACATTGAAGCCTATGGTGACAAAGGAAATATCCTCAGATAAAAACTAGAAAGAAGTTTTCTGAGAAACTTCTTTTTGATGTGTGAATTCATCTCACATAGTTACACCTTACTTTTCATGGAGCAGTTTACTCACACTGTTTTCTTGGAACCTGCAAAGGGATATTTTGGAGCACATTGAGGTGTATGGTGAAAAAGTAAATATCCTCAGATAAAAACTAAACATAAGGTTTCTGAGAAAGTTCTTTGTGATGTTTGAAGTCATCTCACAGAGTTACACCTTTCTTTCCATAGAGAAGTTTGCTAAGACTATTTTCGTGATATCTGCAAAGGAATACTTGGGAGCGTTTTGGGGTCTATAGTGAAATATAAATTATCCTCAGATAAAAACCAGAAAGAAGCTTTCTGAGAAACTGCTTTGCAATGTGTGAATTCATGTCACAGGGTTACACCATTCTTTCATTGAGCTGTTTGATAACACTCTTTTAGTGCAATGTGCAAATGGATATATGGAAGTGCATTGGGGCCTATGGTAGAAAAGAAAATATTCTCAGATAAAAACTATGGAGAAGCTTTTTGAGAAACTACTCTGTGAGATGTCAGTTCATCTCACACAGTTATACTGTTCTTTTCATTGAGCAGTTTGCTAAAAGTGTTTTTGTGAAGTCTGCAATGGGATATTTCGGAGTGTATTGAACTCTATGGTGACAAAATAAATATCTTCAAGCACCAGGAAGAAGCTTTTTGAGAAACTACTTTGTGATTTGTCAATTCTTCTCACAGAGTTACACGAGTCTTTTCATGGATCACTTTTGTAGCACTGTTTTTGGGGAATGCGAGAAGGTATATTTTTGGATCACATTGAAGCCTATAGTGACAAAGAAAATATCCTCAGATAGAAACTAGGAAGAAACATTCTGAGAAACTGCTTTGTGATGTGTGAATTCATCTCACAGAGTTACACAGTTCTTTTCATTGAGCTGTTTCATAACACTGTTTTCATGGAATCTGCAAAGGCATATTTGGGAGCGCATTGAGGCCTAATTTGAAAAACGATATATCTTCTGATAAAAGCTAGAAATAAGCTTTCTGAGAACATGCTTTGTGATGTGTGAATTAATCTCAAGGAGATACACAGCTATTTTGATTGATCAGTTTGCTAACACTGTTTTCTTTGAATCCACAATGGGGTATTTCAGAGTGCACTTAAAAGGCATTTAAAATAAGCTTAAAGCTTATGGTGGCAAAGGAAATACTCTCATATAAAAACTACAAACTAACTTTCTGAGAAACTGCTTTGAGATGTGTGAATTCACTTCTCATAGATCTACACTGTTCTTTTCCTTGAGCAGTTTGCTGCAACTGTTTTCTTGGTATCTGCAGTAGGATATTTTGACTGCATTGACGCTTATGGTGATGAAGAAAAGTCTCTCATATAAAAACTAGAAAGAAGCATTCTGAGAAACCTCTTGTGATGTGTGAATTCATCTCACAGAGTTACACTCTTCTTTTCATTGAGCAGTTTCTTAACACTGTTTTTGTGAAATCTGTGGATATTTCAGAGTGAATTGAAGCTTATGATGACAGAGGGAATATCTTCAGACAAAAAGTAGAAAGATGATTTCTGAGAAACTGCTTTCTGATTTGTGACTCCATCTCACAGTGTTACACGAATCCCTTAATGGAGCAGTTTGGTAGCACTGTTTTTGGGGAATCTGAGAAGGAATATTTTGGATCATTTGAAGCCTATGGTGACAAAGGAATTATCCTCAGATAAAAACCAGAAAGAAGCTCTCTGAGAAACTGCTTTGTCATGTGTGAATTCATCTCATAGAGTTACACTGTACTTTTCACTGAGGAGTATATTAACCCTGTTTTCATGGAATCTGCACTGGGATATTTCGGAAAACATTGAAGCTTATGATGACAAAAGACATATCCTCAGACAAAAACTAGAAAGAAACATTCTGAGAAACTGCTTTGTCATTTGTGAATTCCTCTCACAGAGTTACATGATTCTTTCCATGCAGCAGTTTTGCAGCACTGTTTTTGGGCAACCTGAGAAGGGATCCTTTGGATCGCAATGAAGCGTGTGGTGGAAAAGGAAATAGCCTCACTTAAAAACTTGAAAGAAGCTTTCTGAGAAACTGCGTTGTGATGTGTGAAATCTTCTCACAGTGTTACACGACCCTTCTCAGTGAGCAGTTTAGTAAAACTGTTTTCTTGGAATCTGCAATGGGATATTTCAGAACTCATTGAAGCTCATGGTAACAGAAGAAATATACTCATAGAAAAGGTAGAAAGAAGCATTCTGAGAAATCACTTGGTGATATGTTAATTCATCTCACAGTGTTACACGAATCTTTCCATGGATCAGTTTGGTAGCACTGTTTTTGGGGTCTGTGAGAAGGTATTTTTTGGTTCGCCTTGAAGCCTATGGTTAAAAAGGTATACTCAGATAAAAACTAAAAAGAAGCTTTCCGAGAAAGCTCTTTTCAATATATGAATTTACCTCACAGATTTACATTTTTTTTTGGTGGAGCAGTTTGCTAACACTGTTTTCATGTAATCTGCAAAGGGATATTTGGGAGTGCATTGAGGCCTATGGTGAAAAACTAAGTATTCTCAGATAAAAACTACAAGAAAGATTTTTGAGAAATTGCTTTGTGATGTGTGAATTCATCTCACACAGTTACACAGTTATTTTAATTGAGCAGTTTGCTAACACTGTTTTTGTGGAATCAGCAATGTGTTATTTCAGAGCCCAATGAAGCTTGTGGTAACAAAGGAAATATCCTCAGATAAAAACTAGAAAGAAGCTTTCCGAGAAACTGATTTTTGATGTGTGAATTCAACTCACAGAGTTACACATTTCTTTTAATGGTGCAGTTTGCTAACACTGAATTCGGGGAATCTGCAAAGGGATATTTTAGAAATCATTGAGGCCTATGGTGAAAAAAGAAGTATCCTACGATAAAAACTAGAAAGAAGCTTGCTGAGAAACTGCTTTGAGATGTGTGAATTTAGTTCACAGAGTTACACCTTTCTTTCCATTGAGCAGTTTGCTAACACTGTTGTCGTGGAATCTGCAAAGGGATATTTGGGAGAGCTTTGAGGCCTAGGGTGAAAAAGGAAACACCCTCAGATAGAAACTAGAAAGATGCTTTCTGAGAAACTACTTTATGAATATGTGAATCCATCTCAAAGAGTTACACCTTACTTCTCATGGATCAATTTGCCCACACTGTTTTCAAGGAATCTGCAATAGGATATTTGGGAATGCATTGAAGCCCTTAGTGACAAAGGAAATATCCTCACATAAAACCTGGAAAGAATCTTCCTTAGAAACGGCTTTGTGATTTGTGAATTCATCTCATAGAATTACACGATTGTTTTCATGGATCAGTTTGGTAGTCCTGATTTTGGGGAATCAAGCCTATGGTAACAAAGGAAATATCCTCAGACAAAAACTGGAAAGAAACTTTCTGAGAAAGTTCTTTGTGATTTGTGAATTCATCTCACAGATGAAGACCTTTTTTTTCATTGAGCAGTTTGATAACATTGTCTTCCTGGAAACTGCAACAGGATATTTGGAAGCTCTTTGAAGCCTATGGTTACGAAGGAAATATACTCAGACAAAAACCAAAAAGAAGTTTTCTGTGAGACTGCTTTGTGATGTTTGAATTGATCTCAGAGTTACAATGTTCTTTTCATTGAGCAATTTTCTAATACTGTCTTCTTGGTATCTGCAGTGTGATATTTCAAATCGCATTGAAGCCTATGGTGACAGAGGAAATATCCTCAGATAAAAATTAGAAAGAAGCTTCCTGTGATTTTTGAATTCAACTCACAGAGTTACATCTTTCTTTTCATGGAGCAGTTTGGTAGCACTCTTTTTGGGGAATCTGAAAAGGGATACTTTGGATAGCATTGAAGTCTACAGAGACAAAATAAACATCCTCAGAAACAAACTAGAAAGAAGCTTTCTGAGAAACTTCTTGTGATGTGTGAATTCATCTCACAGAGTTAAACCTTTCTTTCCATGGAGAGTTTTACTCACACTGCTTTGGTGGAATCTTCAGAGGGATATTTGGGAGTGAATTGAGACCTATAGTGATAAAGGAAATAGCCTCACATAGAAACTAGAAAGAAACTTTCTGAGAAATTGCTTTGTGATATGAGAATTCATCTACAGACTTATATCATTCTTTTCATTGAGCAGTTTCCTAACACTATTTTCTTGGAAACTGCACTGGGATATTTTGGAGCCCACTGAAGCTTATGGTGACAAAGGAAATATTCTCAGATAAAAAGTGGAAAGAGGCTTTTTGAGAAACTGCTTTTCGATTTATGAATACTTCTCACAGAGCTTCATGATTCTTTGAATGGATCAGTTTGCCAGCCCTCTTTCTGGGGTATCTGAGAAGGGATACTATGGATTGCATTGAAGCCTATGGTGACAAAGGAAATATTCTCAGATAAAAACCAGAAACAAACTTTCTGAGAAACTTCTTTGAAATGTGTGAATTCATCTAACAGAGTTACACTGTTCGAATCATTGAGCAGTTTGCTAGCACTCTTTTCATGAAATCTGCAATGGGATATTTTGGATCAAATTGAAGCCTATGGTGACAAATGAAATATCTTCAGATAAAAACTAGAAAGAAGGTTTTTGAGAAAGTTCTTTTTGATGTGTCAATTCATATCACAGAGTTAACCAATACTTTTCCTAAATCAGTTTGGTAGCAGTGTTTTTGGAAAATCTGAGAAGGGATATTTTGGATCATATTGAAGCCCATGGTGACTAAGGAAAGATTTTCATATAAAAACTGCAAACAAGCTTTTTGAGAAACTGCTTCTTGATGTGTTAATTCATCTCACTGACTTACAACTTTCTTTTCATGGAGCAGTTTGCTAAGACTGTTTTTGTGGAATCTCCACATGGATATTTGAGAGTGCAATTTTGCCTATGGTGAGAAAGGATAAAAACTAGAAAGATAAAAACTCAGATAAAAACTAGAAAGAAGTCTTCTGAGAATCTGCTTTGTGATGTGTGAATTCGGCTCACAGTGGTACACCATTCTTTTCATTGCCCTGTTTGATGATGCTGTCATCATGGAATCTGCAATAGGATATTTGGGAGCAGATTGAAGCTCCCAAATGGTGACAAAAGAAATATCCTCACAGAGAAAGAAAAAGGAGCTTTCTGAGAAACTTCTTAGTAATGTTTGCATTCATTTCACAGAGGTACATGATTATTTTCATGGAGCAGTTAGGTTTCACTGTTTTTGGGCAATCTGAGAAGATATATTTTGAATGGCATTGAAGCCTGTGGTGACAAAGGAAATGTCCTCAGATAAATAAAAAAGAAACTTTCTGAGAAACTGCTTTCTGATATGTAAATTCATCTCACGGGCTTACACTGTTCTTTTCATCGAGGAGTTTGCTAACAATGTTTTCTTGGAATCTACAATGCGATATTTCAGAGCATATTTAAGCTTGAATTGACAAAGGAAATATCATCATATAAAAAGTAGAAAGAAGCTTTCTGAGAAACTCCTTTGAGAGTTTCAATTCATCTCACAGAGTTGCACGATTCTTTTCATGGATCAGTTTGGTAGCACTGTTTTGGTGGAATTTGAGAAGGGAATTTTTTCATTGCATTGAAGAATATGGTGACAAAGGAAACATACTCAGATAAAAATAAGTAAGATTTCTGAGAAAGTGCTTTGTGATGTGTGAATTTATCTAAAAATATTACACCTTTATTTTCATGGTGAAGAGTGTTCTTGTGGAAGCTTCAAGGGATTTTGGGGAGTGCTTTGAGGATTATGGTGTTAAAGGTGACATCCTCAGATAAAAGCTACAAAGAAGTTTTTGGAGAAACTGCTTTGTGATGTGTGAATTCAGCTCACAGAGCTACACTGTTCTTTTCATTGAGCAGTTTGTTAACACTGTTTTCTTGGGATCTGTAATGTTATATTTCAGAGGACATTGAAGCTTATGGTGACAAAGGAAATATTCTCACATAAAAACAAGAAAGAAGCTTTCTGAGAAACCGCTTTGTGACGGGTGAATTCCTCTCCCAGAGGTAAAGCATTCTTTTCATTGAGCAGTTTTTAGCCCTGATTTTGTGGTATCTACAAAGGGATACTCGAAGCACAGAGAAGCCTATGGTGAAAAAGAAAATACCCTCAAATAAAACTACATAGAAGCTTTCTGACTGTTTTGAGTTGGGTGAGTTCATCTGACAGGGTTAAATCTTTCTTCTCATTGATTAATTTAGTAACACTGCTTATGAGGTATCTGTAATGGGATATTTCGGAGTATGTAGAGGCCTAAGGTGAAAAAAGAAAATTTTCCAGGTAAAAACTGGAGAGAAGCTTTCAGAGAAAATCCCATGTGATTTGTGCATTCATCTCATAGAACTAAATGTTTCTGCTGAGGGAGCACTTTGGCATCACTGTTTTTGTGGTTTCTGAGAAGGGATATTTGGGCAAACATTGAAGCTCATGGTTTAAAAGTAAATATCCGCATATAAAAACCAGAAAGAAGCTTTCTGAAATTCTGGTTTGTGATGTGTGAGTTCATCTCACAAAGTTACACTGGTCTTCTCATTGAGCAGTTTGCCAGCACTCTTTACTTGGAATCTGCAATGGGATATTTCAGAACACATTGAAGCTTATGATGACAAAGGGAATATCTTCACACAAAAAAAGAAGGAAGCTTTTTGAGAAACTGATTTGTGATTTTTTAATTCATCTCACAGAGGTACATGATTCATTTCATGGAGGAGTTTGATTGCACTGTTTTTGGGTAATCTGAGAATGGATATTTTGGATCACAATGAAGCCTATGGTGACAAAGGAAATACTCTCAGATAAAAACTAGAAAACAGTTTCTGAGAAAGTTCTTTGTGATGTGTTAATTCAACTCACAGAGGTTTATTTTTCTTTTCATGGAGAAGTGTGCATACACTGTTTTCATGGAACCGGTAAAGGGATATTTGGGAGTGCTATGAGGCCTATGGTGACAAAGAAAATATCCTTAGATTAAAACTAGAAAGAAGATTTCTTAGATACTGTTTTGTGGTGTGTTAATTCATCTCACAAAGTTACACCTTTCTTTTCATGGAGCAGTTTGCTAACACTGTTTTCATAGAATCTGCACAGGAATATTTGGAAGCACATTGAGGTCTGTAGTGAAAAAGAGAATATCCTCAGATAAAAACTAGAAAGAAGCTTTCTGAGAAACTGCTCTGTGATATGTGAATTCATCTCACAGATTTACACTGTTGTTTTCATTGAGCAACTTGATAGCACTGTTTTCTTGGAATCTACAATGGGATGTTTTGGAGTACTTTGAAGCTTAGGGTGACAATGGAAATATCCTCAAACAAAAACCAGAAAGAAGGATTCTGAGAAACTGCTTTATGACATGCACATTCATCTCACAGAGTTACACGATTCTCTTCATGGCTCAGTTTGGTAGTACTGCTTTTGTGGAATCTGAGAAGGGATATTTTGGATCACATTGAAGCCTATAGTGACAAAGGAAATTTCCTCAGATAAAATCTAGAGGGAAGCTGTCTGAGAAAGTTCTTTGTGATGTGTGAATTCATCTCACAGCGATACATCTTTCTTTTCATGGAGCAGTTTGCAAACACTGTTTTCGTGGAATCTGCAAAGGGATATTTGGGAGTGCCTTGAGGACTATGGTGAAAAAGGAAATATCCTCAGATAAAAACTAGAAAGAAGCTTCCTGAGAAACTGATTTGTGATGTGTGAATTCATTTCACAGAGTTACACTGTTGTTTTCATTGAACAGTTGACTAACACTGTTACCTTGGAATCTGCAATGGTATATTTAAGAGTGCTGCTTATGGTGACAAATTAAATAATAATATATAAAAAGTAGAAAGAAGATTTTTGAGAAAGTTCTTTGTGATGTGTTAATTCATCCTACAGAGTTACACGATACTTTTCATGAATCAGTTTGCTATCAGTGTTTTTGGGGAATCTGAGAAGGGATATTTTAGGTCACATTGAAGCCTATCGTGACAAAGGAAATATCCTCATATAAAATCTGGGAAGTAGCTCTCTGGAAAACTGCTTTGTGATGTGTTCATTCTCCTCATGGAATTACAGCTTTCTTTTCTTGGAGTACTTTGCTATCAGTGTTTACGTGGAAACTGCAATGGGATACTTAGAAGCACACTGAGGCCTGTAGTGAGAAAAGAAATATCATTGCATAAAAACTAGAAAGAAGATTTCTGAGAAACTGCTTAGTGATGTGTGAATTCATCTTACATATTCACCATTCTTTTCATGGAACCCTTTGGTAGCACGGTTTTTGGGGAACCTGGGAATGGATATTTTTGAATGAATTGAAGTCTTTTGTGACAAAGAAATTATCCTCAGATAGAAACTAGAAAGAAGCTTTCTGAGAAATTTCTTTGTGATGTTTGAATTCACCTCACAATGTTACACCATTATTGTAATGGAGCAGTTTGCTAACACTGTTTTGATGGAATCTGCACAGGGATATTTGCGAGTGTATTGAGGCTTATGGTGGAAAAGAGAATGTCTGCAGATAAAAGGGAGAAAGAAATTTTCTGAGAAACAAGTTTATGATGTGTTAATTCATCTCACAGTGCTACATGATTCCTTTCACAGATCAGTTTTGTAGCACAGATTTTAAGGAATCTGAGAAGGAATATTTTGGATCGCCTTGAAGCCTATGGTTACAAAGAAAATATCCTCAGATAAAGACTAGAAACAGGCTTTCTGAGAAAGTTCTTGTGATGTGTGAAATGATGTCACGGAGTTACACTTTTCATTTTATGGAGCATCTTGCTGACATTGTTTTCATTGAATCTGCAAAGGGATATTTGGAAGTGTATTGAGGTGTATAGTGAAAAGGGAAATATCATCAGATACATACTAGAAAGAAAGAAAGAATCTTTCTGAGAGACTGTGATGTGTGAATTTATCTCGCAGAGTTACACTGTTCTTTTTATTGAGCAGTTTGCTAACACTGTTTTCTTAAAATCTCCAATGGGATATTTCGGAGTGCATTGAAGCTTATGGTGACAAAGGAAATAATCACATATAAAAATGAGAAAGAAGATTTCTGAGAAACTGCTTTGGATGTGTGAATTCATCTCACAGTGTTACACCATTCTTTTCATTGAGCAGTTTGGTAACATTGTGTTCGTGGAGTCTGCAAAGGCATATTCTGGAGTGCATTGAAGACTGAAGATGATGGTGCAAAAGGAAATATTCTCAAATAATAACTAGAAAGAATCTTTCTGAAAAACTGCTTTGTGATGTGTGAATTCATCTCACAGAAGTGTACCATTCTTTTTATTGAGCAGTCTGATAACACTGGTTTCATGGAATCTGTAATAGGATACTTGGGAGTGCATTGAAGCCTATGGAGACAATGGAATTATGCTCAGATAAAAACCAAAAAGGAAGTTTTCTGAGACACTGCTTTGTGATGTGTTAATTCTTCTCACATATGTAGACCGTTCTTTTCATTGAGGAGTTTGCTAACACTTTTCTCATTTAATCTGCAATGGGATATTCGGGAGGGCATTAAAGATTATGGTGAAAAATGAAATATCCTGAGATTAAAACTATGAAGAAGTTTTCTGAGAAACATCTTCTAATGTGTGTATTCAGCTCAAGAATTACAACACTGTTTTCATGGAGCAGTGTGGTAGCCCTGTTTGGGGGGAATCTGAAAAGGGATATTTTGAATTGCATTGAAGCCTGTGTTGACAAAGGAAATATCCTCAAATAAAAACTAGAAAGAAGTTTTCTGAAAAAGTTCGTTGTGAGGTCTGAATTCATCTCACACAGTTACACCATTCTTTTCATGGAACAGTTTGCTAACACTCTTTTCGTGGAATTTGCAAACAGATGTTAGGGAATGCATTGAGGTCAGTAGTGGAAAAGGAAATATCCTCAGATGAAAAGGAGAAAGAGATTTTATGAGAAACTTCTTTTTGATGTGTTAATGCATCTCATGGAGTTACATGAATCTTTTCTTGGGTGTGATTGCTATCACCGTTTCAGGGTAATCTGAGATGGGATATTTTGGATCATATTGTAGCCTATGGTGACAAAGTAAACATCCACAGATAAAAATTGGAAAGAAGCTTTCTGCAGAAGTTCTTTGTGATGTGTGAATTCATCTCACAGAATTACACCTTTCTTTTCATGGAGCATCTTGCTAACACTCTTTTCACGCAATCTGCAAAGGGATATTTGGGAGTGCATTGAGGCATACAGTGAAAAGGGAAATATCCTCAGATACAAACTAAAGAGAAGCTTTCTGATAAACTGCTTTGTGATGTGTGAATTCAACTCAGTGTTACACTGTTCTTTTCATTGAGCAGTGTGTTAACACTGCTTTCTTAGAATCTGCAATGGAGTATTTCAGAGCACCTTGAAGCTAATTTTGACAAAGAACATATACTCAAATAAAAACTAGAAAGGAGCATTCTGAGCAACCGCTTTGTGATGTGTTCATTCATCTCACTGTGATACACTATTCTGTTCAAGTAACAGTTTGATAGCACTGTTTTTGGGAAAATTGATAAGGGATATTTTGGATTGCATTGAAGCCTATGGTGACTAAGGAAATATTGTCAGATAAAAACTAGAAAGAAGCTTTCTGAGAAACTTCTTTGTGATGTGTGAATTCATCTCAGAGAGTTAAAGCTTTCTTTTCATGGAGCAGTGTTGTAGCATTTTTTGGGGGGAAAGCTGAGAAGGGATACTTGGAATTATACTGAAGCATATGGTGACAAAGGAAATATCTTCAGATAAAAACTAGAAAGAAACTTCCTGAGAAAGTTCTTTGTGATGTGAATTCATCTCACAGACTTACACCTTTCTTTCCTTGGAGCAGTTGGCTAACACTCTTTTCATGGAATATGCAAAAGGATAGTTGGGACAACATTGAAGCCTGTGGTGAAAAAGGAAACATCCTCAGATAAAAACCAGAAAGAAACTTTCTGAGAAACTTCTTTGTGTTGTGTGAATTCATCTCACAGACTTGTAGCATTCTTTTCATGGAGCAGTATGCTAACAATGCTTTCATGTAATCTGCAATAGGATATTTCGGAGCACTTTGAAGCCTATGGTTTCAAAGGCAATATCCTCAGATGAAAATCAAAAATAACCTTTCTGAGAGACGGCTTTGTGATGTGTGAATTCATTTCACAGAGTTATACTGTTCTTTTATTTGGAATCTGCAATGGGATATTTTGGAGCTCTTTGAAGCTTAGGGTGACAAAGGAAATATCCTCAGAAAAATCTGAAAGAAGCTTTCTGAGAAACTGCTTTGTGGTTTGTGAATTCATCTTACAGTGTTACACGATCTTTTAATGTAGCAGGTCAGTAGCACTGTTTTTTGGGAATCTCAGAAGTAATATTACACATTGCATTGAAGCCTATGATGGCATACTATATATCCTAAGAATAAAACTAGAAAAAAGTTTCCTGAGAAACTGCTTCATGACTTTTGATTTCATCTCACAGAGTTACAACTTCCTTTTCATTTAACAGTTTGGTGTCGCTGTTATTGGTTAATCTGAGAAGGGATATTTTGGATCGCATTGAAGCCTATGGTGACAAAGGGAATATCCTGAATTAAAACTAGAACGTAGGTTTCTGAGAAAGTTTTTTCTGATGCGTTAATTCACCTCAAAGTGTTACACCTTTCTTTTCATAGAGCAGTTTGCTAACGCTGTTTACCTGGAATCTGTAAAGGGATATTTGGGAGGGCATTGAGGCCTAAGGTGAAAAAGGAAATATCCTCAGAGAAAAACTAGAAGAAAGCTTTCTGATAAATTTCTTTGTGATGTTTGAATTCATCTCACAGAGTTACACTGTTCTTTTCATTGAGTAGTTTTCAAACACTCTTTCTTGGAACCTTCAATGGGATATTTCTGAGTGCATTGAAGCTTATGATGACAATGGAAATATCCTCATATAAAAACTAGAAAGAAGCATTCTGAGACACTGCTTCGTGATGTGTTAATTAATCTCAAAGCGTTACATGATCCTTTTCATTCACATTTTGGTAGTATTGTTTTTGGGGAATATGAGAAGGGATATTTTGTATCATATTGAAGCCAATGTTGACAAAGGAAATATCCTGAGATAAAAATCAGAAAGAAGTTTTCTGAGAAAGCACTTTCTGATGTGGTAATTCATCCCACAGAGTTACACCTTTATTTCCAAGGAGCAGAGTTTAAATCTCACAGAGTTACACCACAGTTTTCATGCAAACACTGTTTCCCTGGAAACTGCAAAGGGATATTTGGAAGCACATTGAGGTCTACGGTGAAAAAGGAAATATCCTGAGATAAAAACTAGACAGAACCTTTATGAGAAACTGCTTTGTGATGTGTGTATTCATCTCACAGAATTACACTGCTCTTTTCATGGAGCAGGATGCTAACACTATTTATTGGAAACTGCAATGGGATATTTCAGAGTGTATGGAAGATTGTGGTGAAAAAGGAAATATTCTCATAAGAAATTAGAAGGAAGCTTTCTGAGAAACCACTTCATGATGTGTTAGTTCATTTCACAGCGTTACACCATTCTTTCAAGATCAGATTATAGCACTGTGTTTGGGGAACCTGAGAAGGGATATTTTGGATCATATTGAAGACTATGGTGACAAAGCAAATATCCTCAGATAAAAAGTGGAAAGAAGCTTTCTGAGAAACTGCTTTGTGATGTGAGAATTCACCTCACAGATTTACACTGTCCTTTTCATTGAGCAGTTTGCTACTGCTGTTTTCTTGGAATCTGCGATGGGATATTTCGGAGTGCATTGAAGCTTATTTTGACAAAGGGAATATCTTCAGACAAAAACTAGAAAGAAAGTTTATGAGAAACATCTTTGTGATGTGTGAGTTCATCTCACAGAGTTACACCACTGTTTTCATGGAGAAGCTTGGTAGCACTGTGTTTGGGGAATCTGAATAGGGATATTTAGAATCACCTTGAAGCCTACGGTGACAAAGGAACTATATTTAGAGAAAAAAAAGAAAGAATCTTTCCAAGAAACTTGCTGGTCATGTGTGAATTCATCTCACCAAGGTACACCATTCTTTTCATGTAGCAGTTCACTAACTCTGTTTTCAGAGTTATTTGGGAGCGCATTAAGGACTATAGTGAAAAAGGAAATATCCTCAGATAAAAACTAGAAATTGTCTGAGAAACTGATAAAAACTAGAAAGAAGCTTTCTAAGAAACTGTTTTCGTGAAATCTGCCATATTATATTTGGGAATGAATTGAAGCCTATGGTGACAAAGTAAATATCCTCAGATAAAAACTAGATAGAAGCTTTCTGAGAAAGTTATTTGTGCTGTGTGTATTAACCTAACAGACTTACACCATTCTTTACATTGAGCAGTTTGATAACCCTGTTTTCATGGAATCTGCAACAGGATATTTGGTAGCGCATTGAGTCCTATGGTGACAAAGGAAATATCCTCAGATAATAAACCAAAAAGTAGCTTTCTGAGAGATTGCTTTGGGATGTGTGAATTGAACTCACAGAGTTACACTGTTCTTTTCGATGAGCAGTTTACTAACACTGTTTTCTTGGAATCTGCACTAGGATATTTCGGAGCACATTGAAACCTATGGTGACAAAGAAATATCCTCAGATAAAAACCAAAAAGATGATTTCTGAGAAACTTATTTGTGATGTGTGAATTCATCTCACAGAGTTACACTGTTCTCTTCAATGAGCAGTTTTATAACACTGTTTTCGTGGAATATGAAATAGGATATTTGTTAGTGCATTGAAGCCTATGGTGACAAATGAAATGTACTCAGATAAAAACTAGAAGGAAGCTTCCTAAGAAACTGCTTTGTGATGTGTGAATTCATCTCACAGAGTGACACTGTTCTTCTCATTGAGCAGTTTGCTGAAACTGTTTTTTTGGAATCTGAAATAGGATATTTCAGAGCACATTGAAGCTTATGGTATGAAAGAAAATATTTACAGATAAAAGCAAGAAAGAAACTTTCTGAGAAAATTCTATGTGATATATGTTTTCAACTATCACAAAGCTTCTCACAAACTTACACCTTTCTCTTCATGGAACAGTTTGCTAGCACTGTTTTCATGGAATCTGCAAAGGGATATATGAGATTGTGTTGAGGCCTATGGTGAAAAAGCAAATATCCTCAGATAAAAGCTAGAAAGAAGCATTCTGAGAAACAGCGTTGTCATGTGTTAATTCATCTCATGGAGATATACGATTCTTTTCATGTAGCAACATGGTAGCAAAGTGTTTTGGGAATATCAAAAGGAATATTTTGGATACAATGCCTACAATGACAATGGAAATATCCTGAGATGAAACCGAAAAGGAAGCTATCCAATAAGCTGCTTTGTGATACGTGAATTCATCTCACAGGATTACACCATTCTTTTCATTGAGCAGTTTGCTTACACTGTATTCTTCGAATCTTCAATGGGTTATTTTGCAGCACATTGAAGTTTGTGGTGACAAAGGAAATATCCTCAGACAAAAAGTAGAAAGAACCTTTCTGAGAAACTGCTTTGTGACTTGTGAATTCATCTCACAGAGTTCCACCTTTGTTTTCATGGAACTGTTTGTTAGCAATGTTTTGGGGGAATCTGAGAATCTGAGATATTTTCCATCAGTTCAAAGCCTATGGTGATGAAGGAAATATCCTGAGATAAATTCTAGATAAATTCTATAAAGAAGTTTTCTGAGGAACGTCTTTGTGACGTGTGAATTCATCTCACAGTGTTACACCTTTCTCTTCATGGAGAAGTTTGGTTGCACTGTTTGTGGGGAATTTGAGAAGGGATATTTTGAGTTGCATTCAAGCCTATGATGACAAAGGAAATATCTTCAGATAAGTCATACAAAGAATCTTTCTGAGAAACTGCTTTGTGATGTGTGAATTCATCTCACAGAGTTACACGATCCTTTGCATGGACCAGTTTGTTAGAACTGTTCTTGGGGAATGTGAAAAGGGATATTTTGGATCGCACTGAAGCCTATCATGACAAAGGAAATATTCTTAGATAAAAACTAGAAAGAAGCTTTCTGAGAAGGTTCTTTGTGATGTGTGAATTCATCTCACAGAGTTACACCTTTATTTTTATGGAGCAGTTTGGTAAAACTCTTTTCGTGGAATCCACAAAGGGGTATTTGGGAGTGCATTAAGGCCTATAGTGAAAAAGGAAATATCCTCACATAAAAACTGGAAAGAACCTTTCTGAGAAAGTGCTCTGTGATGTGTGAATTCATCATACAGAGTTACTCGTTTGTTTAATTGAGTAGTTTGATAAACTATTTTTGCGGAATCTGCAATAGGACATTTCAGAGTGCATTGAAGCCAATGATGACAAAGGATATATCCTCAGACAAAAGTGAAAACGAAGCTTACTGTAAAACTGCTTTGCGATGTGTGAATTCATCTTACTGAGTTATACCATTCTTTTCATTGAGAAGTTTGCTAACACTTCTTTCATGGAATCTGCAATGGTATATTCTGGAACAAATTGAGGAATATTGTGAAAAAGGAAATATCCTCAGATAAAAACTTGAAAGAACCTATCTGAGAAACAGCTATGTGATGTGTGAATTCATCTCACAGAGTTACACCTCTCTTTTCATAGAGCAGTTTGGTAGCATTCTTTGGGGAATCTGAGAAGGGATATTTTGAATAGCATTGAAGCCTCTGGTGACAAAGGAATTATTCTCTGATAAAAACTAGAAAGAAGCTTTCTGAGAACCCACTTTGTGATGCATTAATTCGCCACACAGTGTTACATGATTCTTTTCATGGAACAGTTTGGTAACACTGTGTTTGGGATATCTGAGGAGGGATACATTTGATCGCATTGAAGCCTCGATTGATAAAGGAAATATCCTTAGATAAAACCTAGAAGGGATCTTTCTGAGAAATTTCTTTGTAATGTTTGAATTCATTTGACAGTTTTTTTTAGTTATTATACTTTAAGTTCTAGGGTACATGTGAACAACGTGCAGGTTTGTTACATATGTATGCTTGTGGCATGTTGGTGTGCTGCACCCATCAATTCGCCAGCACCCATCAATTCATCATTTACAGCAGGTATAACTCCCAATGCAATC
This sequence comes from Colobus angolensis palliatus, assembly GCF_000951035.1. Taxonomy (NCBI): domain Eukaryota; kingdom Metazoa; phylum Chordata; class Mammalia; order Primates; family Cercopithecidae; genus Colobus; species Colobus angolensis. The sequence goes on along the minus strand of NW_012122920.1, from coordinate 74,741 downwards.
CCTTCACCCTCCCCCCTCCCCATGATAGGTTCCGGTGTGTGATGTTCCCTTTCCCGAGTCCAAGTGATAACATTGTTCAGTTCCAATTTATGAGTGAGAGCATGTAGTGTTTGGTTTTCTGTTCTTGTGATAGTTTGCTAAGAATGATGGTTTCCAGCTGCATCCGTGTCCGTACAAAGGACACAAACTCGTCCCTTTTTATGGCTGCATATGTGCCACATTTTCTTAATCCAATCTGACATAGATGGACATTTGGGTTGATTTCAAGTCTTTGCTATTGTGAATAGTGCCGCAATAAACATACGTGTGCATGTGTCTTTATAGCAGCATGATTTATAATC
>NW_012122920.1:73279-73855 GCF_000951035.1 Colobus angolensis palliatus | reverse complement strand
TTACTGCCGTTGCTTTTGGTGTTTTAGACATGAAGTCCTTGCCCATGCCTATGTCCTGAAAGGTACTACCTAGGTTTTCTTCTAGGGTTTTTATGATATTAGGTCTAACATTGAAGGCTCTAATCCATCTTGAATTAATCTTCGTATAAAGAGTAAGGAAAGGATCCAGTTTCAGCTTTCTACATATGGCTAGCCAATTATCCCAGTACCATTTATTAAATAGGGAATCCTTTCCCCATTTCTTGTTTCTCTCAGGTTTGTCAAAGATCAGATGGCTGTATATATGCAGTATTATTTCTGAGGACTCTGTTCTGTTCCGTTGGTCTATATCTCTGTTTTTCTACCAGTACCATGCTGTTTTGGTTACTGTAGCCTTGTAGTATAGTTTGAAGTGAGGTAGCATGATGCCTCCACCTTTGTTCTTTTGACTTAGGATTTTCTTGGCAATGCGAGCTCTTTTTGATTCCATATGAACTTTAAAGCAGTTTTTTTCAATTCTGTGAAGAAACTCATTGGTAGCTTGATGGGGATGGCATTGAATCTGTAGATGTGTGGTATTATTTCTGAGGACTCTGT
>NW_012122920.1:72075-72307 GCF_000951035.1 Colobus angolensis palliatus | reverse complement strand
TTATTATTTTGAGGTACGTTCCATCAATACCGAAATTATTGAGCGTTTTTAGCATGAAGGGCTGTTGAATTTTGTCAAAAGCCTTTTCTGCATCTTTTGAGATAATCATGTGGTTCTTGTCTTTGGTCCTGTTTATATGCTGGATTGCGTTTATTGATGTGCAAATGTTGAACCAGCCTTGCATCCCAGGGATGAAGCCCACTTGATCATGGTGGATAAGCTTTTTGATGTG
>NW_012122920.1:71571-72025 GCF_000951035.1 Colobus angolensis palliatus | reverse complement strand
ATCATGGTGGATAAGCTTTTTGATGTGTTGCTGAATCCGGTTTGCCAGTATTTTATTGAGGATTTTTGCATCGATGTTCATCAGGGATATTGGTCCAAAATTCTCTTTTTATGTTGTGTCTCTGCCAGGCTTTGGTATCAGGATGATGTTGGCTTCACAAAATGAGTTAGGGAGGATTCCCTCTTTTTCTACTGATTAGAATAGTTTCAGAAGGAATGGTACCAGCTCCTCCTTGTACCTCTGGTAGAATTCAGCTGTGAACCCATCTGGTCCTGGACTTTTTTTGATTCGTAGGCTATTAATTATTGCCTCAATTTCAGAGTCTGCTATTGGTCTATTCAGGGATTCAAATTCTTCCCAGTTTAGTCTTGGAAGAGTGTAAGTGTCCAGGAAATTATCCATTTCTTCTAGATTTTCTAGTTGATTTGCATAGAGGTGTTTATAGTATTCTCTG
>NW_012122920.1:53991-68251 GCF_000951035.1 Colobus angolensis palliatus | reverse complement strand
GCTTGAGGTCCACTCCAGACCCTGTTTGCCTGGGTATCAGCAGCAGAGGTTGCAGAAGATAGAATATTGCTGAACCGCGAGTGTACCTGTCTTATTCTTACTTTGGAAGCTTCCTCTCAGGGGTGTACTCCACCCTGTGAGGTGTGGGGTGTCAGACTGCCCCTAGTGGAGGATGTCTCCCAGTTAGGCTACTCAGGGGTCAGGGACCCACTTGAACAGGCAGTCTGTCCGTTCTCAGATCTCAACCTCCGTGTTGGGAAATGCACTGCTCTCTTCAAAGCTGTCAGACAGAGTCGTTTCCGTCTGCAGAGGTTTCTGTTGCTTTTGTTGTTGTTGTTGTTTAGCTGTGCCCTGTCCCCAGAGGTGGAGTCTATAGAGACAGGCAGGTTTCCTTGAGCTGCTGTGAGCTCCACCCAGTTCGAGCTTCCCGGTGGCTTTCTTTACCTAGTTAAGCCTCAGCAATTGCAGGCTCCCCTCCCCCAGCCTCACTGCTGCCTTGCGGTTAGATCACAGACTGCTGTGCTATCAATGAGGGAGGCTCCGTTGGCTTGGGACCCTCCTGGCCATGTGTGGGATATGATCTCCTGGTGTGCCCATTTGCTTAAAATGCAGTATTGCGGTGGGAGTTACCCGATTTTCCAAGTGTTTTGTTTCTCAGTTCCCCTGGCTAGGAAACGGGATTCCCTTCCCCCTTGCACTTCCCAGGTGAGGAGATGCCTCGCCCTGCTTAAACTCTCACTGATCGAGCTGCAGCAGCTGACCAGCACTGATTGTCCAGCACTCCATAGTGAGATGACCCCAGTACTTCCGTTGAAAATGCAGAAATCACCGGTCTTCTGTGTCGCTCGTTCTGGGAGTTGGAGACTGGAGCTGTTCCTATTCGGCCATCTTGCTCTGCCCCTCATTTGACAGTTTTCAACCTTTCTCTTCATAGAGCAGTTTGCTAATGCTCTTTTCATGGAATCTGTGAAGGGATATTTGGGAACACATTGAGGCCTACAGTGAAAAAGGAAATATTGTCAGATAGAAACTAGAAAGAACCTTCTTGAGAAACTGCTTTCTGGTTTGTGAATTCATCTCACAAAGCTGCACCTTTCTTTTCGTGGAGCAATTTTGTAACGCTGATTTTGGGGAATCTGAGAAGGGATACGTTGGATGACATTGAAGCCTATATTGACAAAGGAAATATTATCACAGAAAAATTAGAAAGAAGCGATCTGAGAAACATGGTCATGATGTGTAAATTCACCTCACAAAGTTCACTTTCTTTTCATGGAACGGTATGCTAACACTGTTTTCATGGATTCTGCAAAGGGATATTTGGGAATGCACTGAAGCCTGTGGTGACAAAGGAAATATCCTCAAATAAAAACTAGAAAGAATCTTTCTGTGAAACTGCTTTGAAATTTGTGAATTAATTGCACAGAATTACACAATTGCTTTCATGGAGCAGTTTATTAGAACTGTTTTTGGGGAATCTGCGAAGGGATACATTGGATCACATGGAAGCCTACTTTGAAATATTAAATATCCTCAGATGAAAACTAGAAAGAAGCTTTCTCAGACACTGTTTTGTGATGTGTGTATTCATCTCACAGAGTAGCATGATTCTTTTCTTGGAACATTTTGCTGAATCTGTTTTCGTGGAATCTGCAATAGGATACCTGAGAGTGCACTGAAGGATATGGTGACAAAGGAAATATCCTCAGACAAAAACCAAAAAGAAGCTTTCTGAGAAACGGTTTTGTGATGTGTGAATTTATCTCATGAATTTACACCTTTCTTTTCATAGAGCAGTTTCCTAACATTATTTTCGTAGAATCTGCAAAAAAATATTCAAGAGTGCTGTGAGTCCTGTAGTGAAAAAGTAAATATCCTCAGAAAAGAACTAGACAGAAGCTTTCAGAGAAATTGCTTTGTGATGTGTGAATTCACCTCACAGAGTTACACTGTTCTTTTCATTGAGGAGTTTGCAAACACAGTTTTCTTGGTATCTGCAATGATGTATTTTGAGGTGCATTGGAGCTTATGATGATAAAGGAAATATCCTTATATAAAAACTAGAAAATTATTTCTGTGAAACCACGGTGTGGTGGGGTAATTCATCTCACAGAGTTACAGGATTCTATTCATGGATCTGTTTGGTGGCACTGTTTTTGGGTAATTTGAGCAGGGATATTCTCGATCACTTCAAAGCCTATGGTAACAAAGGAAACATTCTTAGATCAAAACTAGAAAGAAGCTTTCTCAGAAACATCTTCATGATGTGTGAATTTATCTCACAGTGTAACATTGTTCTTTTCATGGAGCAGTTTGCTAACACTGTTTTCTTGGAATCTGCAGTGGGATATTTCAGAGCGCCTTGAAGCTTATGCTGACAAAGGCAATTTTCTTGTATAAAAACTAGAATCAAGCATTCTGAGAAACAGCCTTCTGATGTGCTAACTCACCTCACATAGCTGCAGGATTCTTTTCATGGAGCCGTTTGGTAGCACTGTTTTTGAGTGCTACCTCAAAACTGAGAAGGGAATCTGAGAAGGGATATTTTGCATCACATTGAAGCCTATGGCTACTAAGGAAATATCCTCAGATAAAAACAAGAAAGAAGCCATCTGAGAAAGTTCCTTGTGATGTGTGATTTCATCTCACAGAGTTACAACTTTCTTTCCAGGGAACAGATTACTAACACTATTTTGGTCAAATTTGCAAAGGGATGTTTGGGAGCGCATTGAGGCCTATGTTGAAAAAGGAAATGTCCTCAGATAAAAAGTAGAAAGAAGCTTTCTGAGAAACTGCTTTGTGATGTGTGAATGCATGCCTCAGATTTACACTGTTCTTTTCATTGAGCAGTTTGCTACCACTGTTTTCTTGGAATCTGCAATCGGATATTTAGGAATGCATTGATGCTTTTTTTGACAAAGGGAATAGCTTCAGACAAAAACTAGAATAAAAGTTTCTGAAAAACACCTTTGTGATGTGTGAGTTCATCTCACTGAGTTACACCACTGTTTTCAAGGAGAAATATCGTAGCAGTTTTTGGTTTATCTCAGAAGGGATATTTTGAATCACCTTGTAGCCTATGGAGACAAAGGAAATATCTTCAGATAAAAGCTAGAAAGAAGCTTTTTAAGAAACTTGTTTGTGATGTGCGAATTCATGTCACAGAGTTACACTGTTCTTTTCATGGAGAAGTTTGCTAACACTGTTTTTGTGGAATCTGCAAAGGGATATTTGGGAGCCCATTGAGGCCTGCAGTCCAAAAGGAAATATCCTCAGATAAAAACCAGAAAGAAGCTTTCTGGGAAACTGCTTTGTGATGTATGAGTTCATCTCAGAGAATTACACCTTTCTTTTCATCGAGCAGTTTCTTAGCACTGATTTTGGGGAATCAGAGAAGGTATATTTTGGATTGAATTGAAGTCTTTGGTGACAAAGGAATTATCCTCAGATACAAACTAGAAAGGAGCCTTCTGAGAAACTTCTTTATGAAGTGTGAATTCACCTGACAAGGTTATACCTTTCTTTTAATGGATCAGTTTGCTAACACTGTTTTAGTGGAATCTGCAAAGTGATATTTGGGAGCTCATTGAGGTGTACATTAAAAATGGAAATATCTTCAGATAAACACAAGAAAGAATCTTTCTGAGAAACTACTTCATGATGTGTGAATTCATCTCACAGGGTTACATGTTTCTTTTCATTGAGCTATTTGCTAAAACTGTTTTCTTGAAATCTGCAATAGGATATTTGGGAGCGCCTTGAAGCTTATGGTGACAGGTGACATATTCTCAAATAAAAACAAGAAAGAAGCGTTCTGAGAAACCACTTCAGGTTGTGTTAATTTATCTCAGAGAGGTACATGATTCTTTTCATGGAGCAGTTTGGTAGTACTGTTTTTGGGGAACCTGAGAAGGGATATTTTGGATCGCATAGAAGCCTATGTAACTAAGGAAACATCCTCAGATAAAACCTGGAAAGAAGCTTTCTGAGAAATTTATTTGTGATGTGTAAATTTAACTCACAGTGTTAAACCTTTGTTTCCTTGTAGCAGTGTTGTGGCACTGTTTTTGGGGAATCTGAGAAGGGATATTTTGAATTGCATTGAAGCATATGTTGACAATGGAAACATCCTCAGATAAATATTAGAAAGAAGTTTTTGGAGAAACTGCTTTTTGATGTGTGAATTCTTCTCATGAGGTTACGTCATTCTTTATATTGAGCAGTTTAATAACACTGTTTTTGTGCATTCTGCAATAGGATGTTTGGAAGTGCTTTGAACCCTATGGTGTCAAAGGAAATTTCCTCACATGAAAAACAAAAAGAAGCGATTTGAGACACTGCTTTGTGATGTGTCAATTCATTTCACAGAGTTTCACTCCTCTTCACATTGAGCAGTTGGCTAACACTGTTTTTTTGGAATCTGCAATGGGATATTTAGGAATGCATTGAAGCTTATAGTGACAAAGGAAATATCCTCAGACAGAAACAATAAAGAAGCTTTCTGAGAAACTGCTTTGTGATTCGTGAATTCATCTCACAGATTTACATGATTCTTTTCGTGGAGTGGTTTGGTAGCACTGTTTTTGGGGAGTCTAAGAAGGAATATTTTTGATAGCATTGAAGTCTATGGTGACAAAGGAAATATCGTGAGATGAAAACTAGAAAGAAGCTTTGTAAGAAACTTCTTTGTGATGTTTGGTTTTGTCTCACAGAGTTACACCTTTCTTTTCATGGGGCAGGTTGATAACACTGTTATCATAGAATCTGTGGAGTGATATTTGGGAGCACATTGAGGCATGTACTGTAAAGTTAAATATCCTGAGATAAAAAATAGAAAGAAGCTTTCTGAGATACTGCTCTGTGATGTATGAATATATCTCACAGAGTTACACTATACTTTTCATTGAGAAGTTTTCTAACAGTGTTTTCTTGGAATCTGCAATGAAATATACTGGAGAGCCTAGAAACTTATGGTGACAAAGGACGTTTCTTCATGTAAAAACTAGAAAGAGGCATTGTGAGAAATGGCTTGGTGATGTGCTAATTCATCTCACAGGGTTGTGTGATTCTTTTCATGAGGCCATTTTCATTGTACTGTTTCTGGGGAATCAGAGAAGGGATATTTTGGATCGCATTGAAGCACATGGTTACTAAGGAAATATCCTCAGATAAAAACGAGAAGGAAGCCTCTGAAAAAATTATTTGTGATGTGTTATTTCCTCTCACAGAGTTTCACCTTTCGTGGATCAGTTTGCTACCACTGTTTTCCTGAAATCTGCAACAGGATAACTGGGAGCTCATGAGGCCTATGGTGAAAAAGGAAATATCCTCAGATAAAAACTAGAAAGAAGCTTTCTGAGAAACTGCTTTGTGATGTGTGAATTCATATCACAGGGTTAGACTGTTCTTTTCATTGATCAGTTTGATAACACTTTTATCATGGAATCTGCAATAGGATATTTGGGATTGCATTGAACCCTATGGTCACAAAGGAAATATTCTCAGATAAAAACCAAAAAGATGCTTTCTGAGTTACTGCTTTGTGATGTTTGAATTCATCTCACAGAATTACACTGTCCTTTTTATTAAGCAGTTTTCTAACACTGTTTACTTGGAGTCTACAGTGGGATAATTCAGAGCACTTTGAAGATTATAATGACAAAGAAAATTTCCTCAGACAGAAACAAGAAAGAAGCTTTCTGAGAAACTTCTTTGTGATTTGTGAATTCGTCTCACAGAATTATGCAATCGTTTTCATGGAGCAGTTTTGTAGCACTGTTTTTGGGGAATCTGAGAAGGGATATTTTGGATTGCATTCAAACCTGTGGTGAGAAAGGAAATATCCTCAGATAAACACTAGAAAGAAGCTTTTTGAGAAATGTTTTTGTGATTTGTGATTTCATCTCATGGAGTTACAGATTTCTTTTCATGAGCAGTTTGGTAGCACTGTTTTTATGGAATCTTCAATGTGATATTTTGGAGCCCATTGAGGTTTAGGGTGACAAAGTAAATATCCTCAGACAAAAACTAGAAAGAAGCATTCTGAGAAACTGCTTTGTGATTTCTGAGTTCACCTCACAGGGTTATATGATTCTTTTCATGGAGCAGTTTGCTAGCACTGTTTCTGGGGAATCTCTGAAGTGATATTTTACATCACCTTGAAGCCTATGGTGGCAAAAGTAATATCCTCAGATAAAAACTAGAAAGAAGCTTCCTGAGAAATTGCTTTTGTTATTTGTGAATTCATCTCACAGAGTTATAGCTTTCTTTTCAATGATCAGTTTGGTAGCACTGTTTGTGATTAATCTGAGAAGGGATATTTAGTATTTCTTTGAAACCTATGGTGACAAAGGAAATACCCTCAGATAAAAACTAGAAAGAAATTTTCTGAGAAACTTCTTTGTGATGTGTGAATTCATCTCATAGACTTACACATTTCTTTTCATGTAGCAGTCACTTAACAGTGTTTTTGCAGAATCGGCAAAGGGATATATGGTAGCTCATTGAGGCCTGTGGTGCAAAAGGCAATATCCTCAGATAAAAACTAGAATGAAGCTTTCTGAGAAAATACTTTGTGATGTGTGAAATCATCTCACAGTGGTACACTGTTCTTTGCATTGACCTGTTTGCTTACACTGTTTTCTTGGAATCTGAAATGGGATAATACGGAGTGTATTCAAACTTATGGTGACAAGGAAATATCTTCAGAAAAATACGAGAAAGATGCTTCCTCACAAACCGCTTTGTGATGAGTAAATTCATCTTACAGAGTTACACTTTTCTTTTCTTTGAGCAGTTTGGCAACACCGTTTCTATGAAATGTGCAAAGGGATATTCGGGATTGCATAGAGTCCAATGGCGGAAAAGGAAATATCTTCAGGTCAAAACTTAACAATAGCTTTCTGAGAAACTCCTTTGTGAAGTTTGCATTCGTCTCATAGAGTTCAAGTTTTCCGTTGAGGGAGCACTTTGGCATCACTATTTTCATGGTGTCTGAGAAGGGATATTTGGGAGCTCATTGAAGCCTATGGTGGAAAAGGAATTATCCACACATAAAACTAGAAAGAAGCCTTCTGAGAAACTGTTTTGTTATGTGTTAATTCACCTCACAGATTTGCGTGATCATTTCCATGGAGCAGTTGGGTAGCACTGTTTTTGGGGAATCTGAGAAGGGATATTTTGGATCACATTGAAGTCTATAGTGACAAAGGATATATCCATAGATAAAAACTAGAAAGAAGCTGTCTGAGAAAGATCTCTGTGATGTGTGAATTCATCTCACAGAGTTACACCTTTCTTTTCATGGAGCAGTTTGCTCACACTGTTTTCGTGGAAACTGGAAAGTGATATTTGGGACAACATTGACTCCTGTGGTGAAAAAAGAAATAGGCTCAGATAAAAACCAGACAGAAATTCTCTGAGAAACTGCTTTGTGATATGTGAATTCATCTCACAGATTTACATCATCCTTTTCATTGAGCAGTTTTTTTTTAACAATGTTTTCATGCAATTTGAAATAGGATATTTTGGAGTGCATTGAAGTCTATGGTGACAAAGAAAATATCCTCAGATAAAAACTAGAAAGAAACTTTCTGAAAAACCACTTTGTGATTTTGAATTCATCTCACAGAGTTAGAGGTTTCTTTTCATGGAGCAGTTTGCTAGCACTGTTCATATGGAATCTGCAATGGGATATTCTGGAGCTTCCAGTGGCCTATGGTGAAAGAGGAAATAACTTCAGATAAAAACTGGAGATAAACTTCTCCAGAAACGGTTTTGTGATGAGTGTATTCATCTGAAAGAGTTTAACTTTTTCTTTAATTGAACACTTCTATATCATTGTTTTTGTGGTATCTGAGAGGAGATATTTGGACGCACATTGAAGCCTATGATTATAAAGGAAATATACTCAGATTTGAACTCAAAAGGAGGTTTCTGAGAAACTGCTTTGTGATGGGTGAATTCATCTCATAGAGTTTCAATTTTGTTTTCATTGAGTAATTTTGTAACAGTGAATTTGTGGAATCTGCAAAGGGATATTCGAGAGCACGTAGAGTCCAATGGCAAAAAAGGAAATATCTTCAGGTAAAAACTGGAGAGAAACTTTCTGAGAAACTCCTTTGTGATATGTGCATTCATATCATAGAGCTAAAAGTTTCTGTTTAGAGAGCACTTTGGCATCAAAATTTTGGTGGTGTCTGAGAAGGGATATTTGGGAGCACATTGAAGCCTATGTTGAAAAAGGAATTATCCTTAAAAAAAAAACAGAAAAATTCCTTCTAAAAAATCGCTTTGTGAGGTGTTAATTCATCTCACAGAGTTACATGATTCATTCCATGGAGCAGTTTGTTTGCACTGGGGAATCTGAGAAGGAATATTTCAAATCACATTGAAGCCTATGGTGACAAAGAAAATATACTCAGATAAACACTAGAAAGAAGCTTTCTGAGGAAGTTCCTTGTGATGTGTGAATTCATCTCACAGACTTACACCTTTCTTTTCATGGAGCAGTTTGCTAACACTGTTTTCATGGAATCTGCAAGTGATATTTGGGACAACATTGAAGCCTGTGGTGAAAAGGGAAATATCCTCAGATAAAAACCAGAAAGAAGATTTCTGTGACACTGTTTTGTGATATGTGAATTCATCTCACAGTGTTACACTATCCTTTTCATTGAGCAGTTTGCTAACGCTGTCTTCTGGCAATCTGCAATGGGATATTTGGAGCACATAGAAGCTTATTGTACATATTAAATATCCTCATAGAAAAAGGAGAAAGATGCTTTCTGAGAAACGGCTTTGTGATGTGTTAATTCATCTCACAGAGTTAGATGAATCTTTTTCATGGATCAGTTTCTTATCACTGTTTTTAGGGAATCTGAGAGGGGATATTTTGGATCCCATGGAAGCCTATGATGACACAGGAAATATTCTCAGATAAAAACTGGAAAGAAACTCTCTGAAAAAGTTATTTGTGAAGTATGAATTCATCTCAGAAAGTTACACTGTCCTTTTCATGGAGTCGTTTGCTAACACTCTTTTCGTGTTATCTGCAAAGGGATATTGGGGAGCACCTTGAGGCCTATAGTGAGAAATAAAATATCCTCAGATTAAAACTAGAAAGAAACTTTCTGAGAAACCGCTTTATGATGTATGAATTTATGTCACAGTGTTACACAGTTCTTTTCATTGAGAAGTTTGCTAACACTGTTTTCTTGGAATCAGCTATGGGATACTTTGGAACATCTTGAAGCTTGTGGTGAAAATAAACATCCTCATATAAAAACTAGAAAGAAGCATTCTGAGAAACCGCTTTGTGATGTATGAATTCATCTCACAGAGTTACACCATTCTTTTCATTGAACTGTTTGATAGCACTGTTTTCGACAAATCTGCAATAGGATATTTTGGAGGACATTGAATCCTATGGTGAAAAAGGAAACATCCTCAGATAAAAACCAAAAAGAAGCTTTCTGTGAAACTTGCTTGTGATGTTTGAATTCATCTCACAGAGTTACACTGTTCTTTTCATTTAGTAGTTTGGTAACACTGTTTTCTTGGAGTCTGCAATGGCATATGTTGGAGTGCACAGAAGCTTATGGTGACAAAGGAAATGTCCTCATATAAAAAGTAGAAAGAAACATTCTGAGAAACTGCTTTGTGATATGTTAATTTATCTCAAAGTGTTACATGATTCTTTTCATTTAGCAGTTTGGTTTAACATTTCTGGGGAATCTGAGAAGGGATATTTGGGATCACATTGAAGTCTGTGGTTTCAAAGGTGTAATTCTGTGACATGAAAAAACACATCACAAAGAATTTTCTCAGAAACCTCTTTCTAGTTTTTATCTGAGTAAATTTCCTTTGTCACCATATGATTCAATGAGGTCCAAAACATCTCTTCTCAAATTCCTCAAAAACAGTGATTTCAAATTTATCCATGAAGAGATTCGTGTATCTCTGTCAGATTAATTAACAAATCACAAAGTATTGTCTCAAAAAAATTCTTTCTAATTTTTATGAGGATATTTCCATTTTCACCATATGCTTCAATGTTCTCCAAAATATCCCAATGAAGATTCGAAAGAAAAGTGATAGTGAACTGATCAGTGAAAAGAATAGTGTAACACTGTGAGTCGAATTCATACACCATAAAAGAGTTTCTTAGAAAGCTTCTTACTAGTTTTTATATGAAGATGTTTCCTTTTTCACCATAGGCCTCATTGTGCTCCCAAATGTCCATTTGCAGATTCCCCAAAAACAGTGTTAGTAAACAGCTCCATGAAAAGAAAGGTGCAGCTCTGTGAGATGAGTTCACACATCACAAAGGACTTTCTCTGAAAGCTTCTTTCTAGTTTTTATTTAAGGATGTTTGGGTTGTCAATGCAACCCGAAATGTCTTTCCTCAGATTCACCAAAAACAGTGCTACCAAACTGATCCATGAAAGGAATCATGTAACTCTGTGAGATGTATTGCAAAGCACAAAGCAGTTTCTCAGAAAGCTTCTTTCCCTTTTTAATATGAGGATATTTACTTTGTCTCCATAAGCTTCAATGTGCTCCAAAATATTGGATTGCAGATTCCAAGAAAACAGTGTAACCAAACTATTCAATGCCAAGAACAGTGTAACTATGTGAGATGAATTCACACATCACAAAGCAGTTTCTCAGAAAACTTCTTTCTAGTTTTTATCTGAGATAATTTCCTTTTTCACCATAGGCTTCAGTGTGATCCAAAATATCCCTTCTCAGATTCCTCAAAGACAGCGCTACCAAACTGCTCCATGAAGAGGATCGTGCAACTCTGTGAAATGAATTAGCACCCTACAAAGCAGTCTCTGTGAAAACTTCTTTCTAGATTTTATCTGAGGATTTTTCCTTTGTCACCATAGGCTACGATGTGATCCAAAATATCCCTTAGCAGATTCCATGAAAACAGTGTTACCAGGCTCCTCCATGAAAAGAAAGCTGTAACTCTGTGAGATGAATTCAGTAGTCAAAAAGACCTTTCTCAGAAAGTTTCATTATAGTTTTTATCTGAGGATATTTCCTTTATCACCAAAGGCTTCAATGCGATCCAGCATATCCCTTCTCAGATTCCCTAAAGACAGGTGAATTCACAAATCACAAAGCAATTTCTCAGGAAGCTTCTTTTTGTTTTTATCTGAGGATAAAATTAGTTTTATCTAGTTTTACCTTTGTCACCATAGGCTTCAATGCGATGTAAAATATCTCTTCAGAGATTCCTCAAAAACAGTGCTAAAGAACTGCTCCATGAAAAGAATCATATAACTCTGTGAGATGAATTTAAAAAATCACAAAGCAGTTTCTCAGGAAGTTTCTCTCTAGTTTTTGTCTGAGGATATTTCCTTTTTAACCTTTTGCCTCAAAGAGCTTGTGAATATCCCTTTGCAGCTTCCAGAAAAATAGTGTTAGCAATCTGCTCCGTGAAAAGAAATGTGTAAATTAGTGAGATGAATTCACACATTGCAAAGCAGTTTCCCACAAAGTCTCTTTTTGGTTTTTGTCTGAGGATATTTCCTTTGTCATCATAGGGTTCAATGCACTCCAAATATCCTATTGCAGATTTCAGGAAAACAGTGCTATCAAACTGCTCAGTGAAAGGAACGGTGTAATTCTGTAAGATGAATTCAAACATCACAAAACTGTTTCTCAGAAAGTTTCTTACTAGTTTGTCTCTGAGGATATTTAATTTTTCACTATAGGCCTCAATGCAGTCCGGAATATCCCATTGCAGATTCCATGAAACACTGTCTGCAAGCTACTCCATGAAGAGTAAGGTGTAACTCTGTGACATGAACTCACACATCACAAAGAACTTTCTCAGAAAAATACTTCCTAGTTTTTATCTGAGGATATTTCCTTTCTCACCACTGGCTTCAATGTGATCCAAAATATACCCTGCTAAGATTACCCAAGAACACTGCTAACAAACTAAACCATGTAAAGGATCATGTAGCTCTGTGAGAGGAATTAAAACATCCCAAAACAGTTTCTCAGAAATCTTCTTTCTACTTTTTATATGAAGATATTTCTTCTGTCACCATAAAATCCAATGTGATCTGAAATATCCCATTGCAGATTCCAAGAAAACAGTACTAGCAAACTGTTCAATGAAAGCAACAGTGTAACTCCGTAAGATGAGTTCACACATCACAAATCAATTTCTCAGAAGCTTCTTTTTGGTTTTTATCTGAGGATATTTCCTTTGTCACCGTAGACTTCAATGTGATCCCCAATATCCTATTGCAGATACCACAAAAACAGTGTTAGCAAACTACTCAGTGAATGCAACAATGTATTTCTGTGAGATGAATTCACACATCACAAAGCAGTTTATCAGAAAGCTTCTTTCCAATTTTTGTCTGAACATATTTCCCTTTTCACCATAGACCTTAAGGAACTCCCAAATATCCCTTTTCAGATTCCATGAAAGCAGTGTTAGTAAACTGCTGAATGAAAAGAACAATGCGACTCTGTGAGATGAATTCACACGTCGCAAAGTACAGTCTCAGAAAGCTTTTTTCTAGTTTTTATCTGTGGATATTTCCTTTGTCACCATAGGCTTCAATGCGATCCAAAATATCCCTTCTCAGATTCCCCAAAAACGGTTCTATCCAACTGATCCATGAGAAGAATTTTGTAACACTGTGAGGTGAATTAGCACATCACAAATCAGTTTCTCAGAAAGCTTATTTTTTTATTTATCTGAGGATATTTCCTTTGTGAACATAGGCTTCATTGCACTGCCAAAAATCCCTTTTCAGATTCCACAAAAACAGTGTTAGCAAACTTCTCAATGAAAAGAAGGGCGTATCCGTGTGATATGAATTCATACATCACAAAGAAGTTTCTCAGAAAGATTCTTTCTAATTTTTATCTGAGGATATTTTGTTTTTCAATGTAGTCCTCAATGCTCTCCCAAATATCCCCTTTCAAATTCCACGAAAACAGTGTTAGCAAAATACTCCATGAAAAGAAAAGTATATCTCTGTGAGTTGAATTCACACATCACAAAGAACTTTCTCAGAGAGCTACTTTCTAGTTATTATCTGATGGTATTTCCTTTGTCAAGTTACGGTTCAATGCGGTCCAGAATATGCCTTCTCATATTCACCAAAAACAGTGCACCGAACTGCTCCATGAAAAGAATCATGTAACTGTGTGAGATGAATTAGCACATCAGAAACAGGTTCTCAGAAAACTTCTTCCTAGTTTTTATATGAGGATATATCCTTTGTCACCATAAGCTTCAATGCGCTCCAAAATATCAGATTGCAGATTCCGAGTCAACAGTGTAAGCAAACTGCTCAATGCAAAGATTAGTGTAACTCTATGAGCTGAATTTACATATCACAAAGCAGTTTCTCTGAAACCTTCTTTCTAGTTTTTAATCTGATGATATTTCCTTTTTCACCATTGGCCTCAAAGCACTCCCTTTACAAATTCCATGAAAACAGTGTTAGAAAATTCCTCCATTTAAAGAATCATGTAACTCTGTGAGATAAATTCCCGCATAATAAAGACGTTTCTCAGAAAGCTTCTTTCTGGTTTTTCTCTGAGGATATTTCCTTTGTTACTCTAGGCTTCAATACAATCCAAATTACGCCTTCTCAGCTTCCCCAGAACCACTGCTACCAAACTGCTCCATGAATAGAATGGTGTAAATCAGTGAGATGAATTCACACGTCACAAAGCTGTTTTTCCAAAAGCCTATTTCTAGTTTTTATCTGAGGATATTTCCTTTCTCGACATTTGCCTCAAGGCACTAGCGAAAATTCCATGGCAGATTCCACAAAAAAGTGTTAGCAAACTTCTCAATGAAAAGAACGGTGTTACTCTGTGAGATGAATTCACACAACACAAAGAGGTTTCTTTGAAAGTTTCCTTCTAGATTTTTTCTGAGGATATTTCCTTTGTTACCATAGGCTTCAATGCAATACATAATATCTGTTCTGATGCCCTAAAAACAGTGCTACCAAACTGCTCCATGAAAAGAAACATGTAACTCTGTGAAATGAACTCGCAAATCACAAAGCAAATTCTCAGAAAGTTTCTTTCTAGCTTTTGTCTGAGGATATTTCCTTTTTCAGCACTTGCCTCAAGGCTCTAGTGAATATCCCATTGCAGATTCCAGGAAAATAATGTTAGCAAATGTCTCCATGAATGAAAGGTGTAAATCTGTGAGATTAATTCACAGATCACAAAGCATTTTCTTTTCTTTTTTTTTTTTTTGAGA
>NW_012122920.1:48538-53871 GCF_000951035.1 Colobus angolensis palliatus | reverse complement strand
GTCTCGATCTCCTGACCTCGTGATCCGCCCATCTCGGCCTCCCAAAGTGCTGGGATTACAGGCTTGAGCCACCGTGCCTGGCCTTCACAAAGCATTTTCTCAGAAAGATTACTTTTGGTTTATGTCTGAGGTATTTCTTTGTCACCATAAGTTTCAATGCACTCCAAAACATCCCATTGCAGATTCTGACAAAGAAGTGTTAGCAAACTGCTCAATGAAGTGAACAGTGTAACTTTGTGTGATGAATTTATACATCACAAAGCAGTTTCTCATAACGCTTTTTTCTATTTTTTAACTGAGGTGTTTAATTTGTCACCATAGGCTTCAATGTGGTCCCAAATATCCCTTCTCAGATTCCCTAAAGGCAGTGCTACCAAACTGCTCCATGAAGAGTATCATGTAACTCTGTGAGATGAATTCACAAATCACAAAGTGGTTCCTCAGAAAGCTTGTTCCTTGTTTTTACATGAGGACATTTCCTTTTTCACCATAAGCATCAATGCACTCTGAAATATCCCATTGCAGATTCCAAGAAAACAGTTTTAGCAATCTTCTCAATGAAAACAACAGTGTAACTCTGTGAGGTGAATTCACACATCACAAAGTAGTTTCTCAGAAAGCTTCCTTTTGGTTTTTATCTGAGGATATTTCCTTTTTCACCATAGGTTTCAATGCACTCCCAAATAATCTATTGCAGATTCCATGAAAACAGTGTTCACAAACTGCTCCATGAAAAGAAAGGTGTAACTCTGAGATGAATTCACATATCACAATGCTGTTTCTCACAAACCTTCTTTCTAGTTTTATCTGAGGATATTAACATTTTCCCCATATTCCTCAACACGCTCTCAAATATCCCATTGCAGAATAATTAAAAAAACTGTCAACAAACTTCTCAATGAAAAGAATGGTGCAATTCTATGAGATGAATTCACACAAGATAAAGCCGTTTCACAGAAAGCTTCTTTCTGGCTTTTATCTGAGCATAGTTCCTTGGTCGCCATAGGTGTCAATTCGATCCCAAATATCCTACTGCAGATTCCATAAAAACAGTGTTATCAAACTACTCATTGAACAGAATGGTGTAACTCTATCAGATGATTTCACACAGCAGTTTCTCAGAAAACTTCTTTCTAGTTTTTGTCTGAGCACATTTCCTTTATCACCATAGACCTCAATGGGCCCTTGAATATACCTTTGCAGATTCCATGAAAAAAGTGTGAGCAAACTACTCCATAAAAAGAAAGGTGTAAATCTGTGAGATAAATTCACACATCACAAAGCAGTTTCTCAGAAAGTTCTTTATGGTTTTTCTCTGAGTACATTTACTTTGTCACCATAGGCTTCAATGTGCTTCCAAATATCCTATTTCAGATTCCAAGAAAACAGTGTTATCAAATTGCTCAATGATAAAATCGGTGCATCTCTGTGAGATGAATTCACCCATCCATAGTTAGTTTCTCAGAGAGCTTCTTTCCAGTTTTTATCTGAGGATATTTCCTTTCACACCATAGGCTTCAGTGCATACCCATACATCACTTTACAGATTCCTTGAAAACAGTGTTTGCAAACTGCTCCATGAAAAGAAAGGAGGAACTCTGTGAGATTAATTCACACATAACAGAGAAATTTCTCAGTTTGGTAGCACTGTTTTGGTATATCTGAGAAGGGATTTTTTTTTCATCACATTGTAGCCTGTGGTGACAAAATAAATATTCTCAGATAAAAAGTAGAAAGAATCATTCTGAGAAAGTTCTTTGTGATGTGTGAATTCACCTAACGGAGTTACACCATCTCTCTCATTGAGCTGTTTGATAACACTCTTTTCATGGAATATGCATCAGGACATTTGGGAGCACACTGAAGCCTATGGTGACAAAGGAAATATCCTCAGCTGAAAACCAAAAAAGAAGCTTTCTATGAAACGCTGGTTGATGTGTGAGTTCATCTCACAGAATTACTATGTTCTTTTCATTCAGCAGTCTGCTAACACTGTTTTCTCTTAATCTGCAATGGGATATTTCAAAGTACATTGAAGCTTATGGTTACAAGGGAAATATTCTCATATAAAAACTGGAGAGAATCAATCTGCGAAATAGCGTTGTCACGTGTTAATTCATCTCATGGATTTACATGATTCTTTCCATGTAGCAATATGGTAGCAATGTTTTTAGGGAATCAGAGAAGGGATATTTTGGATCACTTTGAAGCCTGTGGTGGCAAGGGAAATATCCTGAGATAAAAATGAAAATGATGCTATCCAATAAGCTGCTATGTGATGTGGGAATTCATCTCACAGGGTTACAATGTTCTTTTGATTAAGAAGTTTGCTTACACTGTATTCTTGGAATCAGCAATGGGTTTTTTCGGAGCACATTGAAGATCATAGTGACAAAGGAAATATCCTCAGACAAAAACTGGAAAGAAGCTTTCTGAGAAAATGCTTTGTGACTTGTGAATTCATCTCAGAGAGTTACAACTTTCTTTTCATGGAGCAGTTTTGTAGCACTCTTTTTGGGAAATCTGAGAAGGGATATTTTGCATTGCTTCGATGCCTATGGTGATAAAGGAAATATCCTAAGATAAACCTATAAAGAAGGTTTCCGAGGAGCTTCTTTCTGATATGTGTAACCAACTCAGAGTGTTACACCATTCTTTTCATGGAGAAGTTTGGTGGCACTGCTTCTGGGGAATCTGAGAAGGGATATTTTGAATTGCATTCAAGCCTATGGTGACAAAGGAAATATCCTCAGATAAGTAATATAAAGAAGCTTTCTGAGAAACTGCTTTGTGATGTGTGAATTCATCTTGCAGAGTTACACCATTATTTTCATTGAGCAGATTGATAACACTGTTTTGTGGAATCTGCAAAGGGATATATGGGAGTGCATTGAAGCCTGTGGTGACAAAGGAAGTATCCTGAGGTAAAAACCAAAAAGAAGCTTTTCAATAAGCTGCTGTGTAATGTGTGAATTCATCGTACAGAGTTACACTGTTCTTTTCATTGACCAGTTTTCTCACACTGTATTCTTGGAATCTGCAATGGGATTTCTCAGAGAACATTGAAGCTTATGGTGACAAAGGAAATATCCTGAGACAAAAATTCTAAAGAAACGTTCTGAGAAACTGCTTTGTGATTTGTGAATTCATCTCACAGAGTTATTCATTTCTTTTCATGGAGCAGTTTCGTAGCACTGTTTTTGGGGAATATGAGAAAGGATATTTTGGAACGCATTGAATCCTATGGTGACAAAGGAAATATCCTCCGATAAAAACTAGAAGAAGCTTTCTGAGAAACTGCTTTGTGATGTGTGATTTCATCTCACAGAGTTACACCTTGATTTTCTTGCAGCAGTTTGCTAACACTGTCTTTGTGGACTCTGTAACAGGATATTTTGGAGTACCCTGAAGCCTGTGGTGACAAAGGAAATATCCTCAGAGAAAAAACGAAAACAAGATTTCTGAGAAACTGCTTTGTGATGTGTGAATTCATCTCAGGTAGTTACACTGTTCTTTTCATTCAGCAGTTTGCTGATACTGTTTTCTTGCAATCTGCATTGGGATATTTCAGAGCACATTGAACCTTATGGTGACAAAGGAAATATCCTCACAGAAAAACTGGGAAGAAGCTGTCTGAGAGACCACTTTGTGACGGGTTAATTCCTCTCACAAAGTTACATAATTCTTTTTATAGAGCAGTTTTGTAGCATTGTTTTTGAGCAATCCGAGAAGGGATATTTTTTATCACAATGTAGCCTATGATGATGAAGGAAATATCTTCATGTTAAAAATAGAAAGAAGCTGTCTGAAAAACTGCTTTGTGTTGTGTGAATTCATCTCACAGAGTTACATTCTTTTTTTTGTTGAGCTGTTTGCTAAAACTGTTATCTTGGAAATCGCAATGGGACAATTTGGAGTGCATTGAAGCTTATGGTGTAAAAGGAAATATCCTCGTATACAAATTAGAAAGAAGCTTTCTGAGAAACTGATTTGTGATGTGTTAATTCATCTCACAGAGTTACACAATCACTTTCATGGGTCAATTTGGTAGAACTGCTCTTGGGGAATCTGAGAAGGGATATATTGGATCACATTGAAGCCTATCGTGGCACAGGAAATATCCTCAGATAAAAAATAGAAAGAAGCTTTCTGAGAAAGTTCTTTGTGATGTGTGAATTCATCTCTCAGAGTTACAGCTTTCTTTCATGGAGCAGTTTGATAAAACTCTTTTTGTGGAAACTGCAAAGAGATATTTGGGAGTGCATTGAGGCCTATAGTGAAAAGGGAAATATCCTCAGATAAAAACTGGAAAGTATCTTTCTGAGAAACGGCTCTGTGATGTGTGAATACATCACACAGAGTTACCCAATCATCTTATTGAGTACTTTGATACACTGTTTTCATGGAATCTGCAATAGGATGCTTCGGAGCACATTGAATCCAATGGTGACAGAGGAAGTATCCTCAGACAAAAATCAAAAAGAAGCTTACTGTGAAACTACTTGGTGATGTGCGAATTCATCCTGACAAGTTACACCATTCTTTTCATTGAGAAGTTTCCTAACGCTTTTTTCAGGGAATCTGCAAGAAGATGTTCCCGAGCACATTGAGGAATATGATGAAAAAGGAAATATCCTCAGATAAAAACTTGAAAGAACCTATCTGAGAAACAGCTATGTGATGTGTGAATTCATCTCATAGAGTTACACCACACTTTTCACAGAGCAGTTTGGTAGCACTCTTTTTGGATAATCTGAGAATGGATAATTTGAATAGCATTGAAGCCTATGGTGACAAAGGAAATAGCCTCAGTTAAAAACTAGAAAGAGGCTTTCTCAAAAACTGCTTTGTGATGTTTTAATTCATCTCACAGGTTTACATGATACTTTTCTTGGAGCAGTTTTCTAACACTGTTTTCTTGGAATCTAAAATAGGATATTTGGGAGCACGTTAAAGCCTATATTGGCAAAGGAAATATCCTCAGGCAAAAATTAAAAAGCAGTTTTCTGAGAAACAGCTTTGTGTTGTGTGAATTCAATGCACAGATTCACACCTTTATTTTCATAGAACACTTTGCTAACACTATTTTCGTGGAATCTACAAAGGGATATTCGGGAGTGCTTTGAGGCCAAGGGTGATGAAGAAAATATGATCAGACAAAAACTAGAAAGAAGCTTTCTGAGAAACTTCTTTGTGATGTGCGTATTCATCTCACAGAGTAACACATTTCTTTTCATGGAACAGTTTGCTAGCAATGTTTGTGTGCTATCTACAAAGTGATATTTGGGAGCGAGTTGAGACCTATGGTGAAAAAGGAAATATCCTCAGATAAA
>NW_012122920.1:24977-48488 GCF_000951035.1 Colobus angolensis palliatus | reverse complement strand
AAGTGATATTTGGGAGCGAGTTGAGACCTATGGTGAAAAAGGAAATATCCTCAGATAAAAACTAGAAAGAAGCTTTCTGAGAAAATTTTTGGATGTGTGAATTTATCTCACAGAATTACACCACTAGTTTCATGGAGCAGTTTGCTAACACTGTTTTCTTGGAAACTGCATTAAGATATTTTGGAGTACATTGAAGCCTATGATGATGTACAAAATATCCTCAGACAAAAACCCAAAAGCAACTTTCGGTGATACTGCTTTGTAATATGTGAATTCATCTCCCAGAGTTACATCTTTCTTTTCATGGAGAAGTGTGCTGACACTGTTTTCATGGAATCTGCAAAGGGATCTTTGGGAGTGCATTCAGGCTTATAGTGAAAAAGGAAATATCCTCATATAACAATTAGAAAGAAGCCTTCAGAGAGATTGTTTTGTGATGTGTCAATTCACCTCACAGTGTTACACAATGCTCTTCATGGAACCGCTTTGTAACTGTGTTGGGGGAATCTGAGGAGGGATACATTTGATCACATTGAAGCCCATGGTGACAAAGGAAACATCCTCAGATAAAAACTAGAAATAAAATTTCTGAGAAAGTTCTTTGTAATTCTTGACTTCATCTGACAGTTTTACACTTTTCTCTTCATAGAGCAGTTTGCTAACACTGTTTTTGTGGAATCTGCAAAGGGTACTTGGGAGCGCATTGAGGCCTACAGTGAAAAAGGAAATATCCTCAGATAAAAAGTAGAAGGAAGCTTCTGGACCAACTGCTTTGTGATTTGTGAATTCATCTCAGAGAGTTACAACTTATCTTTTCATGGAGCTCTTTGGTAGCACTGCTTTTGGGGAATCTGAGACGGAATATTTTGGATGACATTGAAGCCTATATTGACAAAGGAAATATTATCACATAAAAACTAGAAAGAAGCTTTCTGAAAAACTTATTCATGATGTGTAGATTCATCTCACAGAGTTATAACTCTCTTTTCATAAAGCAGTTTGCTAACACTGTTTTCATGGAATCTGCAAAGGGATATTTGGGAGCACATTGAAGCCTATCATGACAAAGGAAATATCCTCAGATGAAAACCAAAAATAAGCTTTCTGAGAAACTGCTTTATGATGCTTGATTTCATCTCACAGAGTTACAGCATTCTTTTCATTGAGAAGTTTGCTAACACTTTTCTCGTTTAATCTGAAATGGGATATTTTGAAGTACATTCAGGGATATAGTGATAAAGGAAATATCCTCATATAAAAATTAGAAAGCAGCTTTCTGAGAAAGTTCTTTGTGATGTGTGAGTTCAAGTCACAGAGCTTCAGTGTTCTTTTCATGGAGCAACTTGCTAACGCTGTTTATGTGGAATCTCCAAAGTGATATTTGAGAGCGCATAGAAGCCTATTTTGAAAAAGGAAATATCCACAGATAAAAAGTAGAAGGAAGCTTTCTGAGAAACTGATTTGTGATGTATGAATTCATCTTCCAGAGTTACACCCTTCGTTTCATTGAGTAGTTTGCTAACACTGTTTTCGTGGAATCTGCAAAGGGATATTTGGGAGCGTATTGAAGTCTATGGTGACAAAGGTAATATACTCAGATAAAAACCAAGAAGAAGCTTTCTGAGAGACTGATTCATGATGTGTGAATTGAATTCACAGAATGACACTGTTGTTTTCATTCAGCAGTATGCTAACACTGTTTTCCTGGAATCTGCAATTAGATATTTTGGAGCGTATTGAAGCTTGTGGTGACAAAGTAAATATCCTCAGACAAAAACTAGAAAGAAGCTTCCTGAGAAACTGTTTCATGATTTGTGAATTAGTCTTAGAGAGTTACACCTTTCCTTTCATGGATTAGTTTGGTTGAACTCTTTTTGGGAATCCGAGAAGGGATATTTTGGATAACATTGAAACCTATATTGACAGAGGAAATGTCCTCAGATAGAAACTAGAAAGAAATTTTCTGGAAAACTCCTCCATTATGTGTGAATTCATCTCTCTAAGTTACACTTTTCTTTTCATGGAGCAGTTTGATAACACTATTTTCATGTAATCTGCAAAGGGATATTTGGCAGTGTGTTGAAGCCTAAGGTGAAAAATGAAATATTCTGAGATAAAAACTAGAAAGCCGCTTTTGAGAAACTGTTTTGTGATGTGTGAATTCATCTCACAGTGTTTCACTGTTCGTTTCATCGAGCAGTTTGCTAATACTGTTTTCATGGAATCTGCAATGTATATTTTGGAGCTTATTGAAGCCTATCGTGACAAAGGAAATATCCTCAGTTGAAAACCAAAAATAAGCTTTCTGAGAAACTGCTTTCTGATTTCTGAATTCATCTCACAGAGTTATGTATTTCTTTTTATGGAGGAGTTTGTTAGTACTGCTTTTGAGGAATCTGAGAAGGGATATTTGGATCACATTGAAGCCTCTTGTGACAATGGAAATATCCTCAGATAAAAACTAGAAAGACACTTTCTGAGAAATTTCTTTGTGATGGGTGAATTTATCTCACAGAGTTACAGCTTTCTTTTCTTGGAATAGTTTGCTAAGACTGTTTTCATGGAATTTGCATAGTGACATGGGAGCACATTGAAATCTATGGTGACATAGGAAATATCCTCAGATAATAACCAAAAAGAAGCTTTCAGAGACATTGCTTAGTGATGTGTGAATTGATCTCACAGATTTACACTGTTCTTTTCATTGAGCAGTTTAACACTGTATTCTCATAATCTGCAATGTGATATTTCAGAGCACATTGAAGCTTAGGGTGACAAAAGAAATATCCTCAGGCAAAAACTAGAAATAAACTTTCTGAGAAACTACTTTGTAATTTCTGAATTAATCTCACAGAGTTACACAATACTTTTCATGTAGCAGTTTGGTAACACTGTTTTTTTGGAATCTGAGAAGGGATATTTTGGATTGCATTGAAGCCAAGGTGGACAAAGGAAATATCCTCAGATAAAAACTAGAAGGAAGCCTTCTCAGTTTGTCTGAATTCATCTCACAGAGTTACAATGCGCTTTTCATTGAGCAGGTTCCCAACACTTTTTTTGTGGAATCTGCAAGGGGATATTGTGGAGCGAATTGAGACCTATTTTGAAAAAGGAATTATCCTCAGACAAAAACTAGATAGAAGCTTTCTGAGAACTGCTTTGGGATGTGTGAATTCATCTCACGGAGTTACACTGTACTTTTCACTCAGCAGTTTGCTAACACTGTTTTCTTGGAATCTGCAGTGGGATAATTCGAAGTTCATTGAACATTATGGTTACAAAAAAATATCCTAGAAAAAAAACAAAAATAAGTTCTCTGAGGGACTGCTTTGTGATGCGTGAATTCATCTCACAGAGGTACACCATTCTTTTCATTGGGAAGTTTGCTTACACTTTTCTCGTTTAATCTGCAATCCAATATAAGGGCACACATACAAGAATATAGTGACCAAGTAATATCCTCAGATAAAAACTAGAAATAAGCTTTCTGAGAAACAGCTTTGTGATATATGAATGAATATCACAGAGTTACACCATTGTTTTCATGGAACATTTTGGTACCACTGTTTTTGGGGAATCTGAGAAAGGATATTTTGAATTGCATTGATGCCATGGTGACAAAGGAAATATCCTCAGACAAAAACTAGAAAGAAGCTTTCTGAGAAGCTTCTTTGTGATGTGTGAATTCATCTCAAATAGTTACACCTTTCTTTTCTTGGAGCAGTTTTTTAACACTGTTTACGTGGAATCTGTAAAGGGATATTTTTGAGTGCATTGAGGCCTGTAGTGATAAAGGAAATATCCTCAGATAAATACGAGAAAGCAGCATTCTGAGAAACCATTTTGTGATGTGTTATTTCATCTCACAGAGTTGCACGAATCTTTTCATGGATCATTTGGTAATACTGTTTTTGGGGAATCTGAGAAGGCATATTTTGGATCACATTGAAGCCTGTGTTGTCAAAGGAAATATCCTCAGAATTAAACTAGAAAGAAGTTTTCTGAGAAAGTGGTTTGTGATATGTGAATTCATTTCACTGAGTTACAGTTTTTTCATTGATCAGTTTGATAACTGTTTTTGTGGAATCTGCAATAAGATATTTGGGATCTCATTAAAGCCTATGGAGACATAGGAAATATCCTCAAGTAAAAACCCAAAAGAAGCTTTCTGAGAAACTGTTTTGTGATGTGTGAATTAATCTCACAGAGTTATACCATTCTTTTATTTCAGAAGTTTGTTAACACTTTTCTCGTTTAATCTACAATCTGATATAAGGGCGCACATTTTGGAATATAGTGACAAAGGAAATATCCTCAGATAAAAACTAGAAAGAAGATTTCTGAGAAAGTTCTTTGTGATGTGTGAATTCATCTCAGAAAGTTACACACTCCTTTTCATGAATCAGTTTCCTAACATTGTTTTCATAAAAACTGCAAAGGGATACTTGGGAGCGCTTTGAGGCCTATAGTGAAAAAGGAAACGTCATCAGAAAAAAAAACAAGATAGGAGCTTTCTGAGAAACTACTTTGTTATCTGTGAATTCATCTCACAGAGTTACACCATTCTTTACATTGAGCAGTATGATAAGCCTGTTTTTGTGGGATCTGCAATAGGATATTTGGGAGCGCTTTGAAGCCTGTGGTGACAAAGGAAATATCCTCTGATAAAAAACAAAAAGATGCTTTCTGAGAAAATGCTTTGTGATGTGTGAATTCACCTCACAGACTTACACTTTAATTGAGCTGTATGCTAACAGTTTCCTTGGAATCTGCAATGGGATGTTTCAGATTCCTGGAGTCTAAAATGGTGTATTTCAGAGCTCATTGAAGCTTATTGTGACAAAGGAAATATCCTCAGACGAAAACTGGAAAGAAGCTTTCTGAGAAATTGCTTTGTGGTGTATTAATTCATCTTACAGAGTCACACGATTTTTTTCATGGAGTAGTTGGCAGCACTGTTTTTGGTGAATAGGAGAAGAGATAATTTGGATTGTATTGAAGCCTATGTTGAAAAGGTAATATCCTGAGATAAATATAGAAAGATGCCTTTGGAGAAAGTTCTTTGTGATGTGCGAATTTATCTCACAGAGTTACAAGTTTCTTTCCAGGTAACAGTTTGCTAAAACTGTTTTTGTGTAATCTTCAAGGGGATACATGGGAGCGCATTGAGGCCTATGGTGAAAAATTAAATATTGAGATATAAACCAAAAAGAAGCGTTCTGAGAAACTGCTTTGTGATGGGTGAATTCATCTCATAGTGTTACACTTTTCTTTTCATTGAGCAGTTTTATAACACTGTTTTATTGGAATCTACAGTGGTATATTTCAGAGCGAATTGAGGTCTATGCTGAAAAAGCAATTATCCTCACATGAAAACTGGAAAGAAGCATTCTGAGAAACTCCTTTGTAATGTGTGAATTCATCTCACGGATTTACAGTGTACTTTTCATTCAGCAGTTTGCCAACACTGTTTTCTTGGAATCTGCAGTGGAATACATCAGAGCACATTGAAGATTATGGTGACAAAGGAAATATCCTCAGATAAAAACTAAAAATAAGCTTTCTGAAAAACTGCTTTAGGATGTGTGAATTCTTCTTACAGGGTTACCCCATTCTTTTCATTGAGAAGTTTGCTAACACTTTTCTTGTTTAATCTACAATGGGATATTCAGGCGCACATTCAGGAATATAGTGAATAAGAAATATCCTCAGATAAAAACTAGAAAGAAGTGTTCTAAGAAAGAGCTTTGTGATGTATGAATTAATCTCACAGAGTTACACCGCTGTTTTCATGGAGCACTTTGGTAGCAATGTTTTTGGGGAGTCTGGGAAGGGATATTTTGGATTGCATTGAAGCCTATGGCTACAAAGGCGATATCCTCAGACAGAAACTAGAAAGAAGCTCTCTGAGGAAGTTCTTCGTGAAGTGTGAATTCATCTAACAGGGTTATACCTTTCTTTTCATGGAGCAGTTTTATAATACTGTTTCTGTGGAACCTGCAAAGGGATATTTGTGAGCTCATTGAGGCCTATAGTGAAAAAGGAAATATCCTCAGCTAAAAATGAGAAAGAAGCATTCTGAGAAACTGCTTTGTGATGTGTTAATTCATCTCCAGAGTAGCACAATTCCTTTCATGGATCATTACTAATACTATTTTTGCGGAACCTCAGAGGCATATTTGCATAGCATTGAAGACTGTGTTGAGAAAGGAAATATCATCAGAAAAACCTAGAAAGAAGTTTTCTGAGAAAGTAGTTTGTGATGTGTGAATTAATCTCACACAGTTACACGGTTCTTTTCATTGAGCAGTTTGGTAACACTGCTTTTGTGGAGTCTCCAATAAGATATTTCGGAGCAACCTAAAGCCTATGGTGACATAGATAATATCCTCAGATAAAAACCCAAAAGAAGCTTTGTAAGAAACTGCTTTGTAATGTGTTAATTCATCTCACAGAGTTACACAATTCTTTTCATGGATCATTGGTTACAGTGTTTTTGGGGAATCTGAGAAGGCATATTTGGATCGCATTGTAGCCTGTGTTGACAAATGAAATATCCTCAGATTAATACTAGAACGAAGCTTTCTGAGAAAGTTATTTGTGATGTGTGAATTCATCTCACACAGATACACAGTTCTTTTCGTTGAGCAGTTTGGTAACACTGTTTTTGTGGAATCTGCAACAGGATTTTGGGAGTGCATTAAAGCCTACGGTGACATAGGTAATATCCTCAGATAAAAACCCAAAAGAAGCTTTCTGAGAAACCACTTTGGGATGGATTAATTCATCTCACAGAGTTGCACAATTATTTTCATGGCTCATTGTTAACACTGCTTTGTGGAATCTGAGGAGGCATATTTGTATCACATTGAAACTTGTGTTGACAAAGGAAATATCATCAGATAAAAACTAGAAAGAAGCTTTTTGAGAAAGTTCTTTCTGATGTGTGAATTCATCTCACAGAGTTACACATTTCTTTTCATGAATCAGTTTCCTAACATTGTTTTCATAGAATCTGCAAAGTGATATTTGGGAGTGCTTTGACGTCTATAATGAAAAGGAAATATCATCAGAAAAAAAATGAGAAAGAAGCTTTCTGAGAAACTGCATTGTGATGTGTGAATTCAGCACACAGAGTTACACAGTTCTTTATAATGAGTAGTTTGATAACACTGTTTTCATGGAATCTGCAATAGGATATTTGTGAATACATTGAAGCCTATGGTGACAAAGGAAATATCCTCTGATAAAAAACAAAAAGACGGTTTCCAAGAAACTGCTTTGTGATGTGTGAATTCATCTCACAGAGTTATGCTGTTCCTTTAATTGAGCAGTATGCTAACACTGTTTCCTTAGAATCTGAAAAGGCATATTTCAGAGCTCATTGAAGCTTACTGTGATGACAGAAATATCCTCAGAGAAAAACTGGAAAGAAGTTTTCTGAGAAAGTCCTTTGTGATGTGTGAATTCATCTTACAGAGTTACACTATTCTTTTCATGGAGCAGTTTGCCAACACTGTTTTCTTGGAGTCTGCAATGGGATATTTCAGAGTGCATTCATGCTTATGGTGACAAATTAAATAATAAAATATTAAAACTAGAAGGAAGCTTTCTGAGAAACTGCTTTGTGACATGTTAATTTATTCCACAGAGTTACACAATTCTTTTTATAGAGCAGTTCGGTGTCATTGCTTTTGGGGATCTGAGAAGGGATGATTTAGATTGCATTGAAGCCTATGGTGACAATGGAATTATCCTCAGATAAAAACTAGAAAGAAGCTTTCTGAGAAACTGCTTTGTGATGTGTGAATTCTTCTCACAGAGTTACACCACTCTTTTATGGAACCTTTTGCTAGCACTTTTTGTGCTATCTGAAAAGCTGTATTTTTGATCACTGTGAAACCTATGGTAACAAAGGAAATATCCTCAAATAAAAACTAGAAGAAAGCTTTCAGAGAAACTAATTTGTGATGTGTGAATTCATCTCACACAGTTACACCATTCTTCTCTTTGAGCAGTTTGCTAACACTGTTTTCACAGAAACTGCAATGTGATATTTGGCAGTGAATTGATAAAGCAAGAAAAAAAAGGATTCGGAAAAACTGCTTTGTGATGTGTGAATTCATCTCTCAGTGTTACACCTTTCTTTACATGGAGCAGCTTACTAACACTGTTTTCATGGATTCTGCAAAGGGATATTTGGGTGCATATTGAGGCATATAATGAAAAGGGAATATCCTCAGATTAATACTAGAAAGAAGCTTTCTGAGAAACTGTTTAGTGTTGGGAGAATTCACCTCACAGAGTTACACTGTCCTTTTTATTGAGCAGTTTGCTAACACATTTTCTTGGAATCTGCAATGGGATATATCAAGGCACATTGAATCTTATGGTGACAAAGAAAATATCCCCATATACAAACCAGAAATAAGCATTCCGAGTAAGAGCTTTTCAATGTGTTAATTCATCTCACAGAGTTCACAATTCTTTTGATTGAGCAGTTTGGTAGCACTGTTTTTGGGGAATTAGAAAGGGATATTTTGGATCGCATTGAAATATATGGTGACTAAGGAAATATCCTCAGATAAAAGCTAGAAAGAAACTTTCTGAGAAACTTCTTTTTGATGTGTGAATTCATCTCACAGAGTTACTCCGTAGTTTTCATTGAGAAGTTTGCTAACACTTTTTTCGTGGAATCTGCGATGGGATATTTTGGAGCACATTGAGGCCTATGGTTAAAAAGGAAATATCCTCAGATAAAAACTAGAAGGAAGCTTTCTGAGAAACTGCTTTGTGATGTGTGAATACATCTCACGAAGTTACACCATTCTTTTCATTGAGCAGTTTAATAACAATGTTTTCATAGAATCTGCAATAGGATATTTTGGATCTCATTGAAACCTATGGTTACATAGGAAATATCCTCAGGTATAAACTAGAAATAAGCTTTCTGAGAAAGTTCTTCATGATGTGTGCTTTCATCTCACGGACTTACACGATTTTTTTCAAAGAGCAGTTTGCTAACACTGTTTTCATGGAATCTTCAAAGTGTTATTTGGGAGTACATTGATTCATTTAGAGAAAGAGGAAATATCCTCAGATAATAAGTAGAAAGCAACTTTCTGAGAAACTGCTTTGTGATTTTTCAATTCATCTCCCAGAGTTACACCATTATTTCCTTGAGCAGTCTGATAACACTGATTTCGTGGAATCTATAATAGGATAATTGGGAGTGCATTTAAGCCTAGGGTGAAAAAGGAAATATCCTCAGATAAAAAACCACAGGAAGCTTTCTCAGAAACTGCTTTGTGATGTTTGAATTCATGTCACAATGTTACACCGTTCTTTTCATTGAGAAGTTTTCTAAGGCTGTTATTGTTTAATCTGAAATGGGATATTTGCTGGAACATTGAGGACTGTGTTGAAAAAGGAAATATCTCCAGATAAAAACTAGAAAGAATCTCTCTCAGAAACTGCTTTGTGATTGGTGAATTCATCTTACAGAGGTGCAATGTTCTTTTCCTTGAGCAGTTTGACAACACTGTTTTTGTGGTTCTGCAAAGGCCTACGCTGATAAAGGAAATACCCTCAGATATAAATGAGAAAGAAGTTTTCTGAGGAGCTTCTTTGTGCTGTGTGATTTCATCTCACAGAGTTATACCATTTTTTTTTTCATGGAGCAGTTTGCTAAAGCTGTTTTCATGGAATCTTCAAAGTAATATTTGGGAGTACATGGAGGACTATGGTAAAAAAGGAAATACTCTCAGATAAAAATTAGAAAGAAACTTTCTGAGAAAATTCTTTGTGATTTGTGAATTCATCTCAGAAAGTTAAAATTTTCTTTTCATGTAGCAGTTTGCTAACACGGTTTTCATGGAAAGTGCAATGGGATATTCTGGAGTGCCTTGAGGTCTACAGTGAAAAAGTAAATAACCCCATGTAAAATCTAGAAGGAAGCTTTCTGAAAAACAGCTTTGTGATGCGTGAATTCATCTTACAGAGTGACACCATTCTTTTCATTGAGAAGTTTGATAACTCTGTTTCGTGGAATCTGCAATAGGGTATTTAGGAGCTCATTGAAGCCTATATTGGCAAAAGATACATCCTCAGATAAAAATCTAAAAGAAGCTTTAGGTGAAACTGCTTTTTAATGTGTGAATTCATCTCACTGAATAACACCGTTTCTTCATTGAGAAGTTTACCAACACTTTTTTCGTTGAATCTGCAATGGGATATTCAGGAGTGCCTTGAGGAATATGGTGAAAAAGGAAATATCCTTAGATAAAAATGGAAAGAAGCTTTCTGAGAAATGGCTTTCTGATGTGTGAATTCATCTCACAGAGTTACACTGTTACTTGCCTTGAGCAGTTTGCTTACACTGTGTTCTTGGAATCTGCAATCTGATATTTCTGAGTGCATTGAAGCTTATGGTGACAAAGTAAATGTCTTAATATAAAAACTACAAAGAAACTTTCTGAGAAGATTTATTCTGATGTGTTAATTCATCTCACAAATTTACATGATGCTTTTCATGGAGCAGTTTGGTAGCACTGATTTTATTGCACCTGAGAAGAGATATTTTGGATCGCATTGAAACCTATGGTGGCAAAGGAAGTATCCTCAGATAAAAACTAGAAAGACCCTTTCTGACAAAGTCCTTTGTGATGTGTAAATTCATCTCACAGAGTTAAACCTTTCTTTTTATGGAGCAGTTTGCTAACACTGTTTTCATGGGATCTGCAAAGGAATATTTCTGAGCGCTCTGAGGCCTATGGTGAATAAGGAAATATCCTCAGAAAAAAACTCGAAGGAAGCTTTCTGAGAAACTGCTTTGTGATGTGTAAATTCATCTCACAGAATTACACTGTTCTTTTCATTTGCCAGTTTGCTAACACTCCTTTCTTGGCTTCTGCAATGGGCTATTTCCAAGCATATTGAAGCTTATGGTGACAAAGAAAATATCCTCATATAAAAACTAGAAAGAAGCATTTTGAGAAACTGCTTTTTGATGTGTTAATTCAGCTCACAGTGTTACATGATTCCTTTGATGGATCAGTTTGTTGGCACTGTTTTTGGGGAATCTGAGAAGGGATATTTTTTATTGCATTGAAGCCTATGGTGACATAGTAAATATGCTCAGATAAAAACTAGAAAGAAGCTTTCTGAGAAAGTTTTTTGTAATGTCTGAGTTCATCTCACTGAGTTACACCTTTCTTTTCATGGAGGAGTTTGCTATTACTGTTTTAGTGGAATCTGCAATGGAATATTTGGGATTGCATTGAGGTCTTGGAAATATCCTCAGATAAAAACTAGAAAGAAGCTGTCTGAGAAATAATGCTTCTGTGAGTTCATCTCACGGAGTTACACTGTTGTTTTCATTGACCAGTTTGATAACACTATTTTCGTGGAATCTGCAATAAGATAGTTGAGAGTGAATGGAAATCTGTGGTAACAAATTAAGTATCCTCAGAGTAAAACCATAAAGAAGTTTTCTGAGACTTTGCTTCATGATGTGAGAATTCATCTCACAGATTTGCACATTTCCTTTCATGGATCACTTAGCTAACACTATTTTTGTGGAATCTGCAAAGTACTGTTTACGAGTGCATTGAGGCAAATGATGAAGAAGGAAATATCCGCAGAGAAAAACTAGAAAGAATCTATCTGAGATGCTGCTTTGTGATTTTTGAATTCATCTCACAGTGTTACACGATTCTTTTCAAGGGGTAGTTTGGTAGCACTGTTCTTGTGGAATCTGAGAAGGGCTATTTTGGATCTCATTGAAGTCTGTGGTGACAAAGAACTATCCTCAGATAAAATCTAGAAATAAACTTTCTGAGAAACTTCTTTCTGCTGTGTGAATTAATCTCACATGGTTACACGATTCTTTTTATGGAGCAGTTTGGTAGCACTATTTTTCGAGAATCTGAGAAGGGATATTTTGGGACTGCAATAGGACATTTGGGAGCACATTGAAGCCTATGGTGACATAGGAAATATCCTCAGGCAAAAACTAAAAAGAAGCTTTCTCAGAAATTGCTTTGTGATGTGTGAATTCATCTCACAGATTTACACCTTTCTTTTCTTGGAGCCGTTTGCTAGCACTGTATTCAAGGAATCTGCAAAAGGGTATATAAGAATGCTTTGAGGCCTAAGGTGAAAACGGAAATATCCTCAGTCAACAACTAGAAAGAATATTTCTGAGAAACTGCTTTGTGATGTGTGAATTCATCTCAAAGAGTTACACCATTCTTTTCATGGAGGAATTTAGGAGCACTGTTTTTGGAGAACCTCAGAAGTGATATTTTGGACCACATTGAAGCCTAAGGTGACGAAGGAAATATCGTCAGATTAAAACCAAAAAGATGCTTTCTGTGAAACTGCTTTGTGATGTGTGAATTCATCTCACCGAGTAACGTTGTTCTTTACATTGAGAAGTTTGCTAACACTTTTTTCGTTTAATGTGCAATGGGATATTCTGGAGCACATTGAGGAATATGGTGAAAAAGCAAATATCCTCAGACAAAAATGAGAAAGAAGCTTTCAGAGAAACTCCTTTGTGATGCGTGCATTCATCTCATAGTGTTACATGATTGTTTTCATGGAAAAGTTTGGTAGCACTGTTTTTGAGGAATCTGAGAATTGATATTTTGGATTATATTGAAGCTTAGGGTGACAATGGAAATATAATGAGATAAAAACCAAATAGAAACTTTCCAATAAGCTTTTTTTGTGATGTGTGAATTCATTTCACAGAGTTACACTGTTCTTTTCATTGACCAGTTTGTTCACACCACATTCTTGGAATCTGCAATGGGATATTTCAGAGCACATTGAAGCTCATTGTGACAAAGGAAATATCTTCAGACAAAAAGTGGAAAGAAGCTTTCTAAGAAACTGCTTTGATATTTGTGAATTCATCTCACAGAGTTACATGATTGTTTTCATGAAACAGTTTGGTAGCACTGTTTTTGGGGAATCTGAGAATTGATATTTTGGATTGCATTGAAGCTTAGGGTGACAATGTAAATATCCTCAGATAAAACTAGAATTAAGTTTTCTGAGAAACTTCTTTGTGATCTGTGAATTCAACTCAGAGAGTTACACTTTCTTTTCATTTATCAGTTTGCTAAGACCGTTTTCGTGGAATCTGCCAAGGTATATTTGGGAATGCATTGAAACCTAAGGTGGAAAAGGATATATCCTCAGATAAAAACTAGAAAGACTCATTCTGAGAAACTGCTTTGTGATGTGTGAACTCATCTCACTGAGCTACACTGTCCTTTTCAATGAGCAGTTTGATAATATTTTCTTGGATTCTGCACTGGGATATTTCAGAGCACATTGAATCTTATGGTGACAAATGAAATATTCTCATATAAAAACTAGAAAGAAGCTTTCTGAGAAACTGCTTTGTGATGCCCTAATTCATCTCATAGAGTTACACTTTTCTTTTCATGTGGCAGTTTGGTAGCAATATTTTTGGGAATCTGAGAAGGGATAATTTGGATTGCATTAAAGCTTATGGTGTGAAAGGCAATATCCTCTGATAAAAACTAGAAATAAGCTTTCTGAGAAACTGCTTTGTGATGTGTGAATTCATCTCACAGAGATACACGATGCTATTCTTTGAGCAGTTTGCTAACAATGCTTTCGTGTAATCTGCAAAGGGAGTTGTGGGGGTGGGTAGTGGATTGAAGCCTATGGTGACAAAGGAAATATCCTGAGATAAAAACTGAAAAGAAGCTTTCCAATAAGCTGTTTTCTGATGTGTGAATTCATCACACAGTGTTGCACTGTTCTTTTCATTGAGCAATTCGCTCTGTAGAGGACCACATGCTTGCAAACGAGATGTTCCCGAGAGTTATGCTCTTGCAAACAAAGCATGATGTTTCTTCTCTGCAAATAGGAAGAACAAAGGAGTCAGCTGTATACAGCAGACTCTGGGAACTGGTTAATGTTTAAGCATCTTGAGAAATCAGGGAGAGGTCAGAAAAACAACTCGTGTTAGGAAAACAACTCGTGCCTTGTGATGTGCTAAAATTCCATAAGCGGTTGTATAAAATAAAGCAGAGCATGCAGCTCAGGGTGGCCGCCATGTTTGTCCTGCCTTGTGTTGTCTTGTGTGTTCATTCCTTTGTTTAGGAAACAAGTGGACCCCAACATCTGGTGCAGTGAGCAGGGTCCGTGGCTCCATGAGAGCAAGGACCCGCAGCGGAACACCCCAGGTAAGTGAATAAGGAAGGGGGACCAACGGGATAATTATGGGGAATTCCACCTCTCTGGCCTCTGAATATTTTGGTTACTCCAAGGACTGTTAATGTCTGTAGGAATAGAAGTAAAAGAAAAGACTTTAAAGCTGTTGTTTGCCCATGTTGAGCAACATTGTTATTGGTTTCAGTATCAAACCAAAGTGCAGCTGAATCGAAAGGAATGGCTGCAGGTAGTTAAAGTCCTGCCTCGAGCCCATCAGCGAGGGCAGACTATGCCTTTGACTTTACGGACTTTGTGCAGTTCCACTACTCAGGCATTGGAACTGCTTGAAACTGACTCAGAGCATGACAATGTCACCACAGGAGGTGAAGGCACCTGTAGGTTGAGAGAGGAATGATCTTAGAGAGGAACATATTTATGCTCCAGTTGCTGTGGACAAAGAGTTGGAAGAAGAGCTAGTTCCTCCCTCTTCTGAAGGAAATTCTGATATGCAGCGTATTTTGGAAGTGTTACAACAGCAGTTAAAATTACAAGGTATTAATGCTCCTGCTACTCCTGTTTCTCTGCCTCAAGCTTTCTCTGTTATTTTTCCTTCTGCTCCTTTGGAGGAAGATTTTCCTCTGCCACCACCTCCAACTTCTTTACCTGTGTCAGGTCAAGTTTTTTCTGTGCTTTTTCCTCCTGTGGGAGAAAAAAGGGAATCAAAGGTCAAGGATAACTTTGAAGAATTAGATTTGTATCCTATAACATGAGCTGCTTTTGGCCCCAATGCTCAGTTCCCTAATGGTGGTACCTCAGTCCCCATTTGTTCTTGGTCTTCATAATATGACCTTTATATATAAGTTAGCTACTGGAGTGTGTGGCGCTTTGCCGAAGGGACATGTAGGACTTTTGTTAGATCAAAGAAGCAGTGCTATAAGGGGTTAATGGTGGTTCCTGGAGTCATTGATCCTGACTTTACTGATGAAATCCTTATTCTGGTAAAAGTCTCACAATTTATGTGTTTAGAGGCAGGGGAACGTATTGCACAATTGATTTTATTGCTTTTTTTTTCCTTTCCTATCTAGAGATGTGTCTCAGCAAGAAGGCTTTGGTAGTACTGAAAAAAACTGTTTTTTGGAAAACCTTAGTTTCTGATCAAAAGCCTTTATGTTCATTACAAATTAACGGAAAACTTTTTGAGAGATTAGTTGATACAAGAGCAGATGTATCTATTATTTGTTTGGCTCCATGGCCTTCTCATTGAAAAAAGATACAATTATCGGTTACTTTATCTGGTCTGGGTACTGCTTTGGAGGTTTACCAAAGTACTGAGCCCCTAAGCTGTGTAAGACCCGAGGGTCAACAAGGAAAAGCATTATTTTATATTGTTCCCATTTATATCAACCTTTGGGGCCGTAATCTTTTACAACAGTTTGGTGCCTTTATAAGCATTCCCTATATTTCTCCAGCTGCCAAAAATATGATGCTCAAAATGGGCTACAATCCTTTAAACTCATAGCCACTGTTCACAAGCCTCAAGCTTTACAATTAAAGTGGAAAACTACAACTCCTGTTTGGGTGGAACAGTGGCCATTGTCTAAAGTAAACCTTGAGGCTTTAAAAGATTTAGTTAAGAAACAATTGGTCGAGGGACCTATAGAACCAAGTATTTCTGCATGGAATTCCTCCATGTTTGTCAAAAAAAAGGTGAAAATGGCGTTTATTAACTGATCTCAGAGCTGTAAATGCTTGTATTCATCCTACAGGGACTTTACAACCTGGTCTTCCTAACCCAGCCGTTATCCAACCAAAGTGGAAATTAATGGTCATAGACCTTAAAGATTGTGTTTTTACTATTCCATTACAACCCCAAGGCTGTGAAAAATTTGCCTTTACTGTTCCTGAATATAATAATGGACAACCCACTCAAAGATATCAATGGAAAGTCCTCCCCCAAGGCATGCTTAATAGTCCTACTCTATGTCAAGAATGTGCTCACAGAGCTTTAAATCCTGTTAGATGCCAATTCCCCACTGTATTAGTTTACATAGATGATATTCTATTGGCAACAACTGATGAAGTCTTACAGTCAAGTTTTTCAAGCTTTACAACAACAATTAACTCAATATAATTTACATATTTCTTCTGAAAAAATACAAACTCAATTTCCTATTCAATATCTGGGATATCTCTTAGCAGAAAAATATATTCGACCTCAAAAGTTTCAAATTCGAAGAGATCAACTTTTGACTCTTAATGATTTTCAAAAATTGCTTGGAGACATAAATTGGCTTCACCCCATCCTGGGCATCCCTACTTATAAAGTGCAACATTTATTTGCCACCTTAGAAGGGGATTCAGATTTAAATTGTTCTCATCATTTATCCCATTTAGTAGAGGAAGAATTGACATTTGTAGAAAATAGAATTAGTGAAACTCACCTTGATTATATTGCACCCAATGTTCCACTGTCCTTGTGTCTTCTTCATACTCCTCATTCGCCAACAGCCGTTTTACATCAAGATAATAACATTTTAGAGTGGCTATTTTTGGCTAACAAAGCCATTAAAAAATTCACCCCTACATTGATAAATTGGCTGAATTAATTATTAAAGGATGACATTGAGCTCGTCAATTGTTTGGTGCTGGCCCCATAAAAATTATTACCCAATTATCTAAGCAATACATTGAATCCTTGCTAGAAACTCATGAGGGTTGGCAAGTGGCTTGTGCTGAGTATACTGGTTCTTTTTCTCAGCACTATCCTAGTAATAAATTATTTGCCTTCCTACAACAATATTCCCTACTGCCATATAATCCTATCTCTTATACTCCAGTTAAAGGTCCCACCTTTTTTTACTGACACTTCTAACAATGGAAAAGCTGGACACTGGACATCAAACAATTCAAAAATTTCTTACTATCTCTTTGAATCAGTACAACAGAGAGAACTTTTTGCCATTCTTATGGTTCTACAAGACTGGCCTCAGTCCCCTTATAATATAGTTAGTGATTCCCAATATGCTGTATACATAACTAAGTATATCTCTCAGACTTCTTTACCCTTATTTCCTCAAACTCCTTTACAAAAATTATTTTCTCTATTATTTGTAACTCTCACTTCATGCACTGCCTCCCTTTTTATTACTCATATTCATTCCCACTCTACTTTGCCAGAGACTTTAACCTTCAGCAATCAACAGATTAACTCCTTGCTCATTGGTAATGTCCAAAGCACTCAAGATGAGCATCAATTACATCATACCAATAGTTTAGAAGTACAATGGCGATTTTCTATAACATGCTGTCAAGCCAGAGCTATTGTTAGGGCTTGTCCTTCCTGTGCTCCTATCATTACACCTTTTTAAAGTCCTGATACTAATCCTCAAGACACCCAGCAAAATCACATATGGAAAATGGATGTAACTTATGTCCCTTCTTTTGGTCGTCTAAAATATGTGCACCATACAATTAATACTTGGTCTCATTTTCAATGGGCTACAACATTACCATCTAAAAAGGCTGACTCTGTTATTATTCATTTACTCACTTGCTTTGCAGTTATGGGAGTCCCTGCTAAATTAAAAACTGATAATGCCCCTGCTTATTGTTTTCACAAATTGGCTGCCTTTCTTTCTTTATATCATATTCATCATACCATGGATATTCTATTTAATAGTCAAGGTCAAGTAATTATTGAACAAGCCAATGCAACCTTAAAAATACAAATCTAAAAACAAAAAGGGGGAGATGGGCGAGATTCCCTGAAACACCAAATTCTAAAAGCTCTTTTTACTTTGAATTTTCTCAATCATTGGCACCAATTACAGCAATCCACAGCGGTAAAACATTTTCAACAGCCTTTAGAAAAGCCACACAATTGTAATCTGTAGTTGTATTATCCTTCATTACAAGGAT
Organism: Colobus angolensis palliatus; assembly: GCF_000951035.1. Taxonomy (NCBI): domain Eukaryota; kingdom Metazoa; phylum Chordata; class Mammalia; order Primates; family Cercopithecidae; genus Colobus; species Colobus angolensis. The sequence goes on along the minus strand of NW_012122920.1, from coordinate 30,374 downwards.
AATATTTCAAAGGGAAACTTTTACAATGGGGCCGAGGCTATGCTCTTGTCCATACAGGTGCTGGAGACGAGTGGTTTCCATCTCGATGGTTGAAACAGTGCCATGGTGAAGAGCAGCCAATCCGAAGAGTTCCTGAAGGAATTTCAGGAGCTGAATCTGAGTGCTCAGAGAACATTCACCTTCAGAACTCGACGTGCAAAGCTTCTGACATGGGGACTGCTGAAAATGCTCACTCAGAAATCTGAAGGGGTTGTTCAACAAGCTGGGCAGCCAAAAACCCCATTGACTTTAATTTTGGATATGCGGGCTGTAGGGAATTGCCAGGTAACAGCTGGAAAATTTACTTATTGGGTTTATATTCCCTTTCCACCCTTTTATCAAGGTGTGGCCTGGGGAGAAAAATAAGTCCTAATATTTACTAATGACTCTGCGTGGATGCCATCACCGTTTTTAGACCAGGATCCTGAATTAGACACTGGCTATCTGTAAACTTGCTTGGAGTCAATCTGATGAGGTTACTCAAATTTACAAAATAATACAAGGTCTTGTCCACCACAGTCAGAGAATGGTTGGAATCGTCGTAACGGCGGTGAAAAGACTTGCAGCAATTGCTTCCACTGCTGCTGTTGTTGGATTAGCTTTACATCAGAGTATCCAAAATGCAGAATTTGTACAACAATGGCATGAACAGTTTCATTTGTTGTGGCAACAACAAGGAAACATAGATGTGCATCTGACTGAACGAGTGGAGAATTTGGAACAAGTAGTTTCTTGGATAGGTGATCAATTGACAGTGTTAAACACTCAAGCGTTGTTAAAATGTGATTGGAATACTACCCAATTTTGTATTACTCCCGTTCCTTTTAATAGCACTATACATAACTGGACTGAGATAAAAAAAAAACTTTTAATTGGCCATAACAATCTTTCTGTGGAAATACAGGAATTAACGCAAAATATTTCTGAAACATTTTGCAATCAGTTACCATTGTTAACCGGAGCAGATTTAATGATTAGTGTTGCACAAAGCTTAACATCATTAAGCCCTACGAACTCTGTAAAAACTTTACTGACTTCTGTTTCTAGTAATGTATTGATTGTTGTTCTTGCTTTTGTTATTTTCACAGTCTACTGGAGACGGTGTAAGAGATCAAACACAGAGTCCCAGCGAGCCCAACATGTGATGATGGTTTTAAAAGAAATTCAAACCTGTAAATAAAGAAGGGGGAGATGTAGAGGACCACGTGCTTGCAAACGAGATGTTCCCGAGAGTTATGCTCTTGCAAACAAAGCATGATGTTTCTTCTCTGCAAACAGGAAGAACAAAGGAGTCAGCTGTAAACAGCAGACTCTGGGAACTGGTTAATGTTTAAGCATCTTGAGAAATCAGGGAGAGGTCAGAAAAACATCTCGTGTTAGAAAAACAACTCACTCCTTGTGATGTGCTAAAATTTCATAAGCGGTTGTATAAAATAAAGCAGAGCATGCTGCTCGGGGCAGACGACATGTTTGCCCTGTCTTGTGTTGTCTTGTGTGTTCATGCCTTTGTTTAGGAAACACACGGATGCCAACATTGTTCACACTGTATTCTTGGAATCTGTAATGGGATGTTTCAGAGCAACTTGAAGCTTATGGTGGCAAAGGAAATATCCTCAGATAAAAACTAGAAAGAAGCTTTCTGAGAAACGGCTTTGTGATTTGTGAATTCATCTCACAGATGTGTATGATTCTTTTTCATGGACCAGTTGTGTAACACCTTTTTTTGGGGAATCTGAAAAGGAATATTTTGGATCTCATTGAAACCTATGGTGACAAAGGAAATATCCTCAGATATAAACTGGAAAGAAGCTTTCTGAGAAAGTTCTTTGTGATGTGTGAATTCATCTCACAGACGTGCACCTTTCCATTCATAGTGCGGTTTGCTAACACTGTTTTCGTGGAGACTGCAAAGGTATATTTGGGAGTGTATTGAGGCCAATGGTGAAAAACTGAATATCCTCAGGTAAAAACTAGAAATCAGCTTTCTGAAAAACTGCTTTGTGATGTGTGAATTTATCTCACAGAGTTACACTGTTCTTTTCATTGAGTAGTTTGCTAATGCTGTTTTTGTGGAATCTGCAACGATTATTTGGGAGCACATTGAGGCCTATAGTGTAAAGGGAAACATTCTCAGATAAAACCTAGAAAGAAGCTTTATGAGAAGCTGCATTGTTATGTGTGATTTCATCTCACAGAGTTACGCATTTCTTTTCATTGAGCAGTTAGCTAACACAGTTTTTTTGGAATCTGCAAAGGGGTATTTCAGAGTGCATTTAAGTTTATAGTGAAAACGTAAATATCCACACACAACTACTAGAAAGAAGCTTTCTGAGAAACTTCTTTGTGTTGTGAATTCTTCTAACAGTGTTACATGATACTTTCCATGGATCTGTTGGGTAGTACTGTTTTTAGGGTATGTGAGAAGGGATATTTTTGTTTGCATTGAAGCTAATGGTGACAAAGGATATATCCTCAGATGATCACTAGAAAGAAGCTTTCTGAGAAACTGCTTGGTGATTTGTGAATTTACCTCACAGAGTTACAAGATTCTTTTCATGGCACAGTTTGGTTACACTGTGTTTGGGGAATCTGAGAGGGGATGTTTTGGATGGCCTTGAAGCCTATGGTGACAAAGGAAACATCCTCAGATAAAAACTAGAAAGAAGCTCTCTGAGAAACTGCTAGGTGATGTGTAAATTCATATCACAGAGTTACATTGTTCTTTTCATTCAGCAGTTTGATAACACTGTTTTTGTGGAAGCTGCAATAGCATATTTGGTAACATATTGAAACATATGCTGACAAATGAAACATCCTCAGATAAAAACTAGGAAGGTGCTTTCTCACAAACCACTGTGTGATGTTTTAATCCATCCCACACAGTTACACAAATCTTTTCATGGAGCAGTTTGGTTGCACTGTTTTCGGAAAATCCTAGAAGGGATAGCTTGAATTGCATTGAAAAATATGGTGGAAAAGGGAATATCTTCATATAAAAACTAGAAAGAATATTTCTGAGAAAGTTCTGTATGATGCATGAATTTAACTCACAGAGTTACACCTTTCTTTTCCTGGAGCAGTTGGCAAACACTTGTTTCGTGAAATCTGCAAAGGGATATTTTGAGTACTTTTAGGCCTATGGTGAAAAACTAAATATCCTCAGATAAAAACTAGAAAGAAACTTTCTAGGAAACTGCTTTGTGATGTGTGAATTCATCGCACAGAGTTACATCTTTCTTTTCATTGAGCAGTTTGCTAACACTGTTTTCTTGAAATCCACAATGGGCTACTTCAGAGTGCCTTGAAGCTCATTGTGACAAAGGAAATATCCTCATATAAAAACTAGAAAGAAGCCTTATGAGAAACTGCTTTGTGATGTGTTATTTCATCTCACAGAGTTACACGACTGTTTTCATGGATTAGTTTGGTGGTACTGTTTTTAGGGAATCTGAGAAGGGATATTTTGGATCGCATTGAAACCTATGGTGACAAAGGAAATATCCTCAAATAAAAACTAGACAGGAGCTTTTTGATAAAGTTCTTTGTGATGTGTGAATTCATCTCACAGAGTTACACCTTTCTTTTCATGAAGCAGTTTGCTAATACTGCTTTGCTGGTATCTGCAAATGGATATTTCAGAGTACCTTGAAGACTATGGTGAAAAAGGAAATATCCTCAGATTAAAAACTATAAAGAAGTCTTCTGAGAAACTGCTTTGTGATGGGTGATTCATCTCATAGAGTTACATCTTTCTTTTTCATTGTACAGTTTGGTAGCACTGTTTTTGGGGAATCTGCAAAGGCATTTTCAGGAGCTCATAGAGGCTGATGGTGAAAAAGGAAATATCTTCAGATAAAAACTGGAGAGAAGGTTTTTCAGACACTGTTTTGTGATGTGTGCTTTCACCTCATAGAGATAAACTGTTTTGTTGATTGAGCAGCTTAACATAACTCTTTTGGTGGTGTCTGAGAAGGGATATTGGGGAGCACATTGAGGGTGGTGGTGGATTTGTAAATATGCAGAGATAAAAACTATAGAGAAACTTTCTGAGAGACTGTTTTGTGATGGGTGAATTCATCACAGAGTTAAATCTTTCTTTTCATTGAGCAGTTTGTTAACACTGTTTTTGTAGAATATGCAAAGGGATATTTGGGAGCGGATAGAGGCCAATGTTGAAAAATGAAATATCTTCAGGTAAAAACTGGAGAGAAAGCTTCTGATATCTCCTTTGTGATGTGTGCATTCATCTCCTAGAGGTAAAGCTTTCTGTTGAAAGAGCAGTTTGGCATCACTGTTTTGGGGTGTCTGAGAAGGGATATTTGGGAGTGCATGCAAGACAATGGTGGAAAATGAAATATCCTGAGATTAAAAACTAGAAAGAAGGGTTCTGAGGAATTTCTTTGTGATGTCTGAATCAATCAGACAGAGTTACAACTTTGTTTTCTTTGAGAAGTTTGGTAGCACTGTTTTTATGGAATCTGCAAAGGGATATTGAGAAACCCCTAGAGGCCTATGGTGGAAAAGGAAATAACTTCAGGACAAAAGTAGAGATAAACTTTTCGAGAAACAGTTTTGTGATGTGTGTATTTTTCTCACAGAGTTTAAACTTTTGTTGATTGAGCAGTTCGGTATCACTGTTTTTGCAGTATCTGAGAAGAGTTATTTTTGAGCACAATGAAGCCTGTGGTGAAAAAATAAATATCCTCAGATTTAAACTAGAAAGAACTTTTGGAGAAACTGCCATGTGATGGGTGAACTGGAATCTGCAAAGGGATATTCAGGCGTGCATAGAATCCAGTGGCAGAAAAGGAAATATCTTCAGGTAAATACAGGAGTGAAGCTTTCTGAGGTACTTCTTTGTGATGTGTATATTCATCTCACAGAGCTAAACATTTCTGTTGTGGGAGCACTTTGACATCACTGTTTTTGTGGTGTCTGAGAAGGGATATTTAGGAGCACATTGAAGCCTATGTTTTACAAGGAAATATCCGCATATAAAAACTTGAAAGAAGCTTTCTGAGAAACAGTTTTGTGATGTGTGAATTCATCTCACAGAGTTACACTGTTCTTTTCATTGAGCATATTGCTAACACTGTTATCTTGGAATCGAAAATAGGATATTTTTGAGCACATTGAAGTTTAGGGCAACAAAGGAAATATCCTCTGACAAAAACTAAAAAGAAGCTTTCTCAGAAACTGCTTTGTGATTTTTTAGCTCGTCTCACAGAGTTACAGGATTTTTTTCATAGAGAACTTTGATTTTTTTTTTTTTTGAGACGGAGTCTCGCTTTATTGCCCAGGCTGGAGTGCAGTGGCCGGATCTCAGCTCACTGCAAGCTCTGCCTCTCGGGTTTATGC
>NW_012122920.1:17345-24927 GCF_000951035.1 Colobus angolensis palliatus | reverse complement strand
CGCTTTATTGCCCAGGCTGGAGTGCAGTGGCCGGATCTCAGCTCACTGCAAGCTCTGCCTCTCGGGTTTATGCCATTCTCCTGCCTCAGCCTCCTGAGTGCCTGGTACTATAGATGTCTGCTACCTCTCCTGGCAAGTTTTTTGTATTTTTTAGTAGAGACAGGATTTCACTGAGTTAGCCAGGATGGTCTCGATCTCCTGAAATCCTGATCCGCCTGTCTCAGCCTCCCAAAGTGCTACGATTACAGGCTTGAGCCACCAAGCCCAGGCTGATCTCACTGTTTTTATGGATTCTTCAATGTTGAAAAAGGAAATATCCTCAGATTTGAACTAGAAATAAGCAGATGGTGGAAAAGGAAATATCCTCAGATGGAAACTAGAAAGAAGCTTTCCAAGAAATTCCTTTGTGATAAGTGAATTCGTCATACAGAGTTACACGTTTAGTTTCTTTGAGTAGTTTGGTAGCACTGTTTTTATGCAATCTGCAAAGGGATATTTGGGAGCTCCTAGAGGCTTACAGTGAAAAATGAAATAACTTCTGATAAAAACTGGAGAGAAGCTCTGCAAGAAATTGTTTTTTGATAGGTCCATTCATCTCATGGACATTAACCTTTTTGTTGATTGAGCAGTTTGGCATCACTGTTTTTGTGGTATCTGAGAAGAGATATTTCGGAGAACATTGAAGCCTATGGTGAAAACAGAAATATCCTCAGGTTTGAACTAGAAAGAATGTTTCTGAAAAACTGCTTTGCAATGTGTGAATTCATCTCACAGACTTACACCTTTCTTTTCATTGAGCAGTTTGGTAACACTATTTTGTGGAATCTGCAAAGGGATATTCAGGCACACATTGAGTCCAATGGCAAAAAAGGAAATATCTTCAGGTAAAAACTGCAGAGAAGCTTTCTGAGAAACTCCTCTGTGATATGTGCATTCATCTCATAGAGCTAAATGTTTCTTTTGAGGGAGCACTTTGGCATCTTTCTTTTTGTGGTGTCTTACAAGGGATATTTGGGCGTGCATTGAAGAATATGGTGGAATAGGAAATATCCTCAGAAAAAATTAGAAACTATTTTTTTTCCTGAGAGACTACTTTTTAATGGGTGAATTCATCTCACAGTTAAACCATTCTTTTCATTGTGCAGTTTGGTAGCACTGTTTGTGTGGAATCTGCAGAGTGATAGTTTGGAGTGCATAGGGGCCTGAGGTGAAGAAAGAAATTTCTTCTGGTAACAATTGGAGAGAAGCTTTTGGAGAAACTCCTTTGTGATATCTGCATTCCTCTCATAGAGCTCTACGTTTCTGATGAGGGAGTACTTTGGCATCACTCTTTTCATGGTGTCTGAGTAGGGATATTTAGGAGTGCATTTCTTTCACGTAGTAGTTTGGTAGCATTTGTTTTGGGGAATCTCAGAAGGAATATTTTAGAGTGCATTGAATCCTTTAGTTACAAACGAAATATCATCAGATAAAAACTATAAAGAAGATTTCTGAGAAATTTATTTGTGATGTGTGTATCCACCTCACAGAGTTACACCAATCTTTTCACGAAGAAATTTGCTAACACTTTTCTCGTGGAAACTGCAATGGGATATTTGGGAGTGCATTCAGGTATATGGTGAAAAAGCAAATATTCACAGATAAAACTAGAAAGAAGCTTTCTGAGAAATCACTTTGGGATGAGTTAATTCAAGTCACAGAGATACAAGATTCTTTTCATGCATCATTTTGGTAGCACACTTTTTGTGGAATCTGAAAAGGGACATTTTGGATTGCATTGAAGCCTAAGGGGACAAAGAAAATATCCTCAGACAAAAACCAAAAAGCAGCTTTCTGAGAAACTATTTTGTGACGTGTGAATTCATCTCACAGAGTTACACCTTTTTTTCATGGAACAGTTTGTTAACTCTCTTGTCATGGAATCTACAGTGTGATATTTGTGAGCTAGTTGAGACCTATGGTGAAAAAGGAAATATGCTCAGATGAAAACTAGAAAGAAACTTTCGGAGAAACTGCTTTGTGATGTGTGAATTCATCTCATGCAGTTACAGCACCCTTTTCGTGGAGCAGTTCGCTAACACCATTTCCATGGAATATGCAATAGGATATTTTGGAGGGCATTGAAGTATTTGGTATGGTAGCACTGTTTTGGGGGAATCTGAGAAGGGATATTTTGCATCACAATGAAGCCTAGGGTGACAAAGGGAATATCCTCACATAAAAACTAGAAAGATGCGTTCTGAGAAACTGAACGTGATGTGTGAATTCATCTCATAGAGTTACACTGTTGCTTCCATTGAGCAGTTTGCTTATCTGTTTTCTTGTAATCTGCAATCTGATGTTTCGGAGTGCATTGAAACTTATGGTGACAAAGGAAATATCCTCAGATAAAAACTGCAAAGAAACTTACTGAGAAAACACTTCGTGATGTTTTGATTCATCTCACTCTTTACATGGAGCAGTTTTCTAGCACTGCTTTTGGTGAATCTGAGACGGGATATTTTGAATGGCATTTAAACCTATGTTGACAAAGGAAATATCATCAGAAAAAAACTAGAAAGAAGCTTTCTGAGAAACTTCTTTGTGATGTGTGAATTCCTCACACAGAGCTGCACCTTTCTTTTCATGGAGAAGTTTGGAGACATTGTTTTCCTGGAATCTGCAAACAGATATTTGGGATCACATTGAGACCTATAGTGAGTAAGAAAATATCCTGTCATAAAAACCAGAAAGCTTTCTGAGAACCTGCTTTGTGATGTGTGAATTCACCTCAAAGAGTTACATTGTTCTTTTCATTGAGAAGTTAGCTAACACTATTTTTGTGGAATCTACAATACAATATTTGGGAGTGCATTGAAGCCTATGCTGACAAAGGAAATATCCTCATAGAAAAAACAAAAATACGATTTCTGAGAAACTGCTTTGTGATGTGTGAATTCACCTCACAGGGTTACACTGTTTATTTCATTGAGCAGTTTGTTAACACTGTATTCTTGGAATCTGCAATGGAATATTTCAGAGCACATTGAGGCCTTTAGTGAAAACGGAAATATCCTCAGATAAAAACTACAAAGAGGCTTTATGTGAAACTGCTTTGTGATGTGTGAATTCATCTCATAGAGTTACACCATTCTCTTCATTGAGAAGTTTGCTAACACTGTTTTTCGTTTAATATGCAATGGGATATTCTGGAGCACTATGAGGAATATGGTGAAAAAGGAAATATCCTCAGATAAAAACTAGAAAGAGTTTTTTTGTGAAACATTTTATGATATATGGACTCATCTCACAGAGATACACCATTGTTTTCAAGGAACAGTTTGTTAGCACTGTTTCTGGGGAATCTGAGAAGTGATATTTTGAGGTGCATTGAAGCCTTTGCTGAAGTATCCTCAGATAAAAACTAGAAGTAAGCTTTCTGAGAAACTACTTTAAGATGTGTGAATTCATCTACCAGAGTTACACTGTTGTTTTCATTGAGCAGTTTGATAATACTGTTTTTGTGGAATCTGCAGTAGGATATTTCAGAGTGCATTGAAGCTTATGAGGACAAAGGAAATATCTTCTGACAATAACCAAAAATAACCTATCTCGAAAACTACTTTATGATGTATGAATACATCTCACCAATTTCTACCTTTCTTTTCATGGAGCAGTTTGCTAACACTAAATTCGTGGTATCTGCAGAGGGATATTCACAAACACCTTCTGGCTAATGGTGAGACAGGAAATATTCCACAACAAAAATGAGGAAGAAGCATTCTGAAAAACTGCTTTGTGATTTGTGAATTCATCTCACAGAGTTACATGATTCTTTTCATGGAGCAGTTTGGTGGCACTGTTTTTGGGGAATCTGAGAAGGAATATGTTGGATTGCATTGAAGTCTATGGTGACAAAGGAAATATCCTTAGTCAAAAACTATAAAGAAGCTTTCTGAGAAACAGCTTTGTGATTTGTGAATTCGTACCACATAGTTACACCTTTCTTTTCTTGGAGCAGCTTGCTAACACTGATTTAATGGACTCTGCAATGGGATATTCCAATCACTTTGATGCCTATAGTGAAAAAAGAAAACCCTCAGATAAAATCTAGAAAGAAGCTTTCTGAGAAAGTTCTTTGTGATGTGCTAATTCATCTCACAGAGTTACACTGTTCTGTGCATTGAGCAGTTTGCTTACACTGTTTTCTTGGAATATGCAATCTGATATTTCAGAGCACATTGAAGCTTAGGGTGACAACCGAAATATCCTCAGATAAAAAGTAGAAAGAAACTTTCTGAGAAACTGCTTTGTGATATGTTAATTCATCTCACAGTACGACAAGATTCCTTTTATGGATCAGTATGGTACCCCTGTTTTGGGGGCATTTGAGAAGGGATATTTTGGATCACAATGAAGGTTATGATGACAAAGGAAATATTCTAAGAAAAAAACTAGATAGAAGCTTTCTGAGAAAGTTCTTAGTGATGTGTGAATAAAAGCTAGATAAAAGCTTTCTAGGAAACTGAATTGTGATTTGTGAATTCATCTCACAGAGCTACACCATCCCTTCCATTGAGCAGTTTTATAACACTTTTTTTGTGGAATCTGTAATAGGATATTTCGGAGCACATTGATGTCTATGGAGACAAAGGAAATACCCTCAGATAAAAATCAAAAAGAAGGTTTCTGAAAAATTGCTTTGTGTTGTCTGAATTCATCTCACAGAGTTACCTTTTCTTTGAGCAGTTTGCTATTTTCTTTTAATCTGCTATGGGATATTTTGAAGCACATTGAAGCTTATGGTGACAATGGAAATATTCTTAGATAAAAACTAGAAAGAAGCTTTCTGAGAAAGTTCTTTGTGATGTGTGAACTCATCTCGGAGAGTTACACCTTTCTTTTCATGGAGCAGTTTGCTCATACTGTTTTCATGGAATCTGTAAAGGACATTTGGGAGTGCATTGAGGCCTATGGTGTAAAAATAAATATCCTCAGATTAATTCTAGAAAGAAACTTTCTGAAAAACTGCTTTGTGATAGGTGAATTCGTCTCACAGAGCTACACCTTTCTTTTATTTGAACCATTTCATTAGACTGTTTTCGTGGAGTCTGCAAAAGGATATTTCTCAGTGCATTGAAGCCTATGGTGACAAAGGAAATATCCCCATTGAAATACCAAAAGGAAGCTTTCGGAGAAACTGCTTTCTGATGTGTGCATTGAAGTCACAGAGTTACCCTGTTCTTTTCATTGAGCTGTTTGCTCACACTGTTTTCTTGGAATCTATGATGGGATATTTCAGAGTGCTTTGAAACTTATTGTGAAAAAGTAAATATCCTCAGACATATACTAGAAATAAACATTCTGAGAAACTGTTCTGTGAACAGTAATGAATGTGTAATGAATTTGTGTAATGTGTAATGAATTTGTGTAATGTGTAATGAATTTGTGAATTCATTACAAAGAGTTACATGATTCTTTTCATGGATCAGTTTGATAGCTCTATTTTGAGGGAATCTGAGAAGGGATATTTTGGATCGCATTGAATATCCTCAGGAAAAACTAATAAGAAGCTTTCTGAGACATTGCTTTGTGATGTGTGAATTCATCTGACAGTGTTACACCTCTTTTTTCATGGAGCAGTTTACTAACACTGCTTTCCTGTAATCTGCAAAGGGATATTTGGGAGTGCCTTGAGGCCTATGGTGAAAAAGGAAATATCCTCAGGTAAAAACTCTAAAGAAACTTTCTGAGAAATTGCTTTGTGATGGGTGAATTCATCTCACAGAGTTACACCTTTGTTTTCATTGAGTAGTTTGGTAGCACTCTTTTTGGGGAATCTACAAAGGGATATTTGGGTGCTCATAGAGGCCTTTAGTGACAAAGGAAATATCTGGAGATAAAAACTGAAGAGAAGGATTTTGAGAAACTGTTTTTTGATGTGTGTATTCACCTCAGAGAGATAAACCATTTTGTTGATTGATCATTTTGGCATCATTGCTTTTGTGTTGTATCAAGGGATATTTGGGAGTACATTGGGGATGATGGTGGAAAAGTAAATATGCACAGATTAAAACTAGAAAGAAGTTTTCTGAGAGACTATTTTCTGATGGGTGTATTCATCTCACAGAGTTATATCTTTCTTTTCATTGGCAGTTTGTTGACACTGTTTAGTGGAAAATGCAAAGGCATATTTGGGAGTGGATAGAGGCCAATGTTGAAAAAGGAAATATCTTCAGGTAAAAAGTGGAGAGAAAGTCTCTGATAACTCCTTTGTGATGTGTGCATTCATCTCATAGAGGTAAAACTTTCTGTTGAGAAAGCAGTTCAGCGTCACTGCTTTTGTGGTGTCTATGAAAGGATTTTTGGGAGCACATGGAAGCCATTGGTGGAAAAGGAAATATCCTGAGATTAAAAACTAGAAAGGAGCTGTCTGAGAAATTTCTTTGTGATGGGTAAATTCATCACACAGAGTTACACCTTGGTTTTCTTTGAGCAGTTTGGTAGCACTGCTTTTATGGAATCTGCATAGGGATATTCAGAAGCTCCTACATTCCTATGTTTGAAAAGGAAGTAGCTTCAGGTAAAAACTAGGTATAAGCTTTTCGAGAAACAGTTTTGTGACGTGTGTATTCACTTCATAGAGTTTAACCTTTCTGTTGATTGAGCAGTTTGGCATCAATGTTTTTTTGGTGTCTGAGAAGAGCTTTTAGGGAGCACATTGAAGCCTATGGTGAAAAAAGAAATATCCTCATATAAAAACTAGAAAGACGTTTTGTGGAACTGCTTTGTGATGGGTGAAATCATCTCACAGAATTACACTTTTCTTTTCATGGAGCAGTTTGCTAACACTATTTTTGTAGAATCTGCAAAGGGCCTTTGCCTTTAGGCAAATGGTGAAATAAGAATTATCCCCAGAAAAAAACTAGAAAGAAGCTTTCTGAGAAACTACTTTTTGATCTGTGAATTCATCTCACAGAGTTACATTCTTTTCATGGAGCACTTTAGTAGCAATCTTTTTGGGGAATCTGAGAAGGGATATTTTGGATCACATTGAAGCTTACGGTGACAAAGAAAATATGTTAAGATAAAATCTAGAAAGCAACCTTGTGAGAAAGTTCTTTGTGATGTGTGAATTCATCTCACAAAGTTACATGATTCTTTTCATTGAGAAGTTTTCTAACACATTTTTTTGGAATCTGTGATGGGATATTCGGGAGCACATTGCGGAATAAGATGAAAAGGAAATATCCTCAGATAAAATCTAGAAAGAAACTTTCTGAGTTTTGTGATGTGTGAATTCATCTCACAGTGTTACACCATTCTTTTCATAGCGCAGTTTTATAGCACTGTTTTTGGGGAATCTCAGAAGGGATATTTTAGATTGCATTGAATCCTATGGTGACAAAGGAAATATCCCCAGATAAAAACCAGAATAAAAACTTTTTGAGAAAGCTCTTCGTGATGTGTGACTCCATCTCACAGGGTTAAATATTTCTTTCCCGGCAAGATGGCCAAATAGGAACAGCTGCAGTCTCCAACTCCCAGCGCGAAGGACACAGAAGACCGGTGATTTCTGCATTTTGAACTGAGGTACTGGGGT
>NW_012122920.1:11453-12730 GCF_000951035.1 Colobus angolensis palliatus | reverse complement strand
GGGGAGGGGGGAGGGATTGCATTGGGGAGTTATACCTGATATAAATGATGAATTGATGGGTGCTGACGAGTTGATGGGTGCAGCACGCCAACATTGCACTAGTATACAGATGTAACAGACCTGCACGTTATGCACATGTACCCTAGAAGTTAAAGTATAATAAAAAAAAAAATCTAGTAAGAAGCTTTCTGAGAAATTGCTTTGAGATGTGTTAATTCATATCACTGAATTACATGATTCTTTTCCTGGATCAGTTTTGTAGCATTGTTTTTGGGTACAATGAGAAGGGATATTTTAGATCCCCAGAAGAATATCGTGACTAAGGAAATATCCTCAGATAAAAACTAGAAAGAAGCTTCTGAGACAGTTCTTCATTCATCTCAGAGAGTTACACCTTTCTTTTCGTGGAGCAGTTTTCTGACAGTGTTTTCATGGAATCTCCAAAGGCATATTTCGGAGCACATTGAGGCCTATAGTAAAAAAGGAAATATCATCAGATAAAAACTAGAAAGAAACTTTCTGATAAACTGCTTGGTGATGTGTGAATTCATCACACAGAGTTACACTGTTCTTTTCATTAAGCAGTTTGCTAACACTGTTCTCTTGCAATCTGCAGTGGGATATTTTGGAGTGCATTGGAGCTAATGGTGACAGAGGAAATATTCTGAGACAAAAACTAGAAAGAAGCTTTTGGAGAAACTGCTTCGTGATGTGTGAGTTCATGTCACAGAGTTACACCATCCTTTTCATGCAGCAGTTTGTTAACACTGTTTTTGGAGAATCTGAGAAGGGATATTTTGGATCGCATTTTGGCATTTGGTGACAAAGAAAATATCCTCATGCAAAAACTAGAAAGAAACTTTCGAGAAAAAGCTTTGAGATGTGTTAGTTTGTCTCATAGCATTACATGATTATTTTCATGGAGCAGTTTTGTATCACTTTTTTGGGGAACCTGAGAAGGGATATTTTGGACCACACTGAAGATTATGGTGACAAAGGAGATATCCACATATTAAAATTCGAAAGAAGCTCTCTGAGCACATGTATGTTCGTTGTGGCACTATTCACAATAGCAAACACTTGGAATCAATCCAAATGTCTGTCAGTGACAGACTGGATTATGATAATGTGGCACATATACACCATGGAATACTATGCAGCCATAAAAGAGGATGAGTTTGTGTCCTTTGTAGGGACATGGATGCAGCTGGAAATCATCATTCTCAGCCAACTATTGCAAGAACAGAAAACCAAACACCACATGTTCTCACTCATAG
>NW_012122920.1:11092-11403 GCF_000951035.1 Colobus angolensis palliatus | reverse complement strand
AGGGACATGGATGCAGCTGGAAATCATCATTCTCAGCCAACTATTGCAAGAACAGAAAACCAAACACCACATGTTCTCACTCATAGTTGGGAACTGAACAATGAGATCACTTGGACTTGGGAAAGGGAACGTCACACACTAGGGTCCATTATGGGGATGGGGATGTGGGAGGGATTGCATTGGGAGTTATATCTGATGTAAATGATGAGTTGATGGGTTCTGACGAGTTGATGGGTGCAGCACACCAACATGGCACAAGTATACATATGAAACAAACCTGCACGTTATGCACATGTACCCTAGAACTTAAA
>NW_012122920.1:10713-11042 GCF_000951035.1 Colobus angolensis palliatus | reverse complement strand
ATGGCACAAGTATACATATGAAACAAACCTGCACGTTATGCACATGTACCCTAGAACTTAAAGTATAATAATAATTTTTTTAAAAAAGCTGTCAGAGAAACTGCTTTGTGATGTGTGAATTCATCTCTCAGGGTTGCACCTTTCTTTTCTTTGAGCAGTTTGCTAACACTGTTTTCGTGGAATCTGCAATGGGATATTATGGAGAACATTGAAGCTTATGGTGACAAAGTAAAGATCATCATAAAAACACTAGAAGAAAGCTTTCTGGGAAACCGCTTTGTGATGCATTAGTTCAGCTCACAGAGTTACATGATACTTTTCATGGATCA
>NW_012122920.1:10119-10663 GCF_000951035.1 Colobus angolensis palliatus | reverse complement strand
TGGATCAGTTCGGTAGTCCTGTTTTTGGAGAATCTGAGAAGGGATACTTTTGATCGCATTGAAGCCTGTGGTGACAAAGGAAATATCCTGAAATAGTAACTATAAAGAAAGCTTTCTGAGAAACATCCTTGTGATGTGGGAATTCATCACACAGTATTACACCTTTCTTTTCATGCAACAGTTTGCTACAACTGCATTTGTGGAGTCCTGCAAAGGGATATTTGGGAGCGAATTGAGGCCTATGTTAAGAAAGGAAATATGCTCAGATAAAAACTAGAAAGAAGCTTTCTGAGAAAATGCGTTGTTACGTGTGTTCATCTCACAGAGATACACTATCCTTTTCATTTAATAGTCTGCTACCACTGTTTTCTTGAAATCTGCCATGGGATATTTTGGAGCATATTGAAGCTTATGGTGACAAAGAAAATATCTTCATATGAAAACTAGAGAAGATGGCCGAATAGGAACAGCTGCAGTCTCCAACTCCCACCGCGAAGGACACAGAAGACCGGTGATTTCTGCATTTTGAACTGAGGTACTGGGG
>NW_012122920.1:0-5754 GCF_000951035.1 Colobus angolensis palliatus | reverse complement strand
AAAAAAAAAAAAGAAAACTAGAAAGAAGCTTTCGGAGAAACCACTTTTTGATGTGTAAATTCTTCTCACAGAGTTACACAATTGTTTTCATGTATCAGTTTGGTAGCACTGTTTTTGAGGAAACTAAGAAGGAATATTTTCAGTCGCATTGAAGCTTTTCGTGACTAAGGAAAAACAGTTAAAATCTAGAACAAACTTTTATGAAAAATTTCTTTTTGATGTGTGCATTCATCTCACCATGTTACACCTTCATTTCAAGAATCTGTTTGCCAACACTGTTTTCGTGGAACCAGTAAAGGGATATTTCGGAGCGCATTGTGGCCAAAAGTGAAAAAGCGAATATCCTCAGATAAAAATTAGAAAGAAATTTTCTGAGAACCTTCTTCGTGATGTGTGAATTCATCTCACAGAGCTATGCCATCCCTTTCATTGCGCAGTTTGATAACACGTTTTCATGAAATTTACAGTAGGATATTTGGGCATGAATTGAAGCCTATGGTGAGAAATGAATTATCCTCAGATGAAAGCAATAAAGAAACTTTCTGAGAAACTGCTTTGTGATGTGTTAATTCATCTCACCATGTTACACACATCTTTTCATGGATCAGTCTGTTAACACTGTTTTCGTGGAATCTGAGAAAGGATATTTTGGATTGCATTGAAGCCTACATTGACAATGAAAATATCCTCAGATAAAAACTAGAAAGAAGCTTTCTGAGAAAGTTCTCCGTGATGTGGGAGTTCATCTCACAGAGTTATACCTTTCTATTCATGGAACAGTTTGATAACACAGTTTTCGTGGATTTGGCCAAGGGATATTTGGGAGTGCATTGAGGCATGTAGTGAAAATTGAAATATCATCATAAAAAAACTAGAAAGAATCTTTCTGAGAAACTGCTTTGTGATATGTGAATTCAACGCACAGAGTTACACTGTTCTTTTCATTCAGCAGTTTGCTAACACTGTTGACTTAGAATCTACAATGGCATATTTAACAGTGTATTGAGCTTATTGTGAAAAATTAAATATCCTCAGAAAAAAAGTAGAGAGAAAACTTCCGAGAAATTGCTCTGTGTGGTGTTTCTTCATCTCACAGGGTCACATGATTCTTTTCTTGGATCAGTTTGGTAGCACTGCCTTTGGGGAATCTGAGAAGGGATATTTTGGAGTGCATTGAGGCCTAGGGTGAAAAAAGAAATATCCTCAGTTAAAAATTAGAAGGAAGCTATCTGAGAAAGTTTTTTGTGATGTGTGAATTCATCAAACAGAGTTACACTGTTATTTTCATTAAGAAGTTTGCTATCCCTGTTTTCCTGGAATGTGAAATGGGATATTTCAGAGTGTATTGAAGCTTATGGTGAGAAAGGAAATATCCTCAGACAAAAACTAGAAAGAAGCCTTTGGAGAAACTGCTCTGTGGTTTCTGAATTCATCTCACAGAGTTACATGATTCTTTTCATGGATCAGTTTGTTAGCACTGTGATTGGGAAATCTGAGAAGGGATATTTTGGATCACATTGAAACATATGGTGACAAAGGAAGTATCCTCATAAAAACTAGAAAGAAGTTTTCTGAGAAACAGCTTTGAGATATGTTAATTCATCTCACAGTGTTACATGATTCTTTTCATGGAGCAGTTTGGTAGCACTTTTTTGGGGGAATCTGAGAAGGGATATTTTTGAGCACATTGAAGCCTATGGTGGCAAAGGAAGAATCCACATATAAAATCTGGAAACAAGGTGAAACTGAATTGTGATGTGTTTAAGAGAAACTGAATTGTGATGTGTTTATTCACCTCACTGAGTTACACCTTTATTTTAATATAGCAGTTTGCTAACACTGTTTTCGTGAAACCTACAATGGGATATTTTGTAGCACATTGAAGCTAATGGTGAAAAAGTAAATATCCTTATATAAAAACTAGAAGGAAGCTTTCTGAGAAACCGCTTTGTGATGTGTTAATTCAGCTCACAGGGTTACATGATTATTTTCATGGATCAGTTTGGCAGCACTGTTTTGGGGGAATCTGGGAAAGGATATTTTTGATTGCATTGAAGCCTAGGGTGACAAAGGACATATCCTGAGGTAATAACTATAAAGAGACTTTCTGAGAGACTTCCTTGTGATGTGGGAATTGATCTCACAGTATTCCATCTTTCTTTTCAGGGATCTGTTTGCTAACAATGTTTTCATGGAATCTGCAAAGGTATATTTGGGAGTGCATTGTGGACTATAGTGGAAAAGGAAATATCCTCACATAAAAATTAGAAAGAAGCTTTCTGAGAAACGACTTTGTGATGTGTGAATTCATCTCACAGAGCTATGCCATTCCTCTCACTGAGCAGTTTGATAACACTTTTTTCGTGGAATCTGCAATAGAATATTTTGGAGTGCATTGAAGTCTATAGTAACAAAGGAAATATCCTCAGATGAAAATCAAAAAGAAGCTTTCTGAGAAACTGCCTTGTGTTATGTCAATTCATCTCACAGAGTTACACTGTTCTTTTCACTGAGCAGTTTGCTAACACTGTTTTCTTGGAAGCTGCAATGGGATATTTCAGAGGACATTGAACTCATGGTGACAAAGGAAATATTCTCAGACAAAAACTAGAAAGAAGGTTTCTGAGAAACTGCTTTGTGATTTGTGAATTCATCTCAGAGTTACATGATTCTTTCATGTGGCCATTTGATAGCACTGTTTTAGGGGAATCTGAGAAGGGATATTTTGGATCGCATGGAAGCCTATGATGACAAATGAAATATCTTCATATAAAAACGAGAAAGATACTTTCTGAGAAACTGCTTTGATATGTGTTAATTCATCTCACAGCATTACACGAGACTTTTCATGGATAACTGTGTTAGTGCTGTTTCTGTAGAATCTGAGAAAGGATATTTTGGGTTGCATAGAAGTCCATGATGAAAAGGAAAATGTCCTCAGATAAAAACTAGAAACAAGCTTTCTGAGAAAGTTCTGTGTGATGTGTAAATTCATCTCACAGAGTTACACATTTATATTCATGGAACAGTTTACTAACTCTGTGTTCATGCAGTCTGCAAAGGGATATTTGGAAGCACATTGAAGCTTATAATGAAAAAGGAAATATTCTCAGATAAAAACTAGAAAAAAGATTTCTGAGAAACTGCTTTGTGGTTTATGAATTCATCCCATGTTGTTACAAGATTCTTTTCATAGAGCAGTTTGGCAGCACTGTTTATGCAGAATTTGAGAAGGGATGTTTTGGATCGCATTGAAGCCTATGGTGACAAACAAAATATCCTCAGATAAAAAATAGAAAGAAACTCTCTGAGAAACTGCTTTGTGATTAGTGAATTCATCTCACAGAGCTAAGTCATGCTTTTCTTTGAGCCTTTTTATAACACTGTTTTTCTGGATTCTGCAATAGGATATTTAGAAGTGGAATGAAGAATATGATGACAAAGTAAATATCCTCATAGAAAAACCAAAAAGAAGCTTTCTGAGAAACCATTTTGTGATGTTTGAATTCACCTCACAGCGTTGCACTGTTCTGTTCACTGATCAGTTTGGTAACACTGTTTTCTTGGTGTCTGCAATGGGATATGTCTGAGTGCATTGAAGTTTATGGTAACAAGGGAAATATTCTGAGACAAAAACTAGAAAGAAGCTTTCTTGGAAACTGCTTTGTGATGTGATAATACATCTCAGAGAGTTACACAATACTTTTCATGGGGCAGTTTGGCAGCACTGTTTTTGAGGACTCTGAGAATGGATATTTTGGGTCCCTTTGAAGCTTCTGGTGACAAAGTAAATATCCTCAGTTAAAAATTAGAAAGAAGCTTTCTGAGAAAGGTCTTTGAGGTCTTAGTTCATCTCACAGGGTTACACCATGCTTTTCACGGGGCAGTGTGGCAAAACTGTTTACATGGAAGATGCAATGGGACATTTGGGAGTGCATTGAGGCCTATAGTGACAAAGGAAATGTCCTGAGATTAAAACTAGAATGAAACTTTCTGAGAAACTGCTTTGTGATATGTGAATTCATCTCACAGAATGACAGCATTCCTTTCCATGAGCAGTTTCTTGACACTGTTTTCATGGAATCTGCTATAGGATATTTGGGAGGGCATTGGAGCCTATGGTGACAAAGGACATATTCTCAGATGATAACCAAAAGGATGCTTTCTGAGAAACTGCTTTGTGATTTGTGAATTCATCTCACAGAGTTACACAATTTTTTTCATGGAGCTGTTTGGTAGCACTGTTTTTGGGGACTCTGAAATGGATGTTTTGAATTGCATTGAAGCCTATGGTGACAAAGGAAAAACTCACATAAAAACTAGAAAGAAATTTCTGAGAAACTGCTTTGTGATGTGTGGATTCATCTCACAGACTTACACCTTTCTTTTCATGGAACAGTTTGCTGACACTGTTTTTTTGGAATCTGCAATGGGATACTTCAGAGTTCTTTGAGACATACGGTGACAAAGGAAATATCCTCATATAAAAACTTGAAAGAAGCTTTCTGAGAAACTACTTTCTGATGTAGTAATTCATCTCACAGAGTTTCACGATTCTCTTCATGGAACAGTTTCTTAGCAGTGTTTTTGGGAAATCTCAGAAGGGATATTTTGAATCACGTTGAAGCCAATATTGACAAATAAAATTTCCTTAGATAAATCTAGGAAGAATTTTCTGGGAAAGTTCTTTGTGATGTGTGAATTTATCTCATGGAGCAACACCATTTTTTTCCTGGATCAGTGTGCTAACACTTCTTTCATGGAATCTGCAACGGGATATTCTAGAGCCCTTTGATGCATATAGTGAAAAATGAACTTTCCACAGATAAAAACTAAAAGAAGCCTTCTGCAAAACAGCTTTGTGATGTGTGAATCCTTCTTACAAAGGTTCAGCGTTATTTTAATTGAGGAGCTTGATAACACAGTTTTCATGCAATCTGCAATAGGATATTTGGGAGTGCATTGAAGCCAATGGTGACAAAGGAAATATCCAGAGATAAAAGTCCAAAAAGAATCTTTCTGTGAACCTACTTTATGATGCATGAACTTATCTCACAGAATTACACCATTATTTTCATTGAGAAGTTTGCTAACACTTTTTTTTGATTAATCTCCTATGGGATATTTGGGAGCGCATTGATTAATACAGTGAAGAGGGAAATGTACTCAGATAAAACTAGAAAGAAATTTTCTAAGAAATAACTTTGTGATACGTGAATTCATCTCACAGAGTTACACCATTCTTTTCATGTAACAATTTGTTAGCACTGGTTTTTGGGAAATCTGAGAAGAGATATTGTGGGTCACATTGAAGCCTATGGTGACAAAGGAAATATCCTCAATTAAAAACTAGAAGGAAGATTTCTGAAAAACTACTTCATGCTGTGTGAATTTATCTCAGGGAGTTACACTGTTATTTTCATTGAGCAGTTTGATAACACTGTTTTCGTGGAATCTGCAATAGGATACTTGGGAGAACACTGGAGCATATGGTGACAAAGGAAATATCCTCTGACAAAAACCAAAAAGAAGCTTTCTGAGAAACTGCTTTGCGATGTGTGAATTAAACACACAAATTTACACTTATCTTTTTATGGAGCAGTGTGCTAACAATATTTTCCTAGAATTCTCCAAAGGGATATTCACGAGCACATTGAGGCAGATGGTGAAAAAGGAAATATCCTCAGATAAAAACTAGAAAGAAGTTTTCTGAGAAAGTTATTTGTGAAGTGTGAATTCATTTCACAGAGTTGC